>NC_133126.1:113659173-114024173 GCF_048418815.1 Hemitrygon akajei
CACAGATACACACTCTCACTCTCACACACATGCACAGACACACACTCACACTCACGCTCACACACTCACACACTCACTCACACTCTCTCTCACACACTCACACACACATCTGGAACATCGGAATGAGTACTCACCACATTGTCCACAGCAAGGTGCAAAAAGCATCTGGAAGTCGTGTTCACAGTACTTCCTGCCTTCAAACTGGAAGAAAGGAGAGAAAAATCATCAGCAGCTGACAGACGTTCAGATTGTCTCTCACTGCCACAGCCCTCGGCCCACACAGCTCAAACATATACTGAGTGTATACAGTTTGACAGCGAGCGGTGGGTGGGGGGGCTTGTTGTCCCTGGGATTGTGCTACCTGTGAGAATTGTTTCTATTACAGGAGGGGGCATGTGCAATTTATCCTCCAGTGATTAGTGTGTGAGGGTTGACAAAGTGGGCTCACTATCAGGAGGGACAGTGATGGCACGCTCTTCGTTCAGTGGCGTAACAGGTGGAGCCACTGCCTCACAACGTCCGGGTGCTGGGTTTGATCCTGACCTCTGGCGTTGTCTGTGTGGAGTTTGCACATTCTCCTTGTGACTGTGTGGGCTCTGGCTTGCTCTTTCATCTCAGTAGCTTAATGGCCGACTGTTATCTGTCTGAGTGATGGAGCTCCAAGCTCACGGAGGAGAGGTGAGCGGTGTTGTTGCACATCTAGAGGGACTTCCCTCGGAGAAGTGTAAAGATTAGCCAACAGGGGGCAGAGCTGGGCTCTGTTGGTATCTGATGCGTTAAGCCCTCCACTCGTGTTAATGGTTCAGATAACCTCACTCCGTTTGTACAGCCCGGCCTCTGGGTAATGTGGACGTCCCATAACCCTGCTGTTAGCAACAATACCCTGGCAAGGAAGTGTCTAACCATCCGGTTCATCTATTTTATTAGATGACTTGTCTCCATGGTAACCCTGGACTCGCCCTTTGTCCTAGCCATCCCTACCCCACTCTCTTTACAACTTAAAACCACCTATATTATCTCCTTCCCAGTTCTGGCAAAAGGTCCTAGACCAGAAATATTAATACTATTTCTCCCTCCGTGGATGCTGCCCGGCAGGCTGAGTGTTTCCAGCATTTTCTGGTTTTCAAGAGTTTACAGTTTTAAGCGTTGGTGGGGTTGTAGGGTTCAGAAAGCTAATGAACAGGCCCTTCGCCCCATCGTCCACCAGCAAGTACTCCATACTGAACTCATTTACCCACACTTGGCCCTTGGCTGTCTATGCTTTGGCGATCTAACAGCTCGTCTAGATACTTTTTGCACTGTCAGCCGCCGAAGGAAAAGCCCTTACCTCATAAAAGACTCCTCCTGGAAACTGCTGGAAGCACTGAGCACAGACAAAGCACTTCTCGTGGTAGAGCTCCCCGTTGCTATTGACGATTCGCTCCATGGGGTCGAAGTGTGAGCGGCAGTGCCCGCAGGTGGCACTAGCCAAGGCGTCCGACATGTTGCTGCAGAGGAGGTGGGGATGGGGTGGAGGGGGTTATGGGAGACCACAGGTTAGTGGATCACAGACAGAGGCATCGGCGTCCATTGAGGGTTTGTGACAACAGGAAGCAGGGCAGTGAGGTAGGGTTCAGTTCAACAAGTTAGCAGCTCCCTCTCCCTCTCCTTCAGCCCCACTCTTTCTCCCTGTCCCTCTCTCTGTCTCCCTCTTCTCTTTTCTCCCCCACCTGTGTCCATGAGCTGAACCTGCTTAGTGATGAGGACAAGATGCAGGGCAGGACAGTGCTCAGTTGGATGTCCCAACAGCCAAGGTGGTGAACTGATCACTGGTGCAAACACTGCGCCGTCGTTTGACAAAGAATATTCCCCACACTCCCCGCCGTCCCCGAGCCTCATCCCGCTCTCCAATTCCCCCCTCCCACCCTGCACATTCCACCCCGCGACAGGGATCTGTGGGTTCCCTCAGCCCGCCGCAGGGTGTGTGCCTGTGTACCCAGGAGACGGGGTGCTCCCAGCAAAAATAGTCCACTAACCCATGAGACCCTCACCCTGACCATTTACAACCTCACCTCTGCACCCTGACCCCTTCCCTCCAATTTCCCTCATACCTTGAGCCTTTCACTTTGGTCTCCATTCCCCAACTCCTCACACCCTGACCCCTCACCCTGTTAGCCACCTCCTGAGCCTACACTCTGACCCCACAAACCTTGACCCTTGTACCCTGACCTCCACTCCCTGAACCTCACCCTCTGACTCTGCATCTTGCCCTCCCACACCCTGGCCACTCCACCCTGCAGCTCTATCCCTCAGCCTTCTCACCATGCCCTGGTCTACCCTTGGAGCTCCATTCCTTAATCAGCCCATGGAATTCCATCCATTCGCCTCCCCGTGGAATCACCCCGTGGAATTCCATCCATTCGCCTCCCCGTGGAATCACCCCGTGGAATTCCATCCATTCGCCTCCCCGTGGAATCACCCCGTGGAATTCCATCCATTCGCCTCCCCGTGGAATCACCCCGTGGAATTCCATCCATTCGCCTCCCCGTGGAATTCCATCCATTCGCCTCCCCGTGGAATCACCCCGTGGAATTCCATCCATTCGCCTCCCCGTGGAATCACCCCGTGGAATTCCATCCTTTGGTCTCCCTGTGAGAAGGTTCAGTGGCAGAGCTGACCACAGCACTTTTCTATGCCAAGTATTTGATTTACTAGTAATCAAGAAGCTGGGAGCTGTGGGAAGATAAAATGTATCTCAAAGTGTAAGAAATGTGGGAAGACTGGATTGCAGGAAGCTCACAAGCAGCAGCTCCCGCTCAACGACATTCTGATGGACTCTGACAAATCCAGATCATAATATACACCCAGAGTGTCTCAAGAAGTCATTCCCAGAATCATTCCCAACCCTCCCAGTGTCACTTCTAAAGTCTCTCCCAACAACTTCCTCAGCATCACTCCCAGAGATGTCCTCAAATTCTTTTCAAATCACTCCCAGAGTCTCTGAGTTACTCCTACAGTCACTCCAGCATCACAGAGACACTCCCAGATTCCCTTTGGGTTATTCCCAGAGTCTCTCCGAGTGTCCCTTACGATTTCACCAGTGGAAAGTGCATCCAGTTGCAGCTTCTCACAATCCACGTTACGGTGTTGGATCAGGAACTGGATGAACTCTGGATTAAGAGAGGTAGTTACACCCAATGTGCAGGGCACAGGACACTGTGTGACAGTCGGGAAGGGGAAAGGGGTTAAGGAGCCAGTGCAGAATACCCCTGTGACTGTCCCCCTCAACCACAGGTTCACCATTTTAGAGAGGAAAGTCAAAACAGTCAGGTCTCTGCCACTGAGTGCGGCTCTGTGGTTCATAAAGGAAGGGGGAAGAATAGGTGATGGGGGATTCATTAGTTAGGGGAACAGAAAGGAGATTGTATGGATGAGAATGAGATTTCCAGATGCTGCAATTCTTTGAGGAAATAACAGGCAAGACAGATAAAGGAGAGTCAGTGGATGTTGTTTACTTGGATTTTCAGAAGGCCTTTGACAAGGTACCACAAATGAGGCTTAACAAGATATGAGCTCATGGTAATACAGGAAAGATACTAGCCTGGATACAAGATTGGCTGACCAGCAGGAGGCAAAGAGTGGGAATAAAGGGAGCCTTTTCTAGGTTGGCTGCCGGTTGCTAGTGGTGGTCCGCTGGGATCGATGTTGGGACCACTTCTTTTCACACTGTCTGTGAATGATTTGGAAGTATGAAGGTAGGTGGGGCAACAGGTAGAATTGAAGGAGCAGAGAGTCTGCAGAAGGACTTAGACCTGTTGGGAGAATGGTAAAGCAATGGTAAATGGAATACAGTGTATGGAATTGTATGGTTGTGCACTTTGGTAGAAGGAAAAAAGGCATAGACTATTTTCTAAATGGGGAGAAAATTCAAAAAATCAGAAGTGCAAAGGGACTTCGGAGACCTAGTGCATGATTCCCTAAGTATTAACTTGCAGGTTGAGTTGGTGGTGAGGAAGGCAAATGCAATGTTAGCATTCATTTTTGGAGGAGTAGAATATGAAAGCAAGGATGTAATGCTGAGGCTTTGTAATGCACTCGTGAAGCCTCACTTGGAGTACTGTGAGCAGTCCTTATCTAAAAAAAGGATGTGCTGACATTGAAGAGGGTCCAGAGGAGGTTCAAGGAATGATCCCTGGAATGAAAAGATTCACTCCTCCTTTTCTCTACAGAGAAAAGCTCCATCTTGCTCATTCCATCCAATCAGCACTGATGAAGTAGCAATTACAGACTGGTTTTCAGAGGTTTGTTTGATTACAAGAAGCATTGGATTTCTACTAGGTTGTCAAAATTCATGAAAGAAGAGATGTTTTTAAGGTACTCAACATGGAAGTTGCACATGTAGAAGGAAGTCAAGGCAACAAGTGACCATCCACGTGAATTTCACTGTTGTATCTCAGCCTGTGGACCAGACCCAAGAGAAACATCTTGAGTAGTGTATATTTCAATGCAAGAAGTATTGGAGGAAAGGCAGATGAGCTCAGGGCATGGATCAACACGTGGAATTAGGACGTTGTAGCCATTAGTGAGACTTGGTTGCAGGACTGGCAGCTCAGTATTCTGGGTTCCATTGTTTTAGACATGAAAGAGCAGAAGGGATGGCATTACTACTCAGGGAAAATGTCACAGCAGTGCTCAGTCAGGATAGACTGGAGAACTCATCTAGTGAGGCTTTATGTGTGGAGCTGAGGAATAAGAAAGGTATGATCACATTAATGGGGCTATATTACAGACCACCCAACAGTGAGCAGGATTTAGAGGAACACATTTGTAGACAGATCGCTGTTGCAAGAAACATAAGGTTGCAAATGTAGGTTATTGTAACTTTCCACATGTTGACTGGGAACCCCATACTGTAACAGGACTAAATGGGATAGAGTTATTCAAATGTGTTCAGGAAAGTTTCCTTGATCCATCCCAATGACGGAGTGTATAATACTTGATCTCTGTTAGGGAATGACACAGGGCAGGTGACAGGAGGGAAACACTTTGCATCTTGTTGTAATAATGTCATTAGTCTCAAAGCGATTATGGAAAAGAATAGGGCTGGTCCTCGGTTGAGATTCTAAATTGGAGACATGCCAATTTTGATGTATCAGAAAGGATCTGGTAAGTGTGGATTGGGGCAGGTTGTTTTCTGGCAAAAGGTGTACTTGTTAAGAGGGAGGCTTCACAAGTGAAATTCTGACAGTACAGAGCTTGTATATGCCTGTCAGAATAAAAGGCAAGGATAACTCTTTTTGGGAACCTTGTTTTTCGAGAGATATTGAAGCCCTGGTTAAGAAAAAAAAGAAGGTGCAAACAGTAGGAACAAATGAGGCACTATGGAGCACAAGAAATGCAAGAGAACACTTAAGGAAGAAGTCAGGAGGGATGAAAGAAGCCCTAGTAGACCAGGTGAAGGACAAGCTTGGTCTTCTGGAAGATCAGAATGGTAATCCATGCATGGAGCCAGAAGAGATGGGGGAGATGTTAAATGGATTTTTGTGTCTGTATTTACTCAGGAGATGGACACAGAGTCTATAGAAGTGAGGCAAAGCAGCCACAAGGTCATGGACCAGTACAGATTACAGAGGAGGCGGTGTTTGCTGTCTTGAGTCCAATTGGGCTGAACAAATCTCCAGACACTGACAAGGTGTTCCTTCGAACCCTGTGTGAGGCAAGTGCAGAAATTGCAGGGGCCTTAGCAGAGGTATTTAAATTATCCTTAGTGACAGGGGAGGTACCAGAGGACTGGAGGGTAGCTAACATTGTTCTGCTGTTAAGAAAGGGTCTAAGAGTAAACCAAGAAATGATGGGCTGGTGAGCCTGACATCATAGCTGGAAGATATTCTAAAACCACAAGACATAGGAGCAGAATTAGGCCATTCAGCCCATCGAGTCTGGCTGATCCCGGATCCCACTCAACCCCACACACCTGCCTTCTCGCCATATCCTTTGATGCCCTGACCAATCAGGAAAATATAAACTTCACTTTAAGTATACCCACGGACTGGGCCTCTACCGCAGTCTGTGGCAGAGCATTCCACAGATTCACTACTCTCTAACTAAAAAAATTCCTCCTTACCTCTGTTCCAAAAGGTTGCCCCTCAATTTTGAGGCTGTGTCCTCTAGTTCTGGATACCCCCACCATAGGAAATATCCTCTCCACATCCACCCTATCTAGTCCTTTCTAGTCCTAAGGGACTGGATATATGATTATTTAGGTAGACAGGAACTGATTAGGGATAGTCAGCATGGATTTGTGCATGGTAGGTCGTGAGTAACCAATCTTGTAGAGATTTTTCAAGGAAGTTACCAGGAAAGTGGATGAAGGCAAGGCAGTGGATGTTATCAAAATGGACTTCAGCAAGGCATTTGACAAAGTCCCGCATGGGAGGCTGGTCAAGAAAGTCAGTCGCTCGGCATTCAGGATGAGGTAGTAAATTGGATTAGAAACTGGCTTTGTGGGAGAAGCCAGAGAATGGTAGTAGAGGCCTGTGAATAATACAGTGCCGCAGGGACCAGTGTTGGATCCATTGATGTTTGTCATCTATATCAATGATCTGGTTGATAATGTGGTTAACTGGTTCAGCAAATTTGCAGATGAGACCAAGATTGTGGTGTAGTGGATGGTGAGGAAGACTATCAGAGCTTGTAGCAGGATCTGGACCAGCTGGAAAAATGGGCTGAAAAATGGCAGTTGGAATTTAATGCAGAACAAAGAGATTTGGGAATACAGGTCCTTAATTCATTGAGAGTGTCATCACAGGTAGATAGGGTCACAAAGAAAGCTTTTGGCACATTGGCCTTTGTAAATCAATGTACTGAGTACAGGAATTGAGATGTTGTGTTGAAGTTGCATAAGACGTTGGTGTGGCCTGATTAGGAGTATTGTGTATAGTTTTGGTCACCTACCTACAGGAAAGATGTAAACAAGGCTGAAAGAGTACAAGGAAAATTTACAAGGAAGCTGCCCAACTGGAGGACCTGAGTTACACAGATTTATTTTTCATAGAACATAGCAGATTGATGGGAGAAAAGGCCAAGTTCGTTCAACCTATTCTCATAAGGCATGGTCCCCAATCCAGGCAACATCCTTGTAAATCTCCTCTGCACCCTTTCTATGGCTTCCACATCCGTCCTGTAGTGAGGTGACCAGAACTGAGCACAGAACTCCATCTGCCACTTCTCAACCCAGTTTTGCATCCTGTCAATGTCCCGCTGTAACCTCTGACAGCCCTCCACACTATCCACAACATCCCCAAGCTTTGTGTCATCAGCAAATTTACTAACCCATCCCTTCACTTCCTCATCCAGATCATTTATAAAAATCACAAAAGAGTAAGGGTCCCAGAACACATCCCTGAGGCACACCACTGGTGACTGACCTCCATGCAGAATATGACCTGTATACAACCACTCTTTGCCTTCTGTGATCAGGCCAGTTCTGGATCCACAAAGCAATGTCCCCTTGGTTCCCAGACCTCCTTACTTTCTCAATAAGCCTTGCATGGGGTACCTTATCAAATGCCTTGCTGAAATCCATATACACTACATCTACTGCTCTTCCTTCATTAATGTGCTTAGTCACATCCTCAAAAATTAAATCAGGTTCATAAGGCACGATCTGCCCTTGACAAAGCCATGCTGACTACTCCTAATCATATTATACCTCTCCAAATGTTCATAAATCCTGCCTCTCAGGATCTTCTCCATCAACTTACCAACCACTGAGGTAAGACTCACTGGTCGATAATTTCCTGGGCTATCTCTTACTCCCTTTCTTGAATAAAGGAACAACATCCACAACCCTCCAATCCTCCAGAACCTCTCCCATCCCCATTGATGATGCAAAGATCATCACCAGAGGCTTAGCAATCTCCTCCCTTGCCTCCCATGGTAGCCTGGGGTATATTTTATCCGGTCCCAGAGACTTATCCAACTTGATGCTTTCCAAGAGCTCCAGCACATCTTCTTTCTTAATATCTCATGCTCAAGCTTTTCAGTCTGGTGCAAGACATCACTACAATCACTAAGATCCTTTTCCATTGTAAATACTGAAGTATTCATTAAGTACCTCTGCTCTTTCCTCCGGTTCCATACACACATTCCCACTGTCACACTTGATAGGTCCGCTTTCACGTCTTATCCTCTTTCTCTTCACATACTTGTAGAATGCCTTGGGGTTTTCCTTAATTCTGCCCACCAAGGCCTTCTCATGGCCCCTTCTGGCTCTCCTAATTTCCTTCTTAAGCTCCTTCCTAGTAGCCTTATAATCTCCTAGATCTCTAACATTACCTAGCACTCTGAACCTTTTGTAAGCTTTTCTTTTCTTCTTGACTGGATTTATTACAGCCTTTGTACACCACAGTTCCTGTACCCTACCATAAATTCCCTGTCTCACTGGAATGTACCTATACAGAACTCCACACAAATATCCCCTGAATATTTGCCACATTTCTTCCGTACTTTTCCCTGAGAACATTCTTCCAATTTAAGCCTCCAATTTCCTGCCTGATAGCCTCATAATTCCCTTTACTCCAATTAAACGCTTTTCTAACTTGTCTGTTCCTATCTCTCTCCAATGCTATTGTAAAGGAGACAGAATTATGATCACTATCTCCAAAATGCTCTCCTACTGAGAGATCTAACACCTGACCAGGTTCATTTCCCAATACCAAATCAAGTACAGCCTTGTAGGTTTATCTACTTAATGTGTCAAGAAACCTTCCTGAACACACCTAACAAACTCCACCCCATCTAAACCCCTTGCTCTAGGGAGATGCCAATCGATATTTGGGAAATTATAATCTCCCACCATGACAACCCTGTTACTATTGCATCTTTCCAGAATCTGTCTCCCTATCTGCTCCTCAATGTCCCTGTTACTATTGTTGGGTAGTCTATAAAAAATACCCAGTAGAGTTATTGACCCTTTCCTGTCCTTAGCTTCCACCCACAGAGACTCAGTAGACAATCCCTCCATGGCTTCCTCCTTTTCTGCAGCTGTGACACTATCTCTGATCAACAGTGCCACGCCCCCACCTCTTTTACCTCCCTCCCTGCGCTTTCTGAAACATCTAAAACCCAGCACTTGAAGTAACCATTCCTGTCCCTGAGCCATCCAAGTCTCTGTAATGGCTCCATCATATCTCCAAGTACTGATCCATACTCTAAGCTCATCCGCTTTGTTCACAACACACCTTGCATTAAAATAGACATCTCAAGCCTTGGGTCTGAGCGCGTCCCTTCTCTATCACCTGCCTATCCTCCCTCTCACACTGTTTACAAGCTTTCTCTATTTGTGAGCCAACCGCCTCTTCCCCAGTCTCTTCAGTTCGGTTCCCACCCCCCAACAATTCTAGTTTAAACTCTCCCCAGTAGCCTTAGCAAACCTCCCCGCCAGGATATTGGTCCCCCGGGATTCAAGTGCAACCCATCCTTTTTGTACAGGTCACACCTGCCCCAGAAGAGGTCCCAATGATCCGGAAATCCGAATCTCCGCCCCCTGCTCCAATCCCTCAGCCACACATTTATCCTCCACCTCACTCTATTCCTATTCTCACTGTCGTGTGGCACAGGCAGTAATCCTGAGATTACTACCTTTGAGGTCCTGCTTCTCAACTTCCTTCCTAACTCCCTGTAGTCTGTTTTCAGGACCTCTTCCCTTTTCCTACCTGTGTTGTTGGTACCAATATGTATCACGACCTCTGGCTGTTCACCTTCCCACTTCAGGATATCTTGGACGCGATCTGAAACATCCCGGACCCTGGCACCTGGCAGGCAAACTACCATCCGAGTTTCTTTCAAGGGGAACATGAAGGGAAACTCTCACTCCGAGGGTGGTGAGAGTGTGGAGCCAATTGCCAGCTGGTGGATACGAGTTTGATTTCAACGTTTAAGTGAAGTTTGGATAGGACAATGAACGGAAGGGGTATGGAAAGACGCTCTGGTCAGGGTGCAAATCAATGGGATTAGGCAATTTAAAAGGCTCGGCACGGACTAGATGGGCCGAAGGGCCTATTTCTGGGCTGTAGTTTTCTGTGTCTCACTCACGACATAACTCCTCCGGAGTCACACCCGGTGTCAGAGTCAGTCTGAATAACTCTGTAAGTCTCTCTCCCCGTACTCAGTCACTCACTACCGGGTCTGAGTACAGAGATGACAGCGATGTGGGAGGCCGAGGCAGACTCCGGTACGTACAGTCACTGTGTCACGGTGAAGTGGGATACCATGTCTCTGTGCTCCCATCCCCCGGTCTGCTGTCGCTCCCTCTGTGATTTACAGACCGGCAATCCCGCCCCACCCAAACCGAGACAACAGGAGTTTGTAGGGAGCCGTCACGCAGTCCTGATTTCCTGTATGCAGAATAACACGGTCACAGCGCAACATTCCCGGGAGACCTCGAGGAAGAACTGGCCGTCGGAATGTGATACATCCCGTGTACACTCAGGACTCGCCCTTCCTTGGGCGGAGGCCTCGGTCCCCACTGTGCCCAGCCGGCGGTGTGCACGGACCACATCAGCTCAAATCCCAGGTCTGCCCTGGATCGCACCGCCTGCAACAGCGTACGGGATAGATAGTCTGTAAACCTTGGTAGGACGGTCGCGGAGACCGAGGTCAGCACGGAGTTGTCCGGTCCCACTTGTGGGACCCCAGCTGGGTTTCTGACAGACACTGGTTAACGCCGCTTGTCCCTGGGTAAAACGGTCGTAACGGGATAGTGAATTCCCCGGACGCACAAGAGAATATGCGGGTGCTGGAATCTGTAGCAGCAACGTGCAGGAAGAATTCAGTGGGCCCAGCAGTGGGAGGAAAGGAGTTGTGGATGTACCGTACGAGTTCAAACCTTATGCAGGGTTTCAACCTGAAACATTGACTTTCCTCTGACACCTTGGTCCCACTGAAATCTTTCAGCAAATTGTTTGTTGCTTGTGGGACTTTAATATGAATTCTGTAACCTCCTGGTTATAACTTGTCCTGGGGACGCTGTAAACCCTGGGGTATACCCTGTAATGTGGATACTGTAACCCCCTGGGAGTACTGTAATAGGAATACTGTAACCTCCATGTATGACAAGGAATGGTGATATCGTAACTTCCTCGGAATAACCTGCATTGCGACTAGACTAAATTGTATTTATGCACCTTTCTGGCTACATCCTGGCTTAGATCCTCTGCACTGGATGAAAGGGATTGCAGAGAGTTATGGACACATTAGGGACACCGACCTCCCTTTCATGGACTTTTGTCAACACTTCTTGCTGTCTCGGTAAAGCAGCCATATAATCAAAGACCCCAAGCATTCTTCCTATCCCCAAACAAGAGAAAATCTGCAGATGCTGGAAATCCGAGCAACACACACAAAATGCTGGAGGAACTCAACAGGCCAGGCAGCCTCTGTGGAATAGAGTATATTCGAAGAGTTTCAGCCTGAAACATCGACTGTACTTTTTTCCATGGATGCTGCCTGACCTGCTGAGTTCCTCCAGCATTTTGTGTGTGGTTCCCCCTATCCCAACAGGCAGAAGATACAAAAGCCTGAAAGCATGTACCACCGGGCTCAAGGACATCTCCAATAGGAACCCACTACCAAGCACATCTTTCCCTCCCTCCCCTCCACTTTCCACCTTCCACAGGGATCGCTCCCTGCATGACTCTCCTGTCCATTCATCCCTCTCCACTGACCTCCCTCCTGGCACTTATCCTTGCAAGCAGAACAAGTGCTACACCTCCTCCCTCAGGGCCCCAAACAGTGCTTCCAGGTGAGGAAACATTTCACCTGTGAGTTTGCTGGGGTCATCTACTGTATATCTGGTGCTCCTGGTGTGGCCTCCTGTATATCAGTGAGACCCGGCGTAGAGTGGGAGACAGCTTCACCAAGCACCTAAGCTCTGTCTGCCAGAAAAAGCGGCATCTCCCGGTGGCCATCCATTTCAATGCTACTTCCCATTCCCATTCCAACTCTGACATGCCAGTCCATGGCCTCCTCTACTGCCCCAATGAGGCCACGCTTAGGGTGGAGGAGTAACACCTGTCTAGGCAGCCTCCAACCTGTGCATGAAGCATGAACATCGATTTCTTAAACATCTGGTATTTGCCTTTCTCCACCCCCTTCACCCTTCCCCATTCCCATTTCCCTCTCTCACCTTATCCCTTTACCTGCCCAGCATCTCCCTCTGGTGCTTCTCCTCCTTCCCTTTCTTCCATAGTCTTCTGTCCTCTCCTCTCGGATTCCCCCTTTCCCAGCCCTTTATCCCTTTCACTAATCAACTTCCCAACTCCACTTCACCCCTCCCCCTCTCCCGGTTTCTATCACCTACCTGCTTGTACTTCTTCCTCCCCTCCTTCCCACCTCCCTGCTCTAACTTCTCATCCAGTCCTTTTTTCCAGTCCTGATGAAGGATCTGAAACATCAATTGTTTACTCTTTTCCACAAAGGCTGCCTGAGTTCCTCCAACATTTTTTGTGTGTGTTGCTCTGGATTTCCAGCATCTGCAGGTTTTCTTTGCTTTCCGCTTCCATCCTGCTGTTATAAGACTATTGAAGTCTCTTTGTTCTCTTGATTTCACAATTTCATTATGAACTTGCACCTTATTGCCTGACTACACTGCTTGTTCTGTCATTGTATCACCTTATTTTGCATTCTGTTATTGTTTTCCCTTGTACTACCTCAGTGCAATGAAACACTCTCTCTGGAAGGCATGCTAAACAAGATTTTCACTGTATCTCGGTGTATGTGACAATGATAAAGCAATACAGTGATTGAGCCAGATGCTGGATGCCTGAACAATTGGATGTTGGAATATCAAAGCTACGCTCTTCTAAAAGTCCTTAGGTTGTAGAGGTAGTGCAGGGGGATTGGAAAAATGTCAATGTGAATAACACTGTTCAAAAGGGAGTGAGGCAAGAAATGAGGAACTACAGGCTGATTGATGAACAATTTTGCTCATCCAATTGAAGAAAAAAACATCATTTCATGGAACTATTCTGAATACAGAGTGGCTGCCCCATGAGGCAACGTAGGGACTCTGTGCATGGATCAGAAGAATGAGAGGTGATCTCATGAAAATGTAAGATTCCGAGGGTTCTGGACAGGGTAACTGCTGGGAGGATGGTTCTTACAGCAGGGGAACAGGTCTTTTCATCAGTAGTCAAATGCCCAGTCCTTTCTGTGCATACAATGTCTATATCCTTCCACTTCCTGCATATTCACAAGCCTACCTAAGAGCCTCTGAACACCTCTATCACCACCAGCTTAGGGAGCTCACTCCAGGCACCCAGCACTCTGTGTAAAAAATTTGCCCCACACATCTCCTCTGAACTTATGCCCTCTCACCTTAAATGCATGCTGTCTGGTATTAGGCATCTCAACCTTGGGAAAGAGACGCCAGCTGTCCTCTCAACCGGTGCTTCTCACAAACCTCTCTCAGATCTCCCCTCAGTCTCTGCCACTCCAGAGAAAACAGCCCAAGTTTGTTCGACCTCTCCATGTCCTCTAATCATAGCAGCATCCTGCTAAACCTCTTCTACGCACTTCTCATGAGAGAGCCTGTGCCAGAGGGAGCAGTTTCAGAATAAGGTGGCATCTGTTTAATATAGAAACATAGAAAACCTACAGCCCTTTGTCCCACAATGCTGTGCCGAACATGTACTTACTTTAGGAATTACCTAAGGTTACCCATATCCCACTGTTTTGCTAAGCTCCATGTACCAATACAGAAGTCTCCTAAAAGACCCTATCGTATCCATCTCCACCACAGTCACTGGCAGCCCATTCCATGCACTCACACTCCCTGCGTAAAAAAAACTTACCCCCGGCATCCCCTCTGTACCTACTTCCAAGCACCTTAAAAAACTGTGCCCTCTCCTGTTAGCCATTTCAGCCCTGGGAAAAAGCCTCTGACTATCCACAAGTTCAATGACTCTCATCATCTTATACACCTCTATCAGGTCACCTCTCATCCTCTGTCGCTCCAAGGAGAAAAGACAAAATTCACTCAACCTATTCTCATAAGGCATGCTCCCCAATCCAGGCAACATCCTTGTAAATCTCCTCTGCACCCTTTCTATAGTTTCTACATCCTTCCTGTAGTGAGGCGACCAGAACTGAGCACAGTACTCCAAATGGGGTCTGACCAGGGTCCTATATAGCCGAAATATTACCTCTTGGCTCCTAAATTCAATTCCATGATTGATGACATCTAATGCACTGAATGCCTTCTTAACCATAGTCAACCAGCATAGCAGCTTTGAATGTCCTATGAATGTCCCCAAGATCCCTCTGATCCTCCGCACCGCCAAGAGTCTTACCATTAATACTATATTCTACCATCATATTTGACCTACCAAAATGAGCCACCTCACACTTATCTGGGTTGAACTCCATCTGCCACTTCTCAGCCCAGTTTTGCATCCTATCAACGTCCTGCTGTAACCTCTGACAGCCCTCCACACTATCCACAACACACCCAACCTTTGTGTCATCAGCAAGTTTACTAACCCATCCCTCCACTTCCTCATCTAGGTCATTTATAAAAATCACGAAGAGTAGGGGTTCCAAAACAGATCACTGAGGCACACCACTGGTGACAGACCTCCATGCAGAATATGACTTGTCTACAACCACTCTTGGCTTTTGTGGGCAAGCCAGTTTTGGATCCACAAAGCAATGTCCCCTTGGATCACATGCTTCCTTACTTTCTTAATAAGCCTGGAAACCTTTCAAGGCGTAAATCCATGGTCTCACAAGACTAACGGATGCCTTGCATGGGTTACTTTATCAGATGCCTTGCTGAAATCCATATACACTACATCTACTGCTCTAACTTCATCAATGTGTTTAGTCACATCCTCAAAAAATTCAATCAGGCTCGTAAGGCACGACCTGCCTTTGACAAAGTCATGCTGACTATTCCTAATCATATTATACCTCTCCAAATGTTCATAAGTGTTGCCTCTCAGGATCTTCTCCATCAACTTACCAACCACTGAAGTAAGACTCACTGGTCTATAATTTCCTGGGCTATCTCTACTCCTTTCTTGAATAAGGGAACCACATCTGCAACCTTTGCAATCCTCCAGAACCTCTCCCGTCCTCATTGATGATGCAAAGATCATTGCCAGAATCTCAGCAATCTCCTTCCTTGCCTCCCACAGTAGCCTGGGGTACATCTATTCTGGTCCTGGTGACTTAACCAACTTGGTGCTTTCCAAAAGCTCCAGCACGTCCTCTTTCTTAATATCTACATGCTCAAGCTTTTCAATCCGCTGTAAATCATTGCTACAATCACTGTATTAAAACAGACACATCTCATACCAGCAGTCTGAGCGCATCCCTTCTCTATCACCTGCCTATCCTCCCTCTTGCACTGCCTGCAAGCTTTCTCGATTTGTAAGCCAACTGCCTCTTCCTTGTCTCTTCAGTTCAGTTCCCACCCACCAGCAATTCTAGTTTAAACCCTCCCCAACAGCATTAGCAAACCTCCCTGTCAGGATATTGGTCCCCCTCAGATTCAGGTGTAACCCATCCTTTTTGTACAGGTCGCACCTGCTCCAAAAGAGGTCCCAATGATCCAGGAATCTGAATCCCTGCCCCCTGCTCCAATCCCTCAGCCACGCATTTATCCTCCACCTCACTCTATTCATATACTCACTGTCACGTGGCACAGGGAGTAATCCTGAGATTACCACATTTGAGGTCCTGCTTCTCAACTTCCTTCCTAACTCCCTGTAGTCTGTTTTCAGGACCTCTTCCCTTTTCCTACCTGTGTTGTTGGTACCAATATGTATCACGACCTCTGGCTGTTCACCTTCCCGCTTCAGGGTATCATGGAAGCGATCAGAAACATCCTGGCACCTGGGAGGCAAACTACCATCCGTGTTTCTTTCCTGTGTCCACAGAATTGCCTGTCTGACCCCCTAACTATAGAGTCCCCTATCACAGCTGCCATCTTCTTCCTTTCCCTACCCTTCTGAGCCCCAGGGCCAGACTTTGTGTTTAAGAAGGAAAAATTCTTCCCTTGGGTTTGTGAATCTTTGGAAGTTCTAGTTTGGAGGTGGAATCATTGAGAATGTTTAAAGCCAAGATGGATTTCTAATCAGTGGAGGTCTCAAGACTGTGAGGAAAGAGAAGTGAAATTGAATGCCCTATTAGCCATTCTCCTACTGAATTTATATTGCTGATTGTTATATATAAATGATGTGAATTTAAGTTCAGGTTACTCTTGTTTGTCATGTTTGTAATGTACTGTGCTGCTGATTTTCATGGCACTTGTAACCTGGATGAAATCTGCCGAGGGTCAGATCAGAGGCATTCAGGTCTGGTGACCCAGAAAGTTACAAATGAACCAGGTACGATCTCTGGAAAGCCATCTCACAGGTGAAGTGGCAATTCCGGACTGAACTTGAATCAACGAAGGATACTTGACAGTTGTGGCAGGGTTTGAATACTATCACCTCGTATAAAGTAATATCAAGTGACATAGGTGACAACAGGGCTTCGCTTCCAGGTGAGCTCAATATCTTCTACGTTCACTTTGACTGTCAAAACATGGAGGAAGCATCACAAGCTCCCACAGCCCCCGATGATCCTGTGATTTCAATCTCTGAGGTCGACGTGCAAACAACCTTCAAGAGGGTGAATCCACGGAAGTAACTGGCCAAGTACTAAGACCTGTGCTGATCAACAGTCTGGAGTGTTCACTGAGATCTTTAACCTCTCACTTTGGCAGTCTGCATATCCACTTGCTTCAAGCAGGCTTTACCTGTACCAATGCCTAAGAAGAATGGGGTAACCTGCCTCACTGACCATCATCCTGTAGCACTTATATCTACAGTGATGAAGAGCTTTGAGAGGTTGGTGATGAAACATATCGACTCCTGCCTGAGAAGTGACTTGGATCCGCTCCAATTTGCCTACCGGCACAGGCCCACAGCAGATTCCATCTCATTGGTTCTTCACTCAACCCAAAGATGTGTACATCAGGATGCTCCTTATTGACCAACATCCCCTCAAAACTAATCAATAAGCTTCAAGACCTTGGCCTCAGTATCTCTTTGTGCAATTGAATGCTCAATGTTCTCACTTGCAGACCCCAGTCAGTTTGGATTGGGAACAGCATAATCCACAATCCCTGTCAGCACTGGTGCACCACAACGCTGTGTGCTTAGCCCTCTGCTCTGCTTACTTTACACTTACGACTGTGAGGCTAGGCACAGCTCCAGTGCAAATCAAAGCTGCTGATGAATCAGCATATAGGAGGGAGGTTGAAAATCTGGTTGAGTGTTATCATAACAACATCCTCTTAATCAATGCAGCTGATTATCGACTGCAGGAGGAGGATACCAGAGGTCCATGAGACAGTCCTCATCAGGGGTGGAGAGGGTCAGCAACTTTAAACTCCTCAGTGTTATCATTTCAGAGGATCTGACCTGAGTCCAGCACGTTAAGTGCCATTACAAAGAAAGCACTACAGCTTCCTGAGGAGTTTGCAAAGATTCAACGTGACATCTAAAACTTTGATAAACTTCAAATAAGTGTGGTGCTTAAATAACTTCAAATAAACTTCAAATAATAACTTCAAATAAATTCATTCTATTATGGTTGTTACTCTGTAACGGATTTACTGCGTGCGCCTGCAAGAAAATGAACCCCAGGGTTGTATATGTACTTTGATAATGAGCTTATTTTGAACTTTGAACCTGGGCAGGTATGCCTTTGACAATAAACTTGAACTTGAATTTAAAAGCGACACTCAGCAGAGCATAGGCAGCAGGTGTGATAAATGGATTGCAGCCCCCCTCCCCAAGGGCCCTAAGTATCTTCACCTCGAATCATCCTCTTCCTTATATGAGCAATAATATTAATGACCTATGCTGGAACTTGTTAATTCTAATACAAAAACAGTATTAAAAGATAATAACTTACACCATAATAAGTAAACAGACAATTGTGACTTGTTGAAGACCTACTGATCCACTCTAACCCACTCCCCCACACAATCACTCTGGAACATCTCCCTCAGTCTCGACAGTTCATCCAGCTTCTTACACAGCAGATGCTTTTGTTTATTTTGAAATCTATTTGAGCAGAAGTTACCACAGATTTTATCACTGCTGGGTCTTAAGGGGATTGATCTACAACTGAGCTCCTGGTCTTGAACAGGGAATAGGTGGAAGCTCATTCCTGAGAGCTTCCTGGGAAGCAGGATTTCTTCGTGCAGTTACAGAGTCCACCCACCGAGTCTCTGCAGACCCATTTACATTATTCTTACAGTAATCGTACTTTACAATTTTCTTTAATCTAATGGTGAGGTAGTAAATTGGATTAGACATTGGCTCAGTGGGAGAAGTCAGAGAGTGGTAGTGGAGGATTGCTTCTCTGAGTGGAGGCCTGTGACTAGTGGTGTGCCACAGGGATCAGTGCTGGGTCCATTGTTATTTGTCATCTATATCAATGATCTGGATGATAATGTGGTAAATTGGATCAGCAAATTTGCTGATGATACAAAGATTGGAGGTGTAGTGGACAGTGAGGAAGGTTTTCAAAGCTTGCAGAGGGATTTGGACCAGCTGGGAAAATGGGCTGAAAAATGGCAGATGGAGTTTAATACAGACAAGTGTGAGGTATTGCACTTTGGAAGAACAAACCAAGGTAGAACATACAAGGTAAATGGTAGGACACTGAGGAGTGCAGTAGACCAGAGGGATCTGGGAATACAGATACAAAATTCCCTAAAAGTGGTGTCACAGGTAGATAGGGTAGTAAAGAGAGCTTTTGGTACATTGGCCTTTATAAATCAAGGTATTGAATATAAGAGTTGGAATGTTATGGTGAGGTTGTATAAGGCATTGGTGAGGCTGAATTTGGAGTATTCTGTGCAGTTTTGGTCACCAAATTACAGGAAGGATATTAATGAGGTTGAAAGAGTGCACAGAAGGTTTACAAGGATAATGCTGGGACTTGAGAAACTGAGTTAGAGAGAAAGGTTGAATAGGTTAGGACTTTATTCCCTGGAGCGTAGGAGAATGAGGGGTGATTTGATAGAGGTGTATAAAATTGTGATGGGTATAGATAGAGTGAATGCAAGTAGGCTTTTTCCACTGAGGCCAGGGGAGAAAAAAACCAGAGGACATGGGTTAAGGGTGAAGGAGGAAAAGTTTAAAGGGAACATTGGAGGGGGCTTCTTCACACAGAGAGTGGTAGGAATGTGGAAGGAGCTGCCAGATTAAGTGGTTAATGCAGACTCACTTTTAACATTTAAGAAAAGCTTGGATAGGTACATGGATGAGAGGTGTATGGAGGGATATGGCCCAGGTGCAGGTCAGTGGGACTAGGCAGAAAAATGGTTCGGCACAGCCAAGAAGGGCCAAAAGGCCTGTTTCTGTGCTGTAATGTTCTATGGTTCATCAGCTTCCCGCAGCTTCTACTAGGGGCAGTTTACAGACACCAACCCATGCGTCATTGGGATGTGAGAGGAAACATTGGTATTCAGAGGAATGTGTGAACCGACACAGACAAGACTGGAACTTGGCATTGAAGTGGCTGTTATTGGTGGAAATGCCACCAGCAAGCTGAATGACAGTGGCACGCATTTGGGATATGATTAGAGACAGGATTTAGAGCTGGGGAGACATTCAGCATGTCTGTGCCAACTATCAACCACAAATTTACCCTAATCCTAAACTAAACATATTTCATTCTCCCCATATTCTTGACAACCTCCCTCCCCCGCCCCCCACCAATTCTACCACTCATTTAACCACTGGGGGGATGTAGGAGAGAATCGGAGCAGCTGGAAGAAATCCACACGGTCAAAGAGAGAACATGCAAACTCCCTACAGACAGTAGCTGAGATCAAGCTCGAACTCAGGTGTGGGGCACTGTGAGGCAACACGCTACCCGCTGCCCCACTGAGCACCCACGTTGTGATAGACAGCAGCCTTCTCCCATTCAGAGATCGCCACCTGTTCCAGAAGTCAGGAACGTGGAGAGTCGGGGCATAGCAAAGACCCTTAGAGCAAGGAACCACACGACAGAGTTACGTCATTCTGCTCCTCGAGCCTATTCCATCCCTCAGTTCAAGACTCAGCTGCACCTTGACTGTTTTGCTTCAACAACTTTTAATATCCCTCACCAAAAAAAACACACCAGCTTTGACATTTTTAATTGATTTAACCCAATCTCAACAGCATTTGGATAGATTGTTCTGGGTTTTCGCATCCTTTTGGAGTTGTAGGGCACAAAAGGAGAGCCTTTGGCATCCATGCTGAGCTATATGCCTTCCTAAGCCACTTGCCCACGTGTGGTTCACGTCCCTTGCTAAACCTTTCCTATCCAAGTATCTTTTAAACATTGTTTAAAATCTGTCTCAATCATTTCCTGTCTCATTTCATGTCTGCACCATCCCCTGTGTAAAGAAGTTGCCCTTTTAAATCTTGCACCTTAAATCTATGTCCTCTACTTAGTTTTTCGGCCAAAATAAACTTTATTCATAATAAATATAATTTACAAGAGTGAATTGTGTAACACTTTTTCATTCTTGCATTCGTAGACAATGTATTTAGTATTAAATTGCATTGTTTAAAACCAATAATACTGCTGCAACT
The DNA here is from genome assembly GCF_048418815.1 of Hemitrygon akajei. Taxonomy (NCBI): domain Eukaryota; kingdom Metazoa; phylum Chordata; class Chondrichthyes; order Myliobatiformes; family Dasyatidae; genus Hemitrygon; species Hemitrygon akajei. The sequence goes on from NC_133126.1 coordinate 113,679,801, forward strand.
CATGTGGCCCCCCTGGGGAGGTGGACTACTATAATAACTGAGGGTCTTCCTTAACCAATCCAACTCCTCCCTGTCCAGTAGCAGAACAACCGGATATTGTGGTTGTTCCCCACTGAGCCCTTGGGGTCTTTAGATTCCCCTGGCGGTTCGCTCCACATGACCATTACCCTCTGCATGAAAATGCCTTGTGTGAAGGCTTCCCCTCGAAGTCACCTTTGACTGACCTAGCTCCTATTTTGAGGATATGCCTCATGAACAACACGCTTCCACCAGAGGAAGTGCCTTGTTTCCCCCAACTTCCCTGTCCAGTTCATTTAATATTTCATCTGAATTAGAACACCACAATCACAACCTAAGCAAGAGACTCCATAACTTAACCCATTCATGATCGCTACTGGCCTCTGCAAAATGACACGCAGATTCACGATAAATTACAAGATCCTGACTGGCTGGATATGCAGAGGCCAATCATCCTTGTGAAAGAATCTGAAGAGGGTTATATGTTTAGAAATAAACGTTTGCCTATTTAATGCATTTTTTTTTCTCACACAGGATCATGAATCTTTGGAAACCTCCTCTTTGAAAGGAGGTGGAAACAGAGGCAGAGGATATTGTTAAGGCATAGGGAGCTGATTCCTGACAAGCGAGTGGGTGAAAGATTATGAAGGGAATGAAGGGGTATAGATGTCCACAGGAGGACCTATTTTGTAAGTCAGCATCAAGTTCAGCACAATACCATGGGCTGCATGGCTTGTCCAGTGTTGCTCTGTTACCGGGGTAGATGAGACCATTAAGTTGAGGTTACAAACAGATCAAATATCCTCTCCTGTTCTTAAGCTGTGAACTCAAAAGTCAATTGGAAAAGTCAATAAGCCATGATTTCAAAATCAGGATGGTGTGAGATTTGGAAGGGAACCCTCAGGAGGTGATTTCCCCAGCTGCCCTTAGCCCATTTGTGTGCAGAGGGCATTGGTTTGAGAGGTGCTCTCGGAGTGACTAGGGTAAGTGCAGTGTGTTTTGCAGATGGTGCACTCTGCAGCCTCTGCTCATCAGTGATGGAGGGAGGGAGTGTTCAGAGTGGTGGGTGGGGTATCATTCAAGGGGTGGTGTTGAGTTTCTAGGGAGCCAGGAAGGTACACTCATCCAGGGAAGTGGAAACTGTTCCTTCACACATTTGACATGCCCTATAGATGGAAAAGCCTTGGGGAGTCAGGAGAGTCACTCTCTACAGTCAACCTCTCAGCTGTTGCTGTAACCACGGGATTTGTTATTGATTCACCTAAGTGGTGACCCCATGATGTTAATGGGGGTGCAGGGGAAAGCTAGTGGTAGTAATGCCACTGAACGTCAGAGGTTAGATTCTATCTGAAGGACTTGGTCACTGCCTGGCACTTGGTGTGCATGTTACTGCCACTTACCAACCACTGCCTGAACTGAGCCTTGTGCAATCATAAGACCTTAAGACATAGGAGCAAAGGCCTGGCCATTCAGCCCATCAAACCTGCTCTGCCATTCAATCACGGCTGATTTATTTTCCCTCCCCACCCCATTCTCCTGCATTCTCCCTATAATTTTTGGAACTCCTACTAATCAAGAATTAATGAACTTTTGCACATGTGATGAAGCAGCTGAAGATGGTTGAGTCATGAACTCCTCTAGTGAAGTCCTGCAGTGACATCCTCAGCTATAACTGTGCTCCTTTGTGTGAGGTTTGGCTACAACCATCGAATTGTTTCTCCTTGATGACCAATGACTTCAGTTTCACCAGGGCTGCTGGAAGTCATGTAGAGTGAAATGCCAAAGGGAAGTCCCCTTCAACGCACCCCTGGAATCGGAGTCTAGATCCATGTTTGGACCAAGGCTGAGTAGTCCTGAAGCAGTAGGTTCCTTGTGAATGTGGTGCTGGATGGAATTGTCATCCCACGAAGGGATCCCCCTGGGTCAGCAAGACATGGCCACACTCCCAATATATGCAATGCCCACCCCCTTCAGCTTTCCCACTCACATCCAATTGCCCCTCTCCTGGTATAAACACTTCCATACCAACATCTCCCCACCTCACTCTGAGCATGAATCACCCTCCCTGTACCAGAGCCACGATTCCCACTGTGGACAAACCTCTACAGATAATTGTCAATGCAGACAAGCCCCTCATCACCACTCATCGACAAAGGTTCCTAGAGTATTCAATTGCCTGCACCCCTCCCATGGGGGAGGATATCTTACCCCCCACACCAGGGATCACACAACCATTCTTCTCCCTCTCCCACTACACCATTCTCTGTCTGAAATTCAGTCCTTACAACACAGGTGTCCATTTTGCCATTCGAAAGCTAACTAACTCTACGGTGGAAACAGCTAGTTCCAGCATCCTTCCCCCATCAGCTCTCCCCTCTCCTGCATTCCTCCATCCCTCCCTCACCCTCTCATAACACCTTTATCTATTGCCCCTTAGCCCCTCTCCCCTCCACCAGTCTCTCTATCACTTAGACCACCACCCCTCTGCTCCCTTCTCTCATCACCTCTCCACCATCCTCCTACCCTGCCTCTTCCCTAAATTCTCATCCCTCCCCTTATCCTCTATCCCACCTACTCCTCCCTCTGTATCTCATCCCTCCATTCCCTCCTCTACCCACCCTCTCCATCACTCCTTCCCTCTCCTCATCCTCAAGTCCCTTCCTGTCATTACCCCTCTATCACTCACCTCTCCTTTCTCCTCAGCACCTCCATCACATCCCTCCTAAACTCCCCATCTCCTTTCCTTGCCCTGCCTCTGCTTCCCTTCCCTCCATCATTCCTCCATCTCCCTCTCTCTCCCCTCTCCCCAATCCCTCCAGCCCACCTACCCTATCCATCTGTCCTCTTGCTCGCTTTACCTCCAACCCCAGCTGAGACCCCCACCACCCCTCCCCCCATTTGCCTGCTGACTAGGACTAATCCACTGCCTGTTAGGCCATAGGACAGGCCATTGGGACCTTGCTGCCCTAGTCTTCAGTTTATTCAGTGACAAGGCCAAAGCACTGAGGCTTCATCGATCCCTGATACCTGACTACCCTGACTGACCTATGACCACCCCCACCAATCCCTGACCATCCTATCAAACTCTGACCCCTAACAATGATCACTGACCTGTGACCGCTCCCACTGAACCCTGATCACCCCTATTGACTCCTGACCATCCCCTGATCCCGAACCGAACATTTCAGAACTCCGGTAACTCATAACTATTACAATTCTGGCACACTCACGCTCAACAACACTGATACATTCACGCCCACCCCAACACCACCACCACTGATTGCTGGCCCCTGACCACTCCACCTCCCCAGCTTCCAGACAGGATGTACAGCCAAGTGAAAATCTCCATGGGGCAGGACAGGTCTGGAGGGGAGGGAGAAGGTGCCCTGACTGCGAGGGCTGAACTGTCCTGCATGATTCACGAAAGGCCTGAGGTTGGGAGGAGAGGGGGAGAGGGTTGGAGTGTTGATTGCCCTTTCCCTGACTGCTAGCTCTCAGACTGACTGCCTGGGCTTGTGCTTCTCCACCTACCCTGGTGTTGGGGGCTCGGACCTGGAACCCCACATCTCCAGCAGCCCACTGTGGCGTCCGTAGCGACGGCGGTAGAGCTGGGACGAAGACAATTCGCGAAGCTTCACCCCCGCCATCAGCCCCACCAGCATTTCCTGGCCTACCCCAGCCTGGCTTTCCGAGCGATTTCTTCTCCAGAAAAGGCGCCGTTGCTTTGCCAGGACAAGATCACAGTCCGTTTCCCTCCCCCAACACCATTCCCAGTGATGTGATTGGCCAGACCAAAGCTGCACAATCTCAAAAGCGGAGATTGTCCTGTCGGCCTCTGGCTTCCTTCCTGACAGGAATAACAGGATTCTGAGCTCAGGCACGGAGGGAGGTGGAGTTACAGCCAAAATGTGGGCTTTGCAGTGAAAGGGGAGAGGGAGATCCTAGACTTTGGACCCTGGGTCTGGACCACCAGATGGTCAGTCATGGAGGCTATCATGGACCAGAGGAGGGGCCGAGTTCCCAGGACCAGGGAGGTTCTGCCACTGCCCACAGCACCCAGGGCAACCCAAAACGTGGTAGTCAGTGAGGCACATTGTAACAACACTCACATTGATACACCACACACTGACACACTTACACCCAACACTGACACTCTTACTCACCCTCATCCACTCACTCAGATTGAGACCCTCACATTGACACACACCCACAATGACACACTCACAACCTCACAACAGAATGACACACTTATTCACACTGGCATACCCACAGCCCACACCCAGACACACCACTCACACTAAGACACACAACAGTTAACCAACACCAACACACTATTTTCCATGCCATATTGACATGCTTACGAACACTGGCTTGCCTATACTCAACCCATAGCACCCTAAAACACTCACACCTATTACAATTCTGACACAGTCACACTCACCAACACTGACACATTCACGCCCACCCCAACACACACTCCTACTGAACATTGATGCTAACAGCAAATCAATATTAACACACAACTCACACTCACTGTTGCAACACTGACGTGTTTCCTGTACCTGAGACAGACTTTCTCTCGCTCATGCAGCCAAACACATAGAACGTGTGGAGACTATCACCCCTCAAACGTGCTCCACCACATGGCTGAGCTACCCCAGTGACATTTTCCTGCCCAGTCTCAATATCCGTTCTGAGCTCTATGGATCTCTGCTTCGAATGAGGTCACTGACTGAGATTCCACACCTCTCGCCCTCGAGTGAATGAATATCTCAACTCAACAGTAAATACCTGGCCCAGACCCAGTCCCTCATGCAGCAATCCCAGCATTACTGATGAATTTTCACTCGTTCTGTGGAAACTATATACTGCATGATACTCCATCTATGGTCTTGCCAAGGTCCTGTAAAACTTCAGTAAGACGCTTTATACTGTACTCAAACCTCCTCACAGAGACCACAGCAATACCATTTCTCTCTTAATATAGCTTGCAACACCTGCATTTTGGTGCTGGGTGTACTGTGTCAAAAGGGTTGCTGTGAACAGGAATCTATCACTTTTTTCTTTAAAAACCGGCATTATAATAAATGCTTTAAAATATTATCTTATATCCACCATAATCTTGCCCAGTCTCTCAGCTTGTCTGTGTCCCATTGAAACCTTTTTACATCGGGTCCACCGTTGCAGAATCATCGGTAAACCGTGGGTCCCCTGGCACGGTGGACGGCTGTGAACCGAATCCCAGGTACCCTGTCCGTTTCAGCCTGCCAACCTGAGGATTCCCTTATTCCCACACTCTGTGGGCTGACCTGGCTGGCAATATATAATGAAAGCCTTCGGAAAATTCCAACGCCACCCAGCCACTGGCACCCCCTCCCTTTCCATTACGCACATGCTCAGACGACTTTACTGGATTAGTCTAACACGGGCTCCTTTTCATAAACAGCTCCTTTCGCTCCTGCTTATTTTTTCAAGTTGTTCTGTTATTACATCCTTTACTACCGACGTCAACATTTCCCCAATCCCTACAGTATTTCAGAAGCTCCCTGTTTTGCCTCGCCTTCCTCCCCCTCCCCCTTTCATAAGAACGATTCCAGAACCCGTAACTCTGGAAGATTATAATCAGAGTTCCCGATGTGGCTCCGGGCATCTCTGTGAGCACTTGGTGATGTAGCTCTCCACTCCCCCTCTCTCCATTCTCAGTCACTGATTCTCCACATATTTCCCTTATTCTCTCTTTATATCCTTCTACACTGGTTCTCTCGCATTCTCATTGCAAGCCCCTGCTTATTCCCACTCCATTCCTGGCTGACAGTCACGCTCTCTTCCACGCCCCTACTCACACTTCTCTCGCGTTCCCCTCTCATACTGCCCTCTCCACATTTTCTCACCCTCACCCTCCCCGAAACGCTCCTGCTCCGCACCACCCGTCTCCTCACCTCCCGGTCATGATCCTCGGCGTGGCTCCCCGCTCGCTCACTGCCTGGAGACAGTAACTCTGCCGAGAGTTTTCAACCCAAAAAAGGAGAGCGCTGGGTTGCTGTGCGCTCTTGGCAACACCACGGGGCGACTTCCCAGGGGGAGTGTAACCACTGAGATCTCGTAAACAGCTCAGAGCCCTGAGCCAGATCGGAATCTGAGAGAAGGCGCTTTAAAGGGACTGTTTACCCCCGTGGGAACGTGAACAGCAGAAACTCTGCGACTCTTAATGGCCTGGTCATATCGTCTTGATCTACAAGGGCTCTGCCTCTATTCAGCCAGATACCACCGCGTATACAGCCCTCTACGCTGGCGAGAATCTGTTCTTAGCTTTTGGTCAGGGACGAGGTACTGCCTCGATACCTCCTATGATTGAAGATTGCCAATACTCCCCAAAGGGGGGTATTCACTGACTGGCCTCTCACTCGGAGTGCTCTTATTCTAGCACTCCACATTGCTGTTAACTCGAACTTGTTCCAATATCCAAGATTCAAACAAATACCCGTGCCTCATCTTGAATACATCCGACAAAACCATGGGCCATTCGGCCCTTCAAGTACCCTCCATTGTTGCGTTGGTTTTTATTTATTTGAGCAACCCGCCCTGCCTGTCTGCTCATAGCTTACCTTTTACTTTGACACTTTTAAATACCAGCTCAAAACCTATTTATTTAACCTTGCGTTGAACTAACACCTTTTCATGTTTATGCTTGCACTGTGTCCTATTATAAAGCACGTTGAAACGCATTGCGTGAAAAGCTCTCTATAAGTTATTATACGTATTCAAACATCCAAAACTCTACAAATTTCCTCATGAACATCCTCTGCGACAGAACCTCCACAAACCACTGCGTAGAGAATTCCAAATCTTCACCATCTTTTGGGAGAGCAAAGTCCCGAATGGGCCAGCATCGGTTCTGGACACCCACTCAACTGGAAATGTCATCTCTTAAGCAACCTACAGACCCACACAGAATTATCCATGTTTCTGGATCATCATTAATCTTTCTAAACTCGGTGCAGAATAGGCTCAGACTAATCACTCCCCTCCTCAGGATCCAATATGGAGAAGCTTCACACCATTCCCTCTATCAGAAGTATAACCTTCCATAGGAAGGGCAACGAGACCTGTACACATTAGCCCTGCACGGTCTCACCACGGACTAACGTTGTTGCGGTTAAGTCTTAAACCCTCTTACAATAAAGACTAAATTTATTAGGATCTTAATTTCTTACTGTATTTATACCTTAAATTCCAGCAGTGACGCCCCACCCCCAATAAAATCACCCTTTAATCACTGACCATTTAAACAAAGTACAGTATTCCACTTTTCAATTGTTTTTTAGAGACTATGCATCTTCCCACTCTCCACACATCGTGCCTCCGAATTCCTCTGTTCCTCCTCACTACACACATGCCTCCTGACCACCAGATTTGTATCATCTTAGGACACTCCATTCCTGGAGAATAATACATTTGACCATCAGGACTGAACACATCCTATCTGGATGTTCGGTATGGTAACTTCTCTGCTCCAGACCACAAGAAATTGTGGCGTTGTGGACACTGTAATCTGCAGCACTTTACTTTGCAGTTTTATAGTTTTCCCCTTGTACTATCTCAATGCACTGATCTGAATGGATCCTATTAGATGGCCAAAACTTGATGCAATATATTGCACCATTTGTACAATATATTGCCTACAGCTGAGTTTCCTTTGCCTCTCCAATGCATCTTACACTTTCGGTAGCTGTGCACAAATGGATCAGCACTGTGTTTGCACAACAAACACTTTCGCTCTGTGAATGAAATGCTATCCAGAGGTCAGTCTTCGATCTGTGATCTGCTCTGCTGTAAGTATTCCACACTAACCTATGGAAGTGAATATTGGACAATATCAAAGCAAAATGGGATTAACTAACACTGAATTAGTGCAAATGGGTTAGCACAGACTCATTTGGCTGAACAGCTGTTTTCCTGCTGCATCTCCTAGCACTGGGAGGAGCTGCACATCCACCGATCTCAAGCAAATAGCAAAGTGCCCCGTATCCAACAAGGATGTTTATTCAGCAATCAATGAGCCGGTAAAATCTTCAGTCAAGACCTGTGACTGCTCTGTGATGCCTAATGATTATGATTTGTGTTTTGGATTATCTGAAGCTTTATTCCGAGCATGGGCCTCAATTATCCCTAGTGGGTTATCTTGGTTGCATTAATAGCCTTCCTAAAAAATAACATTATTTTTATAGATACAAAACTCAGTGTTACGATGCTGTAAGTATTCCACACTAACCTATGGAAGTGAATATTGGACAATATCAAAGCAAAATTAGGGAAGACTTGAAGTTGCGGAAATGTGGCTTTTGAGAAGAATGATGAAAATATCATGGAAGGACAGAGTAAGAAACGAAGAAGTTGTAAAAAACCAGAATAAGAAGACAGTTGATATCACCAATCAGGAAATGGCAGCTATAATTTCTAAGACACGTACTGAGGAAAGAGGAGCTTGAACATCTTGCAGTGACGGGAAAAATTAATAGAATTTGCTCTTGGTAGTGCATGATATTCATGAGTTACATCAAGAGATGGACAGACAGAAGTTTTAAAGTGCCTATTAGAAGTTCTCAGATTAAAGACAGATGGAAAGACCATGATCACCCACATCATACGACACAGCACATAATAACAATGACCGTTGATTAGGTTGAAATCCCTCTTCAGGATCTGAGTACATTATTTACAGTGCCAGCAGAGTGCAGTACTGAGGGAGTGCAGCATTACTGAAGGTGCTACATTTGACTGTCTGGGCAGGCGTGACACACGTGCTGCAAGGCAAGCAGTCCTCTTGTCTTGTTAAGCATTTCTCTCTCACAAGCTGTCAGTAGTCCTTTGCATATTGCAAAGCCAGGAAGCTGAAACTGCCCAATGCTTCCCTTGGAGTTAGCACCAGGAACTACTGTCCAAATCCCTGAAACAGATTGAAATCAATGAAACCGATTTTTATTTCCTCATCTGTGCTTCAGAGAAGGATCTCAGAGGTTAAAAGACGTGTTTGTGTATGTAAAACAAGACATGACAAAATAAAAGCAGACCAGGTCTCAAACTTTCTGTTAAATTTTGCACAAATTATATTGTGTAGTCATACAAAATGACACTCAAGACAAACTGTACATCGAGTCAGAGTTGCTTTGATCTGACACATGTGTGCGTGTGTGGCAGTGCTCCAGACCTCACAACACTAAAACTGCTGGAGTTTAACAACAAACACTGCTGCCAGCTGTACAAAAATGAAAAAAAAAGAAAGGTTGCTGCTTCTCCCGGGGCCTGACTCTTGCACGGGTTACTCGTGCAAGGTTCGGTTGAAAGACTATACATGCCCCAGGACATCTTGAGTAAAATCCCTTCGCTCAGTACTGTTGCTCGCTCATCTCCCTCTACTGCCTCTGGCAGGCCCTCGACGTGAAGGTGGAACCGAGCTCTTCCCACTTCTTCCCCAGCTAGGTCCACCCCTGGCACCACCCCGTGGAGGGGGTCCTCCTGGCCCACTGAATCCGTCGTCTCGGTGAAAGCCATCATGTCGATCTCCCTCATGTGAATTGGAACGGCCAGTTTTAGGCATTCGTGGTGATACAGCTGGACCACCTCGGCCTGTAAAACACAATATAGGCACAGGTTAGTTTAAATTCTAACTCCTGCTTATGATGATTATTTTGTAATCACTGATGAAAAAGCAGCCCACACTATCCTTTCTTAGTGTGTGTGATGCTACTGAGCAGAACAGTGATCCATTGCCTGACAGTTCCAGAGATGCAGGCTCGACGCTGACCTCCGTGGGGAGTTTGCATGCATTCCCTGTGTCTGAGTGCTTTGATTGTAGAGCTTGGTAAGTTATTTGATTCCTATAAACTTGCCCGTGGTGTACAGATGAGTCATAGAAGCTGGAGCAAGTTGATTAGAATGTAGTGTTGAATAAAATGGGATTAACTAACACTGAATTAGTGCAAATGGGTTAGCACAGACTCATTTGGCTGAACAGCTGTTTTCCTGCTGCATCTCCTAGCACTGGGAGGAGCTGCACATCCACCGATCTCAAGCAAATAGCAAAGTGCCCCGTATCCAACAAGGATGTTTATTCAGCAATCAATGAGCCGGTAAAATCTTCAGTCAAGATCAAACATTCCACCTGAGCTCTCAATCCCATCTACTCATACATGGCAACTATGGACTGGTCTGCTAGTGCTGCTCTGCACATACTGTGTAGCAACACAGTGGCTCCCACAGCAGTCCTTCACTCTTGCCATGCTGCTTTACAATGGTAACTGTTAACTCAATTCCCACCTGAAGTAAATCCAGCACAGACAGAACAAAATTAATTTGATGGCAACACACAAAAAGCTGGAGGAACTCAGTGGGTCGAGCATGATCTATAGAGGGAAATGGACATTTTGGGTCAAGACCTTATACTTGGACTGAAAGTGACAGCAGTGTGGACTTGATTGCTCAGATGACTGCTTTGTGATTGCAGTTTTGGCCTAGTGCATACATTCTAAAACCTCCTGGAGCCCCTGTCCTTGAATGGGCAACCCACTGCATTCAAATTCTCCCCTTCAGTGACTCAGGCCCTTTGGTTTATATATTAAAATTCCAACAGTATGGCATGCTGGAGAGTTTGCTGGTGCTAGACTGTTAATCAGTCCAGACTACTAGTCACTACTGCTACAAATAGCAAAACAAACCTTTATTTCATAATTTTTACATGTTACACAGTGGTGCAATAAATCAGCCAGTGAACCCTGTGAGGCTGAAGGGAGGCACTTTGAACCCCAGCTACGGACACAAACCCACCCACTTTCCTGGCCCATTTCATATTTCTGAATGGCTTAAAATTTAAAAATGATAGAAAAAGCAAATTAATGTTTTACATTAGGATAAGTTAATCTTGAGGATATCAGGTTACCATTACAAAACTTTTCAACTAATTAACTGAGGGAGAGGTAGTTTCTAACATAGCTGTGGACAATCATATGGGTTTGCATATGAATAATATTAAGGCCTGTTGAAGCCAGGATATGTGGGCAGTTCACCTTGACACCACCATCTTCAGGGCCAAGTTTGGTTCCTCTACAGACAGTTTTTGACTGTGGATGGTGGAGGTTACCCCGAACAAACCTTGTTCTCTGACAGGTTCATGCATTTCTCCACGGTCCCCTCTGCCACCCCAGCCATCGCGATGACCTCCTGGAGACAATGGCCTTTTCTCAGGCTTACGGCCACCTTCAAAGCGTGGGAACTCATCATGGCCGGGTAGGGGAAGGAGACCTCCGCGCCCACCTGTAGAACAGTTCAGCACATTAGACACTGACAATGAAGCAACTTCCATTAGACTCAGGAGCCACTTGGTATCTTTGGTGCCTCACTATCATGGAGTGTCACGAGTTGTTTAAGATGGTTGGAGGACTTGGCAGGATGGATGGAAGGAAATTGCCTCCTCTGAAGTGAGAGTTCAGAAAGAGGAGCTTGGCCTGAAGTTAGAACAAAAGAACCTCTTCCTGAAGGGTTGGAAGAACCCAAAATCACATTAAAAAAGTTCGAGATAAGGGGGTATTATGAAAAATTTGAAATAAAGACTGACAGGATTTTGTGGAGTTAGGATTCGATAAAAGTTAGAATATGGATCAATGATATTCTGATTGAATGGTGTGGTAAACCAGTATACTTATGAGAACAACAACACACACAAAATGCTGGTGGAATACAGCAGGCCAGGCAGCATCTATAGGGAGAAGCGCTGTCGACGTTTCGGGCCGAGACCCTTCGTCAGGACTAACCAAAAGGAAAGATAGTAAGAGATTTGAAAGTAGTGGGGGGAGGGGGAAATGGGAAATGATAGGAGAAGACCGGAGGGGGTGGGATGAAGCTCAGAGCTGGAAAGGTGATTGGCGAAAGTGATACAGAGCTGGAGAAGGGAAAGGATCATGGGACGGGAGGCCTCAGGAGAAAGAAAGAGGGGGGGGGGGGGGAGGAAGCACCAGAGGGAGATGGAGAACAGGCAAACAACTAAATATGTCAGGGATGGGGTAAGAAGGGGAGGAGGGGCATTAACGGAAGTTAGAGAAGTCAATGTTCATGCCATCAGGTTGGAGGCTACACAGCTGGTATATAAGGTGTGTTCCTCCAACCTGAGTTTGGATTCATTTTGACAATACAGGAGGCCATGGATAGACATATCAGAATGGGAATTGGACGTGTGGCCATTAAAATGTGTGGCCACTGGGAGATTCTGCTTTTTCTGGCGGACCGAGCGTAGGTGTTCCACGAAACGGTCTCCCAGTCTGTGTCGGGTCTCACCAATATATAAAAGGCCACACCGGGAGCACCGGACGCAGTATACTACACCAGCCGACTCACAGGTGAAGTGTCGTCTCACCTGGAAGGACTGTGTGGGGCCCTGAATGGTGGTGAGGGAGGAAGTGTAAGGGCAGGTGTAGCACTTGTTCCGTTTACAAGGATAAGTGCCAGGAGGGAGATCGGTGGGAAGGGATGGGGGGGACGAGTGGACAAGGGAGTCGCGTAGGGAGCGATCCCTGTGAAAAGCAGAAGGGGGGCGGGAGGGAAAAATGTGTTTGGTAGTGGGATCCCGTTGGAGGTGGCGGAAGTTACGGAGAATTATATGTTGGACCTGGAGGCTGGTGGGGTGGTAGGTGAGGACAAGGGGAACCCTATCCCGAGTGGGGTGGCGGGTGGATGGGGTGAGGGCAGATGTGCGGGAAATGGGAGAGATGTGTTTGAGAGCAGAGTTGATGGTGGATGAAGGGAAGCCCCTTTGTTTAAAAAAGGAAGACAGCTCCTTCGTCCTGGAAAGAAAAGCCTCATCCTGAGAGCAGATGCGAAGGAAACAGAGGAATTGTGAGAAGGGGATAACCTTTTTGCAAGAGACAGGGTGGGAAGAGGAATAGTCCAGGTAGCTGTGTGATCCTTTCCCTTCTCCAGCTCTGTATCACTTTCGCCAATCACCTTTCCAGCTCTTAGCTTCATCCCTCCCCCTCCTGTCTTCTCCTATCATTTCGCATTTCCCCCTCCCCCCACTACTTTCAAATCTCTTACTATCTTTCCTTTTGGTTAGTCCTGACGAAGGGTCTCGGCCCGAAACGTCGACAGCGCTTCTCCCTATAGATGCTGCCTAGCCTGCTGTGTTCTACCAGCATTTTGTGTGTGTTGTTGTTTGAATTTCCAGCATCTGCAGATTTCCTCATGTTTGATCAATGGTTAGATCCTTTCAAGGTGTTACTCTGAAAATAGTCCACGATTCAGTCTATTTTACTGCACATTGGGGCTTGTAACCCAGAGAGTATCTCTATATTTATTAGAATAGGGTTCATCAGTATTGGTGACCACTTACATGTTAGAGCAGCTTTATAAATTGATTACACGGTTATCATTTATTTCCACAAAATTGTGGATGGAGAAATGATCTATCAACATTCAGCTGTACCTCGCATTGCTCCACGACCTCGTCCTCTCCCTCCCGGGTCACGACCCCTTGCACTCTCTTCTGTTTGGTCAAACTCCTCTTCGCCCATGAAGTCATCCATGTTCATAAAAGCATCTCTCCCTCGTGGGCCACAACCATCGTGCCGAGTCCCCCCTCGAACTGGCCGGAACCTAGAAATAAAACATTTAGAAACTCAGTTTCACTGACCCTCGTGGTTGCATCTCACTGTGACCAAAAACTGCCTAAAGGCTTCAGATCTTTTCAAAAAGAAAGGAAACATGAATTTAAAGGTTATCATTGGACATGCCCTGATCTTCCACTGTTCTAGCTCCAGAGGACCAGTGGAAGACAGGCATGTCACAGTCACCACCAGTACACAGTCACAGTAACTATTAATGATGTTGTTTACACAAGCTCAATCTGAAGAACTTTATTGCTTTTAGGTAACACTCGAAAGTGCTGCAACATCTGAATACTACAAACCATCATTTAAATATTGCATATTCCAACAGGCATGCTCTCTCAGCTGACTGCACATGGTGAACTAGTCAAAATTCTTCATTAAAGGATTATTTAGCATTTTGACACAGAACAACTACATTGACAGGTATGACATGTAGAAGATCTGATCACAAAGTAATCACAAAATGGTCTATGAGGAAGTGATTGCCTTTGAAATGCAATCAGAGTTCCAACTGTAAGTAAAATAACTGCAGGCATAATCTCCTGAGAATAAAGTGCAGTTGCTTTCAGCTCACTGGAGTAAAGCAACCTGAAATAAAAATATGATGTTGAGGAAGAGCGTAGCTATGAAATAAAATATGGCATAATATGGTTATCCACTTCTCTGGGAAAAAGTAGAAAAACTGATTTTCTTTTTGGGAAGGTGACAATATTTACAAGGAGCTATGTGTCCTTAAAACAGAGAAAGCACAAGAAAGTAGAAAATAAAATTACATAATTATCTATTAAAAAGAGATTCTGAATATATTGGATTCCAGTTAATTGGGACTAGTACATTCTGGCTTAATTAAGTGGCTCTCTCAATTAGTTTAAGTTTCACAGAAATTGTCAAAAAGCTATATAAAAAAAAGGACAACCTACCATGTTACTGAGTAACAATTTACAAACCTCATTTTCAGAAAAGTTGGGATATTTTCCAAAATGCAATAAAAACAAAAATCTGTGATATGTTAATTCACGTGAACCCTTATTTAACTGACAAAAGTACAAAGAAAAGATTTTCAATAGTTTTACTGACCAACTTAATTGTATTTTGTAAATATACACAAATTTAGAATTTGATGGCTGCAACACACTCAACAAAAGTTGGGACAGAGTTAAAATAAGATTGAAAAGTGCACAGAATATTCAAGTAACACCGGTTTGGAAGACTCCACATTAAGCAGGCTAATTGTTAGCAGGTGAGGTATCATGACTGGATATAAAAGTAGCTCAGTCTTTGCAAGCAAGGATGGGTCGTGGCTCACCCCTTTGTGCCAAAATTCATGAGAGAATTGTTAGTCAGTTCAAAAGGAACATTACCCAACGCAAGATTGCAGAGAATTTAGGTCTTTCAAAATCTACAGTACATAATATTGTGAAAAGATTGAGAGAATTCAGAGACATCTCAGTGTGTAAAGGGCAAGGTCAGAAACCACTGTTGAATGCATGTGATCTTCGAGCCCTCAGGCGGCACTGCCTAAGAAACCGTCATGCTACTGTGACAATTATAGCCACCTGGGCTCGGGAGTACTTCGGAAAACCATTGTCACTTAACACAGTCCGTCGCTGCATCCAGAAATGCAACTTGAAACTGTATTACGCAAGGAGGAAGCCATACATCAACTCTATGCAGAAACGCCGGCGAGTTCTCTGGGTCCGAGCTCATCTCAGATGGACCAAAAGACTATGGAACCATGTGCTGTGGTCAGATGAGTCCACATTTCAGCTAATATTCAGAAAAAAACGGGCATCGAGTTCTCCGTGCCAAAGATGAAAACGACCATCCTGATTGTTATCAGCGAAAGGTGCAAAAGTCAGCATCTGTGATGGTATGGGGGTGCATCAGTGCTCACGGCATGGGTGAGTTGCATGTATGTGAAGGTACCATTGACTCTGAGGCGTATATTAGGATTTTTGAGAGACATATGTTGCCATCAAGGCGACGTCTCTTCCCGGGACGTCCATGCTTATTTCAGCAGGACAATGCCAGACCACATTCTGCATGGGCTACGACAGCATGGCTTTGTAGACACAGAGTGCGTGTGCTTGACTGGCCTGCTGCCAGTCCAGATTTATCTCCTATTGAAAATGTATGGCACATCATGAAGAGGAGAATCAGACAACGGAGACCACGGACTGTTGAGCAGCTGAAGTCTTATATCAAGCAAGAATGGACAAAATTTCCAATTGCAAATCTACTACAATTAGTATCCTCAGTTCCAAAATGATTAAAAAGTGTTAGTAAAAGGAAAGGTGATGTAACACAATGGTAAACATGCCTCTGTCCCAACTTTTGTTGAGTGTGTTACAGCCATCATAATTCTAAATTTGTGTATATTTACAAAATACAATTAAGTTGGTCAGTAAAACTATTGAAAATCTTTTCTTTGTACTTTTGTCAGTTAAATAAAGGCTCACGTGAATTAACTTATCACAGATTTTTGTTTTATTGTATTTTGGAAAATATACCAACTTTTCTGGAAATGGGGTTTGTATGTATTTAAATTAAATAGAGAATATTACCAATACCTCCATAGTACTATAAAACTATGTATTCCTAATAGTTATTGACCGAGGAATTTATCCAGTGTATGCTGCCATGTCCCTTTGATTGACTGTAAATGAACAAAATCAGTGCCAGCAGCTAGTGCAGATAATGGGCTGCGTCATACAAGGCTCTCAACGATTGCATCTACTAAATCTTCATTTTCATTGTAAAATTCAAGATGATTGTTGATACTTTGGAATTCTTCATAATTCCTAACTTAAAGTGGTGAAATCGTTGCATTCACTCTCAGGCATCTCCAAGCCTGAATGCTTGAACCATTTTGAGCAAAACAGTTCCACACTGTCTTACTGCTTATTTCTAGCCAATCATCAGTGACAAAAAAATCATTGCTTTTTGAATACAAACACGCCGAACTGACGCTACTTAAAAACTTTGCTGCAAGCACAGTCAGGAGGAGGAAATCAAAGGTCCATAGCTAGTCCCCATTGGGGATTCAGAGGTGGAGAGGATCAGCTTAAGAATAAGGATCCACAGTTTAATTTTCACACAGTTCTCGGAGTTGAGATACAGTGTGGAATAGGCCTTTCCAGCCCAAGCAAACCCAATTTAACCCTAGCCTAATCATGGGACAATTTACAATGACCATAAGACATAGGAGCAGAATTAGGCCATTCAGCCCATCAAATTTGCTCTGCCATTCCATCATGGCCGATCTATTTCCCCCTTAACCACATTCTCCTGTCTTCTCCCCATCACCTTTTGTTTGTGCCCTGACTAATCAAGAACCTATCAGCCTCCACTTCCACTCCCAAATCCCTTTAGCCAGAGGGGCGTAAATCTGTAGAAATTACTCCTCAAACACGAGGAAGTTACTCCTCATCTCTGTTCTAAATGGATGCCTCTTCATTTTGAGGCTGTGCACTCTGGTCCTAGACTCCCCCACTGGGGAAACCTCTTTTTCACACCCACTCTATCTAGACTTTTTAACATTCAATAGGTTTTAATAAGATCCCTCCTCATTCTTCTAAATTCCAGCAAGTACAGGCCCACAGCCTTTAATTGCTGCTCATATAACCCTTTCATTCCCAAAATCATTCTCATGAACCTCCTTTGAACCCTCTCCAATGCCAGTACATCCTTTCTTAAATAAAAGGCCCCAAACTGTTTACAATACTTCAAGTGAAGCCTCACTAATGTCTCATACAGCCTGAACATTACATCTTTGATTTTATATTCTAGTCCTCTTGAAATGAATCCTAATATTACATTTGCCTTCCTCACCACCGATTCAACCTGCAAATTAACCTCCAAGGAGTCCTGCACAAGGACCCCTAAATCCCTCTGCACCTTGGAGTTTTGAATTTTCTTCCCATTTAGAAAATAGTCTGTGCTTTTACTCCTTCTACCACAGTGCATGACCATACACTTCCTGACACTGTCTGCCATCTGTCACCTCTTTACCCATTCTCTTAATCAGTATAAGGCCTTCTATAGCTTCCCTGCTTCCTGAACACTACCTGTCCCTCCACCCTTAAACTACTAACCAGTCTGTCTTTCAACTATGGGAAGAAACCAGGACAATCATGGAAAGCACATGCATTGCACGAGGAGGACGTGCAAACTTGTTTGAAGTTGCCGGGATTGAACTCCAAACTTGGATACCCAAGCTGTAATAGCATTGCATTAACCGCTATCATGGTGCCCCATTGAATATTGGAGTTGTGAAAGCAGTATAAACTGTTCCTATGTCAATATCCTGTGCTGCACTGTCCAACACAAACCAAAAATGCAGCATATTTGTACAGAGCCCTGGTGAGACCACACCTGGAGTATTGTGTACAGTTTTGGTCTCCAGGGTTAAGGAAGGACATCCTGGCTGTAGAGGAAGTGCAGCGTAGATTCACGAGGTTAATTCCTGGGATGTCTGGACAGTCTTACGCAGAGAGGTTAGAGAGACTGGGCTTGTACGCGCTGGAATTAAGGAGATTGAGAGGGAATCTGATTGAAACATATAAGATTATTAAGGGATTGGACAAGATAGAGGCAGGAAATATGTTCCGGATGCTGGGAGAGTCCAGTACCAGAGGGCATGGTTTGAGAATAAGGGGTAGGTCATTTAGGACAGAGTTAAGGAAAAACTTCTTCTCCCAGAGAGTTGTGGGGGTCTGGAATGCACTGCCTCGGAAGGTAGTGGAGGCCAGTTCTCTGGATGCTTTCAAGAAGGAGCTAGATAGGTATCTTATGGATAGGGGGATCAAGGGATATGGGGACAAGGCAGGAACCGGGTATTGATAGTAGATGATCAGCCATGATCTCAAAATGGCGGTGCAGGCTCAAAGGGCCGAATGGTCTACTTCTGCACCTATTGTCTATTGTCTATTAGATGTCAGTTCTACAACTAAGTCACAATTATTTACACTGGGCATTAGCTGTACACCTTAGCACAAATCTTGGTGCTTTGGTGTAGAACTCCTGATTAATGAGGCACTCTGTCCAAGATAAATTCTTTATAAGCCTGTGTAGTCTCCTTATCTTCTAGTTTTGAAAGCTGCCCAGTTGTTGAGGGCTGGAAGGTCAAGGACTGTACAAAGCCATAAGGGATGGCTAACCCAGACTTATGAACATTTTGATGGCGAAACTCATCACGAGTGATATACCAGTAGAAACAATTGTAATTGTTAAAATGGCTGCTAATTTCGATCCATTAATGGAAAATTAGAAAGCAATCCAAACATACACTTGTACACAACAATGAACAATCACTGATATCATCTCAATTCTTGGTTCTGACTTTGTAGATTGTCAGCATCAAGCAGCTTATCTGAGGAGGGAGAGGATGCAATTCAATGGACCTAGTAGAAGATAAGGTCACTGCTTCTTTTAACATAGCACTTTGATTTCAAGCACAGTAAAGGATTTATCAATAGACTTGAGTGCTTTGAGATATGGCTCCATATCACCCAGTCTAAAATGATCCTGTAGGGTATTTATACTGGTGCTTCTGTAAACAGATACGTTCCTATTTTTGATATTTACCAAATGATTTGACATGACTGATGGTATTCTTCCAAAGTAATACAAGTTATATTGGAATCCCTACATCTTATCTAGTATTAAGAAAGGAGTTCACAGCTCTACTTGAACAAGCTATCCCAGGAAGCAAATATTTGCCAGTGGGCTTTTCTTGCTGGGCAAAAGAAATATCTAGACGAGGCTTGAATGAGAATAAACTGTTTTAGCTATTGGTGCAACTGTGCAATGGCCTGATTTGCTGCTTGCTTGTGGCCAGCTTGCAGCCAAGCTTGAAGAAGCACTTCCATTTCCTATTTCTAAGAGGTTCCAGTGGTGCAAAGCTTGGTGGACATTTAACATTTGATTTGCAAAACACTCATGAATTTTCAAAATGATCACGTGAATCAAAATCTGGTTTTTGTTTGCCCTGAGGTGGGCACCACCAATTGTCATGTTGATCAAGCTGTGTTCAAACCTTCAAAAATTACTTTGAGACAGATTTGTTTACATTAAAACCAATTTGGAGACACAAATCCTGATGGGTTCTCATAGAGCATAAACAGGCTGAACCTCAGGAGGTTTGTCTTCGTGCCATCCCACACTGTGTGGGCCATTCTGCAAGAGACCATGTATAATAGTAACAGGCTCACAAACATACCACATTTTCAGCTCTGATTCCCACATAATTCACAGAACAGGATATGTTACATTATCACCAGCTTCAGCTGCTAAATAATTCCTCAATCTCTCTTGACAGGTCATGCAAGAAACATTGACAGATACATTCTGAACTGCGAGCAAGTGACTGATAATAAACAATTAACATAATCACTTCCTCCGAAAAACTCTGGAAATCTGTGTACATTCTCTTCCTGGGTTGACACATGGGTTCTGTTATCCCCTGCTAATGTTTCTGTTACTCCCTTTCTATTACCATCTGATGTTAGCTTTGTCTATAACCTCAATAATTATGTTTACAGTTAAAAGTATGTGTTTCTTGTTGACTTTTGCTTGATCCATTTCAAAATAAGTTGATGGACAGATTTTAAATTTGGAAACTCTCAAGCATCAGAATCTCATGGTATGCTCTCAAATTTTCCCAATGTGGATTTTTAGGTTATGTTGCTTTCTTCAGTGTATGCTTCTTTGAACAGTTGAAAAAATTGGCCTCCAGTTTTCTGGCAGTGGAATACTTATGGAATTCTAAGCACATCACAGGATCAATGATCTCTCTCCTCAAGTATTATGTTACAATTGTAGGGACTGTGATGTACCAGAAACATTCACGTTTCTCTGGAACATATTCTTCACTAACTTTTGATGGCATGCACATGTGTTTGTGCATCTTGCTCTCATTTATGATCAATGGAACTGTTCACAGGTTTCCATTCTGTAAAGGAAGAGTTCATGTGCTATATTTTCATTACTAATTTGACCCAACACTCACTGGTTCTTCAGTCTACCACTAATGTAATTATCACCCTCCTGTTACCTGCTGTGATTTGCTTTAAGTTACAAAAATGTTTAAAATGCACTTTGATGGAAGGATTCAGTAGGCTGGACCTCAAATCAAACTATGCCTTTTGAAATCTACAGAATTGAGAGTGAAAAGAGACAGGATTCCTAATTAAATAAAAAATCATATTAGTCTCCCACTTGTCAATTGTCCAGAACTTATTCCCACCTGTCATCTCTTCTACCACGAAAACGTGCATCTTCAGGCTCCCGTGAGAATCGATCATCTAAGGGTTTCCTTCCATCCCATCCTTGGGGTGGACCCCGGCCTGGGCCCCTGTGCTCAGGGTCCCCAAAGTCCCTATACTCCTGATCAGGAGGAAAATCCCGCTGAGGACCAGGGCCTCTCCGCCAACCCTCCTCATGAGGCATTGGGCCCATGCGGTTTTCAAATTCCCGCGGTCTGTGGCCAAATCGTTCATCCTTGCGGAAATCGTCATGAAACTGATCAGGTCCTTCAAAGCGATCGTGGAATTCCTGGGGTGGGCCATGTCTCTCTGCAGACCCTCTGTTTTCTCGGGGCTCCCCCCAGTCCTGAGATCCCCTGTACGGTGGCCCCCGCTCGGGATCACGCTCAGTACTCTGATCTCGCCTCATTTCCTGTGGATGGTTCATGTGATGGTTTGGCGGACCATGAGAGTCACCTGTCAAGATAAAATTATTTATTTTAATTCAAACAGATAAACTACATGGGCACAACAATCTGAGATTGTTGTCAAGTTAAATGTGTTACGTAAACAATCATGACTCTATTACATTGCTAAAAAAATACAGCAGCTAAGACTGACAACTTAAATTGTACACGAGTCACATTACATAGCTGTCAACATTGAATATATTTTCTGAACCATCTTCAAGGAAGCTTCTTTCTTAAGATGAAGAACTCTCTGAATTGAAGACTACAGAAGCAGCACTTGGGGACACAAGGGCACAAAATGGGTGACAGACTTAAATATTCATCACCAAACATTTCTGTGACTCCAGCATTGATGAAACTGAAGAAGCCCGAGTGACAAAAATGAAACTGGGCCTATGACAAATAATGAACAAATCAGCATGAGCCAATACTTAGTACACATTGTCCTTACTGATTCACTTGCCTACAGCACCATTGCCCTTGTGGGGACCTCTTCTACCCTGACAGGCCCTAAGTTCACTATCTTAGTGGGACAGTCTGCAACAAGTCTAGCAAGTCAAAATTGGACACCTTTCAGCCACAGAGCAACACACACAAGCATCTACAGAATCTCGTGTGTTTATGATTAGCTACAAAAGTGTATATGTAAACTCATGATTTACAGATCATGAGTTTACATTCCTCATTCTAGCATGGTCACTAAATTAGGCAACCAAGTCAGGTACAAATGGAGCATAAGAGTGCTGGCAAAAGAACCATGCATCTCGGAGCTGCCAACTGGTGAAGCTACAACATAGGGATGGTAACAGATGTAGCATGTTACAGACTCAGTGAAGGAGTCCCAGCAGTAATAGGTCATATGAAAGCTCTAAATAGCAGTGAACAATTAAAGACTAAACCAGGATAGGATCCATAAGCATGTTTATCCTCTCATCACCGGTAACCAGCCCAGTTTGTGCTATGCCAGACCTCTTTAGATTAAGAACAAGAGGTCATTTTCACATTTTTGGCACATGGGTATTACTAACAAAACTTGCATTGCTGCCCACCTTTAATTGTCCTACAAAAATTGAGCTACCTTCTTGAACTGCAAAACCTTTTTTGATGAAAGTGCTCCATAAGGGAATGGTGGGAAGTTCCAGGTTTTAGACCCATTGACAAAGAAGGACCATAAGATTTCATAGTGTGTGACTTGGAGGGAGTCTGGTGGTAGTGGTGATCCCACGTGGTTTTCTTCTTGGTGCTAGTCACAGGTTGGGGGGGGGGGGGTTAGTTTAGAGCAGTCCAGGTGAATAATTACAATGGACTATGTAAATGGCACATGGTATGCCTGTGGAAATGTTTATGGTGGTTGAGGAGACTGCTTTGTCCTGTGTTTATCATGGTCTTTATTGGGGGCTTTGCTATTGCAAATGCTTGGTGGGTGGAGGGTGTTGATGCTTTTTTGAGAAAGTGGGTCGGGGTGGGGAGGGTCGTTGCTTTGCTGCTGCTTGTGTGTGGGAGGGTGTTTTGGGATTCCAATGTTTTAACTGACAATCATTCTTTGGAAAACTCTTTTGCTTTCACGGATGTCTGTGAAGAACAAGAATTTCAGGATACATATTGCATACATTTCTCTAATATTACATGGAACTAATTTTGTTGGAACTGTGGTCATCCAGGCAAATGAAGAGTTCTCCATTATATCCCTGACCTGTGCCTTGATGGAAAGGCTTTCAAGAGTAAAGAAATAGGTTATATATCTGTTAAAGGTAACTCTCCATCTCCCCCACCCCAAACATTCATGGAGAAAGATTTGGTAGTAATATTGTTTATGAACATTGAGTAGTGGTTAACTTTTTTTTCTTGTCGAAGATGACCACGTTGGGAGAAAATGTTACTTGCCAGTTATTAACCACCGCTTTTGCTGCACACCAGCATTAACTGCTTCATTTGTTGTGCAGTTCAGAATGGAAATAAATATTGTACAATCAACAAAGAGCCATACTTCTGATCTTAAGATGAAAGAAAGGAAGGTCATTGATGAAACAGCTGCTAGTGTTTGGGCATATGAAACTGCATTAAGGAATTCCTGTAGCAGTGTCCTGGAACTGGAATGATTGACTTTCTAAAGCCACAGGTACTTTTGCTGCGTCAGAAATGGCCCTAACCTTTAGCACACTTTTCCCTTAATGTTTTTAACCTGTTTTACTGAGGCTCTATGATGCCACAGTCAGTCATATACTGGCTAGCATGACGTTATTACAATTTCGGGGCATCAGAGTTTGGTGTTCAATTCTGGTGTCACCTGTAAGCAGTCTGTATGACCTTCCCCTGGAAGGTGTGGGTTTTCTCTGAGTTCTCTGGTTTTCTCTCTCTGTCCAAAGATGTACCAGGTAGGTTAAGTGGTCATTGTAAATTGTCCTGTGATTAGGTTAGGGTTAAATTGGGGTTTTTGGGGGGTGCAGGGGCAGCACAGCTTGAAAGACCAGAAGGCCCTGTATCACTAAATAAATATATCATGTTTGGAGCAAGGCTATGATGAGGTCTGGAACCAGGAGAAACCTGATTAAGTCCAAACTGGCCATCAGTGAGATTAATCAGTGAGTTGGTGATGACTCCATCACCATCAATCTGGAAATGACTAGAAGTGGACTGATTGGGGACTGTCCTGATGAAGGGTCTTGGCCTGAAACGACACCCATACTCTTTTGCTGTCTGGTCTGCTGAGTTCCTCCAGCAATTTGTGTGTGTTGCTTGGATTTCTAGTATCTGCAGATTTTGTCTTGTTCAGAATCCTTGTAGCTACTTTCAGTCAGAAGTTGGTATCCTATGGCAACTTCCCTGCTTTTGTTTCTGTTCACGAAAATAATCACAATCACGATTGAAAATAAGGCGGAAGTAATAAAGCAATAGGAAAGAGGTGAAACACCATCAGTCATTGGAAAAGTGTTAAGCTATAGTCGGTCAACGAGCGGAACAATTTTAATGGAGCATGTAAAAGGCCCTGCTACAATTATTACTAAGCAACACCAGTGGTTTAATTATTAAAATACATATGTTTCTTACGTGTTTTATATGCATAGAAAGGTAAAATATGTACTATATATTAAGACAAACGTTTGACTAACGGATGCTAAATAATACCGGATGTACCTGGTCCGACTTCAAATCCGACTTAAAGATGGACTCAGGAACTGAACTCATTCATAACCCGGGGACTGCCTGTACTTTTAAGTCATTTCTAGATTACTTATAATACCTAATACAATGTAAATGCTATGTAAATAGGTATTTGTTTAGGGAATAATGACAAGAAAAAAATAGTCTGCACGTGCTGAAATAACGAGTGCTGGAGAGAGAACTCCGCGGATAAAGGGGGCCGACTGTACTGTGTTTGTCATCATGGAGCAGAATGTACATTTGTAAATCTGGTGAAAATGGTGAGGGTGGAGTACTGTGGGAGGGGTGTGGGACAGGTAGCAGAGAAGGAGTTCCGGGGTGAAGGGTGGCATGGGTGCAGACACACTCAGCCCTGAGACACCAGGCAAGGTCTTTTGATTCTAAACAATTGGTTTATTTTTTCATACAGAATGTCTCTCTGGTGCTTCCTGCTCCCTCCTCTCTCCCTTCCCTTTTCCCCCCCAACCACAATTCCCCTCTCCCACTCTCAGCCCACATTAGAAACCCATATTTGAATCATGTTTATCATCACTCACATATGTCAAGTTTTCTTTCAGCAATACAGTGCAATACATAAAATTACTACAGTACTGTGCAAATGTCTTAGGCACGCTAGCTATACATGTGTGCTTAAAACTTTTTCAATACACACTGCAGAATCTCACCTACAGCTACAGTATCACACCAAAATATCTCGAAGAACAAAGGTATTAAGAGTATGGGAGCAACATTATGTGCAAATTCCCCAACAATACTGTTTTCTTTTGTTATTGCTGGGTCAAATTCCATGTTCTCCTTGTCTAATAACCATTGGAATTCCTTCATCATAAGCAGAGGTTCAGTGTGGTTCACTTACTCAAGAACAACCAGCAAATAGAAATATACTGTAGAGTCAGAGTTATATTGCAAAGAAACAACTCTTTTAGCCCAAAACTGTGCAAGCTACCTTTCTGAACTAGTCTCATTTGTCTGTGTTTGGTCCACATCCCTCTAAGCCTTCCCAACCCATGTACCTGTCTAAATGCTCTTCAAATGTTTTAACATACTAGACATGCCAACTACACAACACTGAAAATTCATGAAATAAAAAGCTGCATCATTAACTTTACTATTGTCAGATCCCCTTCAATGCCCTGCTGGTTGATACAGACCAGATACTTCACGGAACTAACTACTGGGTAAGCTGGCTGTCCTGCTGTTTATGACTTACCCTGATCACCATGAATCAAGACTGTGATCGAATAGATTCCACTTGCAGAGATAACTGTAGCACCAAGAATACTCGAGAAACCCAAGACCACTCAGAATAAAAAAGGCCAGCATGACTGGTGCTCTATTTACCACAATAACTGATTCATTAGCAGCCCTGGCTGTGGTGTGAGCTATCTGGCTGCTCTCACACCACTACACAAACCTGCACACTTTTCTACCCTAAGGAATGAGGACAAGAAAATGTGAATATCACCAAATGGAAATTGTCGTCTAATTCACACTATCGTGACTTAAAATATATAGTATACATCTTTCTGCACTTATCACTGAGTCAAAATCCTGAAACCTCCTACTTAATATCATGGCAGTGTATAGACTGTTTGGGTAACAGTGGTTCCAAGGAGGAGCATACAATTTATGCTGGTATTACTGCAAATGTTCACATGCCATGAGTAGAAATGAATTCTATAAACTTAATGTGGGAGACTGCTTCAAGAGCAAGTATCATAGGAACTTTTAATCTTTTTTCTTCAAAAAGTAATTATTTTGTAATGGGTGTAAAGCAATTTTTTTTTAATGGAAAGTTAACTCAAAACACTTTTGAGGGCCTAGATTTCCTGAGAGGTCCTCACCGCTCATTTCAACTGCACAATGACTGTACACGACTTATGGAGATACACAGCAGTCACTTTCTGTTGTGCTGGGAAATCTGGTGTTGAACATGTGCTGAGTTAGACTATCTAGAGCTTGGATGGACAGAAACAATTTCTAGTGAAACAAAGAGGTCTATGGTTCTTTATGATAATAATTGAGTTTTTCATAAGTGACGTTGAAATCAAAACAGTATGGTTAATTTTAATTGGAGTTGATCATCTTTGAATGTTTGTAAACACCACTGACCTTTGGTAGCTCAGACCCTAAAAGCTATGAGTTTTGTGGCTCAGCTTATCAGGGGAATAGGGGAGGGAGGGAGGAAGGAAGCAAGGAGACAAGTGACCACAAGGTCTCTGTGCTCGTAGACTTTGTCAATCAGGGACTAGTTTCAGGGTTGGGGCTGGAATGTCTCAGTCACCTTTGCATGAAGATATTAGACATAGTTATTCCACACTATGCTTTTCAGAGAGACAGGAGCAATTTATTTTTTATATGGTAAGAACCAAGCACTGGTTAATAACCAGCCATCCCTTGGAACTTCATAGCTCTGGGTAGAACAGCACCTATGGGCGGCCAGTTCTATTCTTGAGTGAAGGGAGTCTCCACTGATAACCGATGAAATTCACTGCCAGCCTGGCACTTCGCGTGAGTGGTGAAGATAAAATGCGAGTGTGGGTCTGTTGAGTCACAGAGGTCTAACTCATTACCAAGGTGAGTCAAACAGAACAGTCTTGCAGCTCTATTTGGCTTTGTACATTAGTTTTGGACAGTTTTATTGATTGAAGAATAAGCTGAACGGCACTTAGAAGAGAAACCTGGAAGCAATGGCAATCTTTACTGTTTAAAAAAAAAAGCCTTCTTAGCTTTGTTGATTTTTTTTTAATGAAAAGTGTCCAATTCAGTTGTGCATGAGAAAGTTTATAAATCATTAAATGTTATTTATCTCATGAAAGCTTAGTAAGAAATCTACTGGAAATGCAACAATTTATATGCAATAGCACTCAATTGTCTGGCCAATAACAAATGATTGATACAGGTTAGTGAATATTTTTGGCAGCTGTATGCAGTTTATTGCAAAAGTCACTTCCTATTTAAAAAATAATCACTCAAAATAAAACAGCTATTGACCTAGGCAAAAAGCATCCCGTCACAATTGGGGTCTTATATTCTGATATAAAGTATACCAAGGCTTTCAACACAAATGCATCTTAAATCTTATTTAGAACTGTGACAAGGTCAGTAACATCATTTGTAAAGCCCATTTTAATTTTGAGACTTCTACATGTATCTGGCACACTGAAAATTGTTTATAGCCATCCCACCAGCTCGGCAAGAGTCCTACATATAGTAATCGTGTATGCTTATTCCCTCTTGTCACAAGTTAAATGATACGGTATAAAACAGAATTACTAATAATTCAGGATTTTCAAGCTTCTTTAATAACCTTCATATACAATATAATTTAACAAAGCAGCATGAGTTTGGAGAAGATGATCTCCGTTTCTGTTGAATAAATCTGTGCATGTGCTCTGCTGCTCTTCTCACCTTTGTTTGGCCCAGGACCTGGAGCCCCTTGATTGGAAGCAGGCATACGAACTGGTCCCTGCCCCACCATCATCAACGGTGGCACCTGGTTTGAAGCCTTTTGTTAGGAAAAAAAAAGTGAGTCAACTATGAGACCAAGATAAACTTCAAGCAAATCAAGATTTACAAATGGATCTTGCCTTCTCCCCTATCCTTTCCAGTCTGTAAAGGGTGTTGGCTCAAAATATCAACTGTTTATTCCCTTCCATAGATACTGCCTGAGTTCCTCCAACATTTTGTGTGCATTGCTCAGGATTTCCAGCATCTGCAGAACCTCTTGTTTTACAAACGAGACTCAATAGATTTCATATGACACACAAACAAAAAAGAGATAACACTTAATATATTATATACATCAATTTTTGTTAAATCCAACTTCATCGAATGATGAAAATTTATCAGAACAAGAATTCATCTTCGTGAAACATTAAGACTTTCTCTTTCCATAGACGCTGCCCAACCAGAAGTTGCAGATGTTGAATAGAAATTAAGTCACCCATAAAGGAAGGTTTATGGAGGCATATTTTAGATATAGTGAAAAGACAAAAATGGGGGTCAAAAGAAAGGTGCACAGCATGAATTCCAATCCTCAACATCTCAATTTGCCTGCAAAAGGGAGCAACAGAAACGTATGTGTGTATTTATGACTTTCTTCCAATTACTGGGCTCATGAGCTTCTCTCAGTTTTCTAGCAAGTCATTAGGTTTTGGTAATCACATGTAAGTATTGCTTCCAAAAAAGTAAACAGATGTATCAATATTTTTTATTTGAATAAAGAGAGCTCAAAAGCATACTCACAATGCCTTGAAAAAGTATTCAGCCCTCATACTTTTTACTGTGTCATTTTTTTTAGCAAATCTACAAAACATTTTGCATTATGTTACATCAAAATTCCAAAACCTGTCAACAATTTACTAAACATTAAAAAATAAAAATTCTGAGGCTGAAGAAGTATTCATCCCCTTTGTAACAACTACACTAACTTTCCTCAGGTGCAATACATTACCTTGCCAACTCACTCAAGTTGTTGATGTAGAAAATTGGAGAATCACCTCATAAGAATAAATACTCCCCGCTCTCTGTAAGGTCCAACAGTTTTGTAGATTTTCATCACACCAAACAAAAATGAAGATAAAAGAGCATTCAAGACAAGTCAGGGATATAACAGAGAAGCACAAATCTGGGAAAGGGTACCAGACCATCTCAAAGGCACTGAACATACCTTGGAGCTCTTGTGAAAAAGTGGGAAAAAAATGAAACCACAGCCACACTGCCTAGGTCAGACTGTCCCTTTAAACTTAGTCGCCAGAAAAGAATGACACTTCTAAGTGTGGCTACTGTGATAACAACAATCACTCTGCAGAAGTTGGTGGCGTAACTGGAGATGAAGTTCATGGCTTCACAATCTCTGTGGCCTTGCACAAAATGGGTATTTATGGAAGATTAGCAAGGAGGCAGCGCTGACTAAAAAAAAGCACATCCTTGCCCAGAATGACTTTGCAAAGCATTACTTAGAAGATACTGAGATACTGTAGAGATGTGGAAGGTGGTCTTGTGGTTGGATGAGATTAAAATGGAACATTTTGGTCTCAACACTAAGCTGTATGTGTAACATAGATGTAATACTGCGAAACAGCCAGATAACACCATCCCTACTGTAAAGTATGGTGGAGGTAGCATCATGCTATGGGGATGCTTTTCAGCAGAATGGACTGGATATCTGAGCAAGATTGATGGGAAGATGAATACTGCTTAATACAGAGAGATCCTGGATAAAAACCTACTAGCTCCTGCCAGGTGGAAGCAGGACAAGGGCCTAAAGCACATTGTCAGCAACCACGGAGTGGCCTCAGATGAAGAAAATTGATGTCCTTAAGCGACCCAGAGTCCTGACCTTAACACAATCGAACATCTCTGGCAAGACCTCAAGACTACTGTCCATCGCCTGTCCCCAACTAACCTGGCACAGCTTGAGCAATTTTGCAAGGAGGAATGGGCAAATCTTGTTCCATCACATTGAGCAAGTAGCTAATAGAGACTTATCCAAAAAGAATACTGGCTGTAATAGCTGCAAGAGTTGATTCAACAAAGTTGAATTAAAAGGGGATGAATACCTTTTAACTACTGACATTTCAGTTTTCTGAATTTGTAGTTTTTCATGCTTTAGCATTTTCTCTATTTTTTGGGGGGCTCAACTTGAAAAAAAATCGTGTGGTAGATAAATAGAAATTCTAAATTAAATTGATCAAAATCCCTGGTTGAAACACACATCTATGTAAACAAAGGATTTGGTTTTGAATACTTTTATAAGGCATTATATTCTTCCTTTAATGCATGGCGTACAATGATGTTACATCACATATTCCCTGGACTCTATGGTGTTGTGACAACAGGAATCAGTACAATAGTTTCACTCTGGCTTCCAGAACTTATTAGATTCAGCAACATCTATCCAGAGTACCCTGTTATACCTTCCAAAAGGAGGAAACTACTAGAACCCTCAAGATTATTGAGGGCTCGCTTTTTGCAAATTTAGGGAGAGGTCCAATAACATCCAAATATTGGCAAGGTTGGAATCGTATACACAAGTCACAGTCTTGTCAGAGTTGAAGGGCAACAAAAAACTTAGAGGACATTACAAAGAAACACAAGACTGTAAAAGGATTCAATGAGAATGGGAATTTTAAAATGGACCTATTGCTCAGCTGGGAACTGTTGTAAGTCAGCAATGGTAACAGAATGGGGCTGAGTGTGGGTTAAGACAGGGCAGCATCATGGTGAATGAAAAGAAGAGAGATATCATTAAAGCTAGCCAGGAGTGTTTTGAACAGTCATTACAGCCATTCTATTAGCAATACTATAGCACTTTTGTACAGAATGCTCTCCCTGTGAACTAAGACTTTTGATGATGTGGCTGTCTGCACCTCTTCCAATACTATCATAGGATCTTTACCATCAATCAGAACTAATATGCTTGATCAATACATGGTCACAGTCAAGAAGATGATAAAACACTTCCACAATTTTTCAATAAAGTTTGTTGACTTAAACTATCAATCTACATCATAATATGAATTTTGATGTAAAACTTTGACTGATTTGCTAACTGATTTACCATTCACAACACACAGATATGTTGCAGGAAATAAAACTTTGTATCCAAAAAGAAATGTACACTAAGAAACAAATCATGACACCATACAGTAGTGTGTAGAGCAATTACTGGAGATTACTCTAGTTATCCGGAGGACTGCACTAATGATCCAGAAATGAAAGTTCAAAACCCACCTGAGAAGCTGAGAAATTTAAAATTTAGTTCAGAAAAAAAGCTTGATTAGTAATGGTGAAACTACAAAATTGTAAATTCCCATTTCACTCACTACTACCTTTTAGGGAAGAAATGTGACTTCAGACCTGAAGAAATATGAATGAAGTTATGGGTATGGGTTTAGAATTGCCACACATCTCACAGATATAGGCAGACAAAAATACTGGCCTTGCATACAACACATACATCACTTAAATAATAGTGAACTCGACCGAGAAATGGTGCATCCACTCTCAGCCACGTGTTTGAAAATGCAAACCTCAAAAGGTAAGGCAAAAGCTCAGTGGTGTCTATCTGCCCAACTTCAAAGAAATTTCTAAATACTTCAAACACGTGCACAGCCTTTGGTATGAAACAGATGGCAGCACTCATCTCTGAGCCAAAATATTAAGGTTTCAAGCTTCTCTGTATAGATCCGAAATACAAGAGGCCTATATTTAAAGTATGGCGAGTCTTTAAAGCAGATGTACTTCACTGAGATCAAGGGCTGTCTTAGAGTTTACTGAATGCATCTGAGTTACAGATTGTCTTATGCATTTTCTAAAATTGTTCTACATCTAATGCAGGTTCTTGCAGCTGAAGTAGTTCCTCAGAGATGCAGACCTCTTAGTCATTAATTTTAATGCAATGTTAGAATACTCCTGCAAATATTAAAGCAGTTTGCACATGACAGACCATGAATATTAGGGTAAAATGCTAAAACCCTGTTTTTAATATATTTAGAAACTGTCACTAAAATGAATATTTATTCCAAGAGATGCAAAAGAAACTGCTGGAAATCTGGAATAACACACACGAAACACTGGAGAACTTCAGCAGGTCAGGCAGTATTTATAGAGGAAAATGAACAATCAATATTTTTGGTTGAAACCCTTCCATCACAACTGGAAGGACAGAGTGAAAGGAGAAAAGGAGAGAAGCATGAGCTCGCTGGTGATAGGTGAATATGGGTGAGGGGGGTAGGTCGGCAGGTAGAAAGATGGAGGAGGGAGTGACATGAGAAGATGGAAGGTGATAGGCGAGAGAAAGGACTGAAAAATAATGAATCTGATAGGGAGGATAGCAGACCACGAAAAAAAAGTAAAGGAGGTGGGTGACCAAAGAAAAATGAAGGTAGTTCTCATTAGGATGGGAAGGAAAAAAAGAGGGTAGAGGGGCCAGAGGAGTGTGTGAAAACAAAGGAAGGGAGGAGGAAGAGAAGGGGGTTACAGAGGGGAGTGATTACCGGACGTTAGTGATCTCAGCGTTGAGACCATCAGATTGGAGACTATCAACAAGGAATTTATTCTAAGAATGACCTTTACTTCAGCACAGTAACATTGTTCTAGAGTATGGCAACGTAAGCTTTTACTTTGCAAAATACATTCAATAGCTCAGAAAGACAGGGATTCTGTGTATAGCCAAATACATTCATCAATGCTGCCTCACTGAAGCAGTCTCTGGTACTTTTTCTGCATTTGAGTCTCTGCAATTGGCATTCCATTATGTCAATCAAGCTGCCAATATTTACCATTTTGGGGGTTAACAGCTGAAATTTAGCAGTGGAAATATGATTCAGCAAAACACCAGCAAAGGATTAGTGATTTCAATTATCCAGATTGAAGAAAGTTTATTTAAAATCTCCATAGCATTTTGAATCATCACAAGTGTACAACAATTCAACTGAAACATAATAAATGTAAGCTTCGTTGGATCTTTAGTTCCTTTGTATAGTGTATGAATATAACTTTTGTATATTGTGGAACACCTAGTATTCACAGAATGGCTCACCTGATTAAATGGCATTCTGGGTCCATCACCCAGTAATGATGGTTTAGTTGGCTGTTGAAAGGAAGATGCTTGATGAGGTGGCCCTTGTGTGTTTGAAGCACCCTGCTGAGAATGTGGTGGTCCTCCTGCTGCACACTGTGGCCCTTGAGGCCCCTGTGGTCCTTGCATGCTCTGGGGATGTCCTTGCATTCCCTGGGGATGTCCTTGTATTCCCTGTGGAGGTCCCTGCAGTGGAGGGCCTTGCATTCCTCTTGGACCAGATGGCCCCTGCATTCCTTGTCCCACAGGTAAACCTTGGGGCCCTTGATGTCCTTGTGAACCTGGATGACCTTGGGGTCCTAAACCTTGCTGAACATGGGTTCCTTGCTGTCCTTGTGGCCCAGGGTGATTTTGAGGACCTGGAAAACCTGGTCCTGGGTGACCCTGGGGTCCTGGGTAACCCTGGGGTCCTGGATGGCCTCCTGGACCATGAATTCCTTGTGGTCCTGCATGTCCTTGGGGTCCCATTAATCCTTGAGACCCAACAGGTCCTTGTATTAGTGGGGGGACTTGAGGACCCATTTGTCCTGGAGGTGCTGGTGCTCTAAAATTGCCTTGTGGTCCTGAGGGTCCAACAGACATGTTCATCTGCATCTGTTGAGGTGGATGTGCCTGTTGAAATCCTTGCGGACCCTGTGGAATAAATCCTTGTCCCGGAAATGCCTGTGGTGCCAAAGAAGGACCTTGTTGCTGCTGCTGTTGCTGAACTTGTTCCGCCTGCTTCTGTGCCATCCTCTCAATCTTCAGTTGCTATGTAGAAGAAAATAGAAGTTTATTTACAATTTGTAAATGTATCACAATTTAAGCGTATCAAAGAATTCTAGTGGATAATATAGGCCGATGTGGCAGTCTTTAAGGGGTTGTATAATGGAGAGCTTGAAACACTGTCAGACAATGCTATTTTTTATCTTCTGATTCCAACCACAATGGACACTACTTTAATTGCCATTATTTTATACTGAACGCAATGTAAACAACAATAACAGAATTGTAACTATTGAAATAAATCTACAATGTAAATAGGTTTTTGGCCCTGATGGGAGATATCCAGATTATTGCCCCAGTTCATCAGCTGAATTTGCTGAGTTTGTTAATCTTAAATTAGTAAAAGAGCTACAAATGGAAGGAAGGAAGGGTTCACCCCAATGGTGATCCATTACCTCTGGAAATGTACATCTGTGAGAAAGGAGTGGGGCTCAAAGTTCATGTCCCCTGTCTGTGGCAACATCAGCTGCAAATGTGTTCAACATTGACACATGCAAAATGGCTATCGTGTATCTGTCTTAAGGAATGCCTGAAGTTTCAGATCACAATAAAATGTTTGGGTGCTGGATTCTGATATGATTTCCTAATGGGAACTGCACACCACCCAGGGCAAAAATCCCCATTACTCTGTTGACTTTAAATAAGCCTTCCTATCCTGACCAACCAAGACTACAAAACCATTGTGCGCAGATACAACATGCATGAGGTAACATCCTGCATTTTATTTATTACACATATTGGATCAAACATTTAATTGATCTGTATTTAAATATTAAACAGGGCAAAAATTAACAAAAACATGGCAACACATCTAAAAGTTGTGAGCTCCTTGTTAGCTGGAAACTGTGATAGACATCAGGTTACAAGCTATCAAGATTAAAAGGATTTAGACAATGAA
Source organism: Hemitrygon akajei (assembly GCF_048418815.1). NCBI lineage: Eukaryota > Metazoa > Chordata > Chondrichthyes > Myliobatiformes > Dasyatidae > Hemitrygon > Hemitrygon akajei. Next base: position 113,714,600 of record NC_133126.1, read on the forward strand.
GGAGCTCTCTAACCTCCAGGAGCAGTGGATTGGTGTACTGGAGGGCAGCCATCTCCTGTTCAATTTCTGCTTGAGATTTCTTCTTTTCATCCTTTTTCTTCTCTTCTGCTCTCTCGATCTTTGGCTCCTCAACAGGGACTGTGAGAACCTTATTCTGAGACCATGCCTGCCGATAAAATAAGAACATTATTACATAAATTGATATCTCCCTCTCATCTTCAAACTTCCCACCACCACCCCATCACTTTGAATTCCACCATTTCACTTCACTCAATTGACAGGAAGTTCTGTTCATTGTTGTACAAGCATGGTGTTACTTGTCTATCTGGAGCTATGAATATGAACTGCCATTAATACATAAAAGCTGAAAGACATGTGTAGTTCTTAGCTTGGTAAGGAAGAGTCCTATATTTTATCTCATTTCTAGTATATACATCATCTCTCATGTTTCATATCCTATTTGGACTAGTTGCAATATAACTTCTGTACTGAAGTGCTTTGAAACATCCTCAGCACATGAAAAGTGTTCCTTTCACCCCCACTCCCTGCCTATTGGGAATACTCTTTATGCCAATTGGCATTCCCCCCCCCCTTCCATTTATTCTTCCTCTCACATGGCACACTTGTGAATGGTGAAAACAGAATGGGAATAGGATTCTATGAGCCACAGCAGTATTCAAATATAACAGGCAACTTTCATGTTCAAAGAGGCCCCTTTTTTTTAAATCCAAGAAACTAGATTCTCAGCAGAAATCGCCATGGGTCAATCAAATGTCCGTGTTAAGTTTCATTTCTCTCCTTCCTACGAACACTAGGGCATTAAACTCTCATTGCATTCTAAATGACTTTGGCTAAACCAGCACTGAGCAAATAGTAAATCTAGATACTCCCCACCCATGAAGCTCAGTGTCACTGTCAACTGTGTGCAGTTTCTTGCAAGCCAATCTATATAGGTCAGTGCTACATAGGAATGAAGTGTATTGGATTTGACAAACCTGCTGAAACTGTACGGGAATGGGCTTTGCATAAGGGACTTTCTTCTGTATTACTTTCTTTTGATCCTTTAACAACACTTCATCCATGCCCCAATCCAATCCTGGGATTGCCATCTCCACATCATTCACCTCTTCCTTGTCTGTAAACAAATCAAGCTTTATAAGGCCATGAAGCTAGGCAGAATATTTTCAAAATATTTTTGGAGTGACTCATTTCCCATACCACAAATGCAGCCAAAATCTACTGAAATGGAAAAACTGCTAGAATATTGACCCTTAACAATGCAAAGCAGTTACCTCCTTCAGTAATTAATTAATTGTTTGGGCTACCAATCAATGACAGTGTGATTAGCACAGTTGCAAATTAACACAATAATTTCTTTAAATGTTAGTGAAAGAAAGGCAAATTTTAAAACAAATTCAAGATTTGCATAATGCCAAACTCATGTTTCCTCTGAACTCTGGTTGTCATTAGTGGCTGATGCAAACCATCACCCTCCCCACCAGAAGTCATAGATTTCAACTCCATCTGCCACCATACTGTCTCAAATTTTCCTTTCTCAGCTATGTTACGAATTCCCACCACAAAATGGCTGTTGTTCAGTCATGCTCTAGGTGTCAACATCTCAGGGGATCTATCCTGGGATCAACATATCTACGTAATCACGATGAAGGTATGCCTGTGGCTATACTTCATTAGGAATTTGAGTAGATTTAGTATGACTCCAACAAATTTCTACAGATGTTCTGTAGAGAGCATCACTATTTGGTACAGAAATGCCAATGCACAAGAGGCCTCGGAGGATTGTGAACTTGGCCATCTTCAGCATGAGCACAGCCTCCTACTTTTAAGAATAGGCAGTGCCTCAAGGCGGCGGCATCCATCGTTAAGGACCCTTGCCATCAGGGACATCTCCTCTTCTCATCACTACCATCAGGGAGGATGTACAACAGACTGAAGACCCATACTCAATGTTATAGCAACAGCTTCTTTCCCTCTGCTATCAGGTTTCTGAATGGTCCATGAACACTATCTTGCCCTTTCTCTTTTGTGCTACTTACTTATTTTTCATTGTAACTTACAGGAATTTCTTATGCCTGCACTTCAATGCCGCCACAAAACAGGAAATTTCACAGTATGTCAGAAACAATAAACCTGATTCTGAATGCATGCAGTCTTATTCCCAGGGTTGGGGAATCAAGATATTTAAGGTGACAGAGGAGAGATTTAATCGGAATCTAAGGAAACAACTTTTTCACCAAGAGGGTGGTCTGTACATGGAATGTAAAGGTATTTTTTTTTAAAAGGACATGTGTAAAATTGCAGGCAGGTGGGACTAGCTTAAATGGGAATTTTGGATCAGTTGAATTGAAAGGCCTGCTTCTGTACTGTACGACTCTAACTCTTGAATTCAGTGCCTCGACTACTAAAGGCAAACACACTATATGTCTTCTTTATCATCCTATCAACCTGTGCAGCCACCTTCAGGGAGCTATTGACTTGGACTCTAAGACCTCTCTGTACATCAATACTGTTAAGGATCCTGTCATTAACTGATTAACTGTGTATTTGCTCTTTAACTTATCTACAACACCAGTAGTCATGACCTCTATCCAGAATAAGACCCATCAACCACTATCCTATGAACAAGCCAATTCTGAATGCAAACATCCAAGTCACTGTGGATCCCGTGCATCTTCCTTAGTGGTTGAGCCTATCATGAGGTGACACACAGCACAAAGTTAATATAGCAAACTACTAACGACTTCACAAGTTACAGTGACCTTCCCCCTTCTAAGGTAAGGTCAATCACAGCTTTTCAGTTAATTCCAGACCATTTACTCAGTGTAAGTTCTAAACTTAAATCAATTGCAGCTATTTTATGATGACTAGGCCACAGTAAAACATGGTGAAGCTCGTCTCCTGGCTGTTAACGTTAACTTATTTGTAGACTACTTACTGGTCTGTTCCAGCTCCAAGGCTTGTTTCAACTGGTCTGGAATGCCCATCCCAGGAATACTGGATAGACTGTTTGGCTCAATGTCATCTGTGGAATTCCAAAATAAACAAAACTTCAGGATTTATACAGACTTTCATCTTTATGTACTATTATATTTAAATGTTTCTTTCCACTATGATCACTTTATTTGGACAAGAGGTATTATAAACTAGAGTAGACTTTTCCATGATGACTCACAATGGAGAAGAGGCATTTAGATCCTGGAGTCTGTTCACCGGGAGCAAAGAGGAATCCTATGAAAAAGGTGGAGGGAGTGTGCACACCTTCCAAACTATGCCTCACCTGTTGTCATTTCTTGCTCTACCTGTGAATTAATTTGTCTCACATTGGTCTTACCAATCACATCAGAGTACAGACTGGGAGTGGAAGTTATTCTCAGCCCTGTGAAACTTTCTAAGAGGCTACAAAAATCTTCTGTGCTCTCTGAATTCCAGATATAACTGGAAGAATCAGATTTCAATCATACACAGAAACAATTATGGTGGAAAGACTATGATACATTATGCATTAATATATCAGATTACATTGTAAATTAGAAATCAAATGTGAAGTGCAATAACATTACAGTCTGGTTGCTTCTGCCATTTATTCCATTGGAAAACACTGCATAATGTATACTACCATTGCATATTCCTCACTTACCATACTCTCCCACAGCTTCATCCGACATTCCTGGAAGCAGGTTAAGATTGTAGCGATCTCTCATTTTATCTCCAGGTCTATTTCTCGTCCAGAATTTGCTGCAGACGGAAGTCACAGGGGATAGAGTTAGGGGAACTGACACAAAACAGAGAATCTCTAAGATTGTGTTGCCTGCCTGGTGGTAGGGTTAGGACCTTCTAGGCTAGAGAAGAACTTGAGAAAGTGTGTAACGAGAGTGGGATAGGATTCAATGTAAGAACTAATAACATAGCTAGGACTAGAAAGGAGCTTGGAAACAAAACTAGATGATTATCTCTGGATTATTACCTTGGGCCATCTGAAAATTGGCAAAGGATAAATAGGTTTAGAAAAATAACTTCATGGTTCAAAGTTCATTGTGATAAACAAGGGTTCAGATTCATGGGGCACTGGAACCAGTACCAGGAAATGAGAGTTCTACCAACAGAATGGATTTCACCTCAATTGCGCTGGTTTGTCCCGACAAACCGCATAAATAGAATTGTAGACTTTGTACTAAAATAAATAGGAAGGGGATTGGATCCAAGAGCATATGTTTTAATAGATTACAAGGAAATGTGAAAGAAGTGGCACAGGATAGTGTTGGGGAAATTGAGAAGCAAAGTGCATCAGGCTGGGATAGAAAATATACCTCAAAGAGCAAATAGTGTTAGGAAAAACTGCAAAAAATCGAAGCTTAACTGTCTTTATTTCAATGCATACAGCAGTAGATAGGCTGATACCACAGATAGCAACAAATGAGTATGACTAATAACAGGGATATGGTTGTAGAGTCCAAAACGACAGGCCAAAGGGTAAAGGAGGCACACCAAGGATGGAACGAGAGGGATGCTGAGTCACGTTACAGAGCAGTGAGTAGTAACATCGGATTGGTTTGGGTTGAAATCATGAAAGAATACATAGGTAGCAGCAGTCTACGGATTCCACAAATGTGACCTTCAATAAGGTACTACAATTGTCATGTGTGATTTTATTTTACTTATTGATTGGACAAACCAAATTGGCAAGATTATCTTACAGAATAAAATCTGTGAAGTATGTATTAGAGATGTCTGCTTAAGATAGCATATTGCAGAATCAACCTGGGAGGAAGCTATTTTAGATTTAGTGGTTAAAGATTGCCTGGGAAATATCGACCAAAATATGATAGAATTCTAGATGCAGTCTGAGGGTGAAGACCATGGCACCACAATAGAAACACAGAAAACCTACAGCACAATACAGGCCCTTCACCCCACATGTTGTGCCGAACATGTCCCTACCATAGAAATTACTAGGCTTACCTATAGTACTCTATTTTACTAAGCTTCATATACCTATCCAAAAGTCTCTTAAAAGACCCTATCATATCCGCCTCCATCACCGTTGCTGGCAGCCCATTCCACGCACTCACCACACTCTGAGTAAAAAACTTACCCCTGACATCTCCCCAGCACCCTAAACCTGCGTCCTCTTGTGGCAACCAATTCAGTTCTGGGAAAAAGCCTCTGACTATCTATAATCATGGTCTTGAACTTACTTAGGGCATTTATAAAGGTATGAAGGAGAGGTTGTTTAAAGTGGACTAAGAAAATAGGATGAGAGAAGTGAATGAACAGCACAAATATTCAAACCACTGGTCCCTAATGCTCAGCAGGAACTTATCCCAATCAGAGGGATTCTGTGAGAATGATGCACAATCTGTGTTTAACAAGAGGTCAAGAGTAACGCTAAATTGAAAATGTAGGAAATACGAAGTGGCAATTGTTGGTGATGATCAACATTGGCATACCTGAGGGACGTATGCTTAGCCCAATGCTCTACTCTCTCTACACACAAGATTGTGTGGTTAGGCATAACTCAAATGCCATCCATAAATTTGTTGATGACACAACTATTGTTGGCAGAATTTCAAATAGTGATGAAGAGGCGCAAGATGTATGAACTATTTGACTGGTGTCACAGCAACAACCTTGCACTCAGCATCAGTGACCACAAAAATTGATTATGAACTTCAGGAAGGGTAAGATACACAGCAGTCTTCCTAAAGGGATCAGAAGTGGAAAGAGTGAGCAATTTCAAGTTCCTGGTTGTCAGCATCTCTGAGGATCTATCCTGTGCCCAACATATCAAGGCAGTTACAAAGAAGGCACGACAGTGGCTATATTTCATTGGAAGTTTGAGGAAATTTGGTATGTCAGCAAAGACACACAAATTTCTACAGATGTATCACAGAGAGCATTCTAACTGGCTGCATCAATGTTTCGTATGGTGGGGCTAGGGGCATTGCAAAGATTTGTGGATATGTTGCACAGAGAGGCTGGCCTATGCTGCACCAGGAGAACAGAGTGAACAGAGTGTTGTGCCTATCCCCTTAGCAAGATATGTCACTACCATTTACAAATGGATCGGAGATCCTGACATCACAAAATTCTTTTGAAAAATGTGTTATTAATAATGGGTTGATAAATTTTAAAGTCATGAGAACATGACTATTTTTGGTGGGAGGAGAGTGTAAGACTTCACTGCTAATGTTATAGGGTACTTCAGGTAATGGTTTTCTGCAGAAGTAGTGTGTTCTGCTGGTAGTGTTTGGGTTCCTGTAAAAAGATAAAGGGATGCTTAGGAAATGTAGTGTCATCCAATCAGGATGGTGGAAATGGGAAAAGGTTCTAGAGAACGCTGGGGGAGAGATTTTGTGACGGACACTGAGATGGGTCAAGGTCTTTTCTGGCGGGAGATGGAGAGAGGAGAAACTCGAGAGAACTGGCAGTAGGAATCTGGTGGGAATGTGCGATTCGTTGGGGGAATTCTACCAGGAGTTGGTGCTGTGAGTACAACAGACACAACAGATTTTGCAGATTTGAACTCCAACCTGTGCACACTTGACTGTTTAATTATGATGGAGCCTTTTGTTTTTCTTTTTTCTTTCATAACTGTTTGTTTAAGCTAACATTCATAAATATACTTCCTTAATAATTGTATGGTCTGGATTCATCAACTGTGTGGAGCGGGGCAAGCCTGCTACATAGGCAACAGCATGCTCTCCATATCATACTGCCTTGGTTTGTGTATCGTATCCTGTAGAGAGTTAGGACGCAACATTCATAGTCAAGCCTGACCAAAGAAGGTCTTCGCTAAGAAAGGAGCTAAAGGGAGGTAGTCATCCCAAAAGTTACAGGAGGCAGGTACATAGGAGAGAAGATGAATAGGCAGGCAGTGCAGAGTACCCTGCGGCTGTTCTCCTCAATAATAAAAGGGAGGAGGTCCTGAAGACAGAATTTAAAGAGTTAGGTAGAAAGCTGAAAAACAGGGCCTCCAAGGTAGTTATCTCTACCACTCGCTAGTAAGGGCAAGAATAGCAAGATATGACAGAAGAACACGTGGCTGAGGAATTGGTGTAGGGGGCAGGGTTTCAAATATCTGTATTATTGGGATCTATTACACCTGAACCAAGAGGGACCAATATCCTTGCAGGCATGTTTAATAGAGTTGCTGGGGAGGGTTTAAACAAATTTGGCAGGGGTTTGTAAAACAGAGTGATAGGGCTGAAGATGGGGCAGCCGCTATACAAGTAGATGCACTGTGTAGTGGGACTGTGAGGAAGGACAAGCAGGAAGATAGGGCAAAACTACAGTCTGTGGAATGAGATGAAGTGCAACATGGGGGCAAAATTCAAAAGGGTAATGAATACAGGACTGAAGGTGTTATATTTGAATGTATGCAATATGCAGAATAAGCTAGACAATTTTGTAAAGCAGTTAGATAGGCAGGTATAACATTGTGGGCAGCACTGAGACATGATTGAAAGAAAATCTTAGTTGGGAGGTTATCATCCCAAGATCCACATTATATTGAAAGGATGGGCAGGTAGGCAGAGGGGGTGGGATGGTTCCATTGGTACAGAAGGAAAGAGTTGACAGAGGATCAGAATATGAATTGTTGTTGGTAGAGTTACATAACTGCAAAAGTAAAAAGACCCTGATGGGAGTTACATATAGGCCTCTGAACAGTAGCCAGAATGTGAGCTACAAATTACAACAGCGATAGAAAATGCATGCCAAAAGTGCAATGTTACGACAATCATGCAGGTAGATTGGGAAAATTAGGCAGTTGCTGGATCCCATGAGTGGTAATTTGTAAAATGTCTACAAAATGGCTTTATAGAGCAGCTTGTGGTTTAGCCCTCTAGGGAAATGGTAATTCTGGAAAAAATGGCAACCCAAAATGGATTGGGTGTTGCATAATGAACCAGATTTGAATATGGAGCTTAAGGTAAAGAAACCCTAAGGAGATAGTGATCATAATATGATTGAATTTACCCTGTATTTTGAGAGAGCAAAGATAAAGTCTGGTGTATCAGTATTACAATGGAGTAAAATGGGATTACACAGGCACGAGAGGAACTGGCCAAAGTTGATTGAAAGGGCACACTAGCATAGGTGATGGCAGAACAACAACTGGTGTTTCTGGGGTAATTTGCAAGGTACAAAATAAATACATCCTGAAGATGAAGTAGCTTTCTAAAGGGAGGATGAGGCAACTGAGCCTGACAAAAGAAATTGAAGACAACATAAAATGAGAGGGCATATAATATAGCAAGAATTAGTAGGAAGTTAAGAGGATTGAGAAAATTTTAAAAACCAACAGGAGGCAACTAGAAAAGCTATAAGGAGGGAAAAGCTGAAATATGAAGATAGGTAATAATATAAAAGAAGATATCAAACAATTTTCAGACATAAAGAGTAAAAGAGAGGCAAGAGTAGATATCAGGCCGGTGAAAAATGATGCTGGAGAGTTAATAATGGAGGACAAAGAAATGGTGCAAGAACTTCACTGTGAAAGACACTAGCAGTATGCCAGAAATACTGGCAGGAGTATCAGTGGGCAGAAGTGAGTGTAGTTATATTATCAAGGAGAAGGAGCTTAGGAAGTTGAAATATCTGAGGTAGATAAGTCACCTAAACCAGATTGAGTTCTGAAAGGGGTAGCTGAAGAGACTGCAGAGGCACTAGCAATGATTTTTCAAGAATCATTATATTCTGGAATAGTTCCGGAGAACTGGACATTGTAAATGTCACTCCACTCTTTAAGAAGGGAGGGAGGCAAAACAAAGGAAATTATAGGCCAATTAGTCTGACTTCAATGGTTGAAAGATGTTGGAGTCCATTATTAAGGTTGAGGTTTTGAGGTAATTGGAGGCACATGATAAGATAGGCCAAAGTCATCATGGCTTCCTTAAGGGGAAATCTTGACTGATAAATCTGTTGAAATTCTTTGAGAAAATAACAGATGGGATAGACAAAGGAGAATCAGGGAATCTTGTGTACTTGGATCTGCAGAAGACCTTTGACAAGGTGCTGCACATGAGGCTGCTGAACAAGAGCCCATGGATTAGTAGATTGATTGATTGGCAGAAGGCAAAGAGTGGGAGTAAAAGTAGTCTTTTCTGATTGGCTGCCAGAGACTACTGGTGTTCTGTAGGGGCCGGTGCTGGAACTACTTCTTTTCACGTTATGTATCAATGATTTGGATAAAGGAATTGGTGGCTTTGTGGCCATGTTTGTGCACTATACAAAGATAGATAAAAGGGCAGGTAAATTTGTGTAAGCAGAGAGTCTGCTGAAGGACTTAGAGAGATTAGGAGAATGTGCGAGGAAGTGACAGATGGAATATAGTGCAGGGAAAATGTATAGTCATGCGCTTTGGTAAAAGAAATAAAAGTGTAGACTATTTTCTAAATTGGAGAAAATTCAAAACTCAAAGGTGCAAAAGGATTTGGGATTTGTTGCGCAGGATTCCCTAATAGTTAATTTGAGGGTTGAGTTGGTAGTAAGGAAGGCAAATGCAATATTAGCATTCATTTCCAGAGAATAGGGTGGGGTTCATTGAAAACTTGTTGAATATTGAAAGACTGAGATGGAGTGGATGTAGAGACCATGTTTCTTATAGTGGATGAGTCTAGGCAGACTCAGAATAGAGGGGTATCCATTTAGAACTGAGATGAAGAGGAATTTATTTAGCCAGAAGTAGTGAATACATGGAACTCATTGCCACAGACTACGCTGGAGGCCAAGTCTTTGAGTATACTTAAAGTAGAGGTTGACATAGGTTCTTGTTTAATTAGGGTGTAAAGCGGTACAGGGAGAAGGTAAGAGTATGAGGTTGAGAGGGATAATAAATCAGCCATAATAGAATGGTAGAGCAGACTCAATAGGTTGAATAGCTCAATTCTGCTCCTATGTATTAAGACTTCATGGGATCTCAAAAGAATGAAGCTGATGAATTAATAACAGGAAACAAAGAAATGGCAGTTAGTTCATGCATCAGTCTTCACCACAGAGTATTTTGCGCATATGCCCAGTGGGATTTTACATCACTTGTGATTGAGATTTTTATAATTTCCTCCCTGTTATTTGAAATCATGAGGGATAAAATATTATAGAAACTTAAGAGGGCTAGAGACAGACAAATTACAAGGGTTCAGTAGCCTGCATCTTTAAGGAAGTGGCTGCAGTTGAATTTATTCAAAACCTCCTAAATTCCAGGAATGAACCAGAAGACTGAAAAATAGCCAACATGAGTCCCTTGTTCAAAGCCAGTTAGTATTTATTATATATATTGTTGACAAGATACTAGTCAATAACTATTCATTTAGGAAAGTGGAGTCAACCTGTTTTTATGAAAGATAAATCATGTTTGACAAATTTGCTTGAATTCTTTGAAGATGTGACAGGCAGACTGTGTAATCAGAGCCAAGGCTCTGTAAAGTGCATTGTTCAATAATAAATTAGGGGAATGAATTAAATCCAACCTACTTTCATATTAGTTTGGTAATTATAAAAGACTTCTGACAGCCTTCAGGAAGGAAAAAATGTGGGAAGACTTGAAGCACAATTCTCTAATTCTTAGTGCTTATTAATATTTTCCTGGAGGACCAGAAACTACAAAGATAATCCTTCATTTAAAAAGAAATAAGGGTGGACAATTAAAATATTAACTCTCCTCGATCTGCTTTTTTTTTTTAGCATTTAAAATTTTTATTACAGAACATTTAATAGACTGTTAGTAATGTATTGAGATTATTAAGGGATGGAATAAATTAGCCCTTAAAGGCTAATTAAGTGGCAGCATTAATTTATTAATGGAAGATCATGAATAAATGTGATGAAGTAAAAAGGTTGATGAGTTTTGTGTATATGATGTCTATATTATGCTAGTAAAGTGTCTTACAAGGTTCAAATGAAGAATAACCCATGGGAACTTAAAGAAATTGACAAGTTGAATCCATATATTGCTCAAACTAAGGGAAAGCGCAAATGAGTTTTAAAGCTGTTTGTTGTGAGGCTGTAGTAGCAGTGCAGTTGGTAGAGAAGAAGGTTGCAGGAAGGTATCAGTTATGTGATATGTGATAAACCTAAAACAAAATGTAATCCAATAATGTTGGATGGACACGATCGACAGAAGGATGCTTCTGCATTGTACGAATGAGTGAATGGTGAGGTAATACGTTTGGGAAGAAAAACAAGCCAAGGCCATACGGAATACATGGTAGGATCCTGTGTGCAGATGAAAGGATGGTTCTTGGAATGACCTGCATTAAATCACTTAAGGCAGCAAGATAAACAATTATTATTATGCTTAAGGGAAGCTTTCATTTATTAGCCAGTACAAAGATTCAAAAATCAATTTGACCACACCAGAACTGCATAAAACACTGGTGCCACAGCTAGAGTACAATTACCAGTGTTAGATTACATGGAAGGATACAAGGGCAGTACAGCGCATGATGCCAAAGAAGTTCAGTTATGGATCACTGGTCTGATGGGCTGGGGGAAGCTGAAACAATATTGAAGACCTCAGTATGCCAAACAGATTGACCTATTTCCAATAGCATAATCTGGGAACTTACACCCAGAGACCACTTTATTTGGAACATCTGTACACCTGCTCTACACCAAATATCTAATCAGCCAATCATATGGCAACAACTGAATGCACAAGAATATGGAGGCATAGTCAAGAGGTTCAGACCAAACATTAGAATGGGGAAGAAATGTGATCTAAGTGACTTGGACTGTGGAATGATTGTTGGTGCCAAACATGGTGGTTTGACTATCTCAGATACTGCTGATCTCCTGCAATTTTCATGCATAACAGTCTCTAGAGGACAGGCTACTGCAACAGAAGACCATGAATATACACCCAGTGGCCACTATTAGGTACAGGAGGTAGCTAATAAAGTGGCCACTAGACGTAGCCTTGATATGTTGAAGAAAGACTGGAGGAACATTACTTTCATACAAATTGTGGTGTGGTGGTGTCCTGGAACTCAAGAACTGAAATGAGTGGTGACAGAAATATTTGTTGCATTCAAAAACCACCTGAAATGTTGCAAACTCCAGTCTAAAGATCGAGAACAAGGAAGTGGAATCAATCTGAATAACTCTCACTTTGGCCAGTATGGACATAATGAGCCAATAACCTCCTTCCTGACTATAAATTTCTATGCATGACACATCTGGGAAAATCATGAGATCCTCTGATTTATTTTCAGTTGAAGTATACCTGGTGTGGTCATTGGATCCTGAACAAAGTATGTGTCCAAGTGGGTGCCAGGCCAGGCTCCAGATCATTCCTTCATGAGCCATCTCCATTCCTCCAACCTCCTTCTCCACACTGTAATCAAATAAATCCATTAACAAAATCTGATCAGTTAAGGTACAATGTGGAACATTAATGAGAACAGCTTAAAAATACAGGTCATCATCAAGTTTTGCAAACATGGACTGAAGAGATATTGGCCATGAGAGCAGAACTTGTTTTCTTGTGGGTTTGTGTGGTATTGATTACAGTGTGTTCAGATGTAGGCGAGAAAAATTATATATGGGCCTACTTTTAACTGAACAAGTCAAAAGGGAAGAAAAACAGCAGAGGACATTCTATTTATTTATTTATTTATTTATTTAAAATTTTTTAATTAGTTTTTCAAAACATTTTACAAAATTAAAAACCCCAAATCCCAGTGGGGAGCATTAATACAGTGCAAGATTAAGCATACAATAACAATATGCTACAAAGGAAGAGAATTTAACAAGAAAGCACCTAAATTAAAGACAAGTGAGCTTAGTGTCCTCCCCAATCCCCACAACACAAGAAAAAAACAACTCCAGACCAACCACCACACAATATAGAGAGTATAAGTCAGGACAGTCAAACTCCCAGACTGTGAATACACTTAGCAACAGAGGATAATAATGCCTACTACCAGAAAAAAAAGAAAAAGGGAGCTTAAAGCAAGGGACCGAAAAGAAGAAAAAAAAACAGAAAAAAAAACCCCTAGTCAAGAAGAAGGTTATGAAAGTACTCGATAAAAGGTCCCCAGACCTTATGGAACTTTAGATCTGAATTAAGAACTGAATAATGAATTTTTTCGAGGTCCAAGCAGGCCATAATGTCGTTAAGCCATTGCGCATGAGTGGGCGGGGCAACATCTCTCCATCTGAGGAGGATCAAGCGTCTCGCCAGGAGAGAGGCAAAGGATAGTATTCAGCATTTGGTCGGACCCAGACATAAATCTGTCTCGCCCCAAAAACCGAACAGAGCAATTAAGGGTTCTAGGTGCTGATTCAGAATACCCGATAATGTAGTGAAGACATCTTTCCAGAATTTCTCCAAGCTAGGACAGAACCAGTACATGTGGATGAGAGAGGCCACGCCCCTCTTGCATTTATCACAAAGCGGACTAATGCCAGGGTAAAATCGAGATAGTTTAGATTTAGACATATGGGCTCTATGAACAATCTTAAACTGTAAGAGGCAGTGGCGAGCACAAAGGGAGGTTGAGTTGACCGATTTGAGAACTGAGTCCCAGCTCTCCTCGGATAAGGGGATATTTAAATCCTGCTCCCAGGCCATTTTAATTTTATCCACAGGGGCCCGTCGTAAGGCTGCTAGTTTATCTTGGATAATTGAAATTAAACCTTTACCTAGTGGATTAATGGAAAGAAATAGGTCCATAGCATTTTTCGCAGGCATTTCAGGAAAGTTAGGAATTAAAGGAGCAGTAAAGTGTCGGATTTGGAGATATCTGAAAAAGTGAGCGTTAGGCAGGTTGAACTTAACGGAGAGCTGCTGAAAAGAAGCAAAGCGATTATTAATGAAGAGATCTTCAAAATGTCTAATGCCCTTCCTGTACCAAACATGGAATGCTGAATCGTACGTAGTAGGTAAAAAAAGGTGATTATGTGCGACAGGGCTAGAAACGGAAAACCCCTGGAAACCATAGCATTTCCTGAACTGAGCCCATATACGCAAAGTGTGTCTGACCAGAGGATTAGCTATTGATCTGGGCAGACTGCTAGGGAGTGCAGAGCCAAGAAGTGCAGATATAGATAATTCTTTAGTGGAGCTCAACTCCATTGCCACCCAGTTAGGGCACTCGGGTTGACCATGGAAGAAAGACCAGAAGGCAGCACAACGTATATTAGCTGCCCAGTAATATAAGCGAAAGTTAGGTAAAGCCATGCCACCCTCTTTTTTAGATTTTTGGAGGTGGATTTTATTAATTCTAGAGCGCTTATTCTGCCACAGATACGACAAAATAATAGGGTCTAAGGAATCAAAAAAAGATTTAGGAATAAAAATTGGGATAGATTGAAATAAGTATAAAAATTTGGGAAGAACATACATTTTAACAACATTAATACGACCTACCAAGGACATAGATAGAGGTGACCATTGTACCAGACTCTGTTTTATAGCATATGAAAGATTGACAAAGTTTTCACGAAAGGGATCTTTAAACTTCCTTGCGACTGTAATTCCAAGATAAGTAAATTGATTATGGACTACTTTAAAAGGGAGATCACGAAATATTAGTTCTTGTGCTTCTTTATTAATTGGGAAAAATTCACTCTTATGTAAGTTGAGTTTATAGCCAGAGATCTGGCTAAACTGGTCAAGAAGTGAAAACATTAGAGGTAAGGATGTAGACGGATTTGAGAGAAAGAGTAATAAGTCATCAGCATAGAGAGAAACTTTATGCTCAACACCCCCTCTCCAAATCCCAGTCAATTCAGGACAATTTCGAAATGCTATCGCCAGAGGTTCTATAGCCAAATCAAAGAGAAAGGGACTTAAGGGGCATCCCTGACGGGTGCCACGTTTGAGATTAAATACTTGGGATTTCTGAAAATTAGTTAGAACAGAAGCAGTAGGACACAGGTACAGCAATTGGATCCAAGAGATGAAACTTTGGCCGAGGTCAAATTTTTCTAAGACTGCAAAAAGGTAGTTCCACTCTATACGGTCAAATGCTTTCTCCGCATCAAGGGAGATAACACACTCAGGAGTCCCAGTTGGAACTGAATATAAAATATTAAATAGACGCCGAATGTTAAAAAAAGGGAGACGGTTTTTAATAAAGCCTGTTTGGTCATCAGAGATAATGGAGGGAATAACGGTTTCTAATCTATGAGCCAACACTTTAGCTAAGATCTTTACATCAACATTGAGCAGAGAGATCGGCCTGTACGAGGAACACTCTGTTGGGTCTTTGCCCTTTTTTAAAAGAAGAATAATAGATGCCTCATTGAAAGAGGGTGGCAATTTGCCGTAATTAAATGAGTCAGATAATTCTGAAAGTAACTGAGGAGAAAGAAGTGAGGAGAATGATTTATAAAATTCCACAGGGAACCCATCAGGTCCAGGAGATTTCCCTGAGGACAGTGCAGAAATTGCAAAAGATATTTCTTCTGGTGATATAGGAGTTTGGCTTTGAAATCAGATGAAAGTGAGGGGATATTCAGATTCTGTAAAAATTGATCCACAGAGATATTGTCATTCAGGGATTCAGAGGAATAAAGCCGAGAATAAAAATTTTTAAATGCGTCATTAATTTCTAAATGATCCGATGTAAAGTCTCTTCTCCTTCCGGATCTTTGTAATACGTTGTTTGGCTTTGGAACGCCTCAGCTGATTGGCTAGGAATTTACCAGACTTATCCCCATGAATGTAAAAGCGGCTCTTGCTTTCGAGAAGTTGGCGTTCGACAGGTTGAGTGGACAGAAGGTTAAATTTAGTTTGGAGTTCAACGCGCTTCTTGTATAATTCAGGGTTCTTAGTTTGGGCATATATTTGATCCAAATCTTTAATCTGGTTAATGAGGTCTGCTCGATCTGCACGGGATCTTCTATTGAGATTTGCTGTGTAAGAGATTATTTGACCCCTCAGATATGCTTTCATGGCATCCCAGACAATCTGGGATGGCACTTCAGGTGATGTATTGGTGTTAAAATAAAAGGTTATCTGGTCCTTAATAAATTTTACGAAATCATCATCCGATAGTAAAGTTGAATCGAACCGCCAGTGTTTGTTCCTCTGAGGGAGACCAGGAAAGTTCAGAGAGAGGGTAATTGGGGCATGGTCAGAGATCAGTATACTCTGATAGTCACAAGAGTGGGCAAATGGGATAAGTTGGTTATCGAGTAAGAAATAGTCAATTCTAGTGAAGGTATGGTGAACATGTGAGAAAAAAGAATAATCTCTCTCCGTAGGATGGAGGAAACGCCATATATCAGAGATACCAAAATTAGAGAGAAACGATTGAATAGCTAAGGCAGATTTAGTAGGTGATCTGGTAACAGAGGACGATCGGTCCAGTTTAGGATCCAACCAACAGTTGAAGTCACCACCCAATATAAGAGAGTATGAGTTTAAGTCTGGTAGTGAGGAAAAGAACCGTTCAAAAAAGTTAACATCATCAAAGTTGGGGGCATACAGGTTTGCTAGTGCAACTTTAGTGTTATATAGTTTACCAGAAACAATAATAAAACGGCCATTTGTATCAGATATTTTATTATGGAGTTCAAAAGGAATATTTGAGTTAATAAGAATGGAAACTCCCCTGGCTTTAGCGGCAAAGGATGAATGAAAATGCTGACCCGCCCACTTTGACAGAAGCCGGGAGTTATCAAAACAACGAATATGAGTTTCTTGGAGGAAAGCAATGTCAGCTTTGAGTTGTTTAATATGTGCGAATACCTTCCTCCTTTTAACAGGGTGGTTCAGTCCCTTTACATTCCAGCTCACGAATTTAAGTGCACTAGCCATTATCAATTACTAATGCATAAAAGGCAGCAGGCATATAAAAAATCAAGCAGTACAATAGCAGTCTGGGAGCAGAGATGTAAACATAGATTCGTAAGGTCAAAATATAAACATGTCCTAAGCAATAAAGAGATGTTGGAACTGGAAAATCCACCCCACCCGCACAACCCAAAACTAGACGGCTACCAAAACAAGTAGCTAGCTCTACCAAAAAAATTAACCCAAATACAACTTCCAGATCTGTGTCATTAACAACAGTTCCGTATAAATACTATAGCAAATAATAACTAGTTTATGCACTAGAAAACATAACTACAGATTAGAACACCTTCTGCAGAAATATACAACTTAATACAGAGAAAATCGGAAGAAAACCGAAACTAACCTACCCGCGAAAAATTATAGAAGAATAAAGTAAGAGAAAGGGAAAAAAAAAGGTAAGAAGGAAAAAGAAAAAAGAAGGGGAAGGGGAAAATTATAAATTCAAGACGAGTATTTATCAACCATTTACAGAGAAGGGAGAGAAAAATTCAGAGATTAGAAAAAAGGGGTGAAGAAAAGAAAAAGATAAAATAAATATTTAAAGCAAAGGAAAAATAAATCAGCAGTTGAACTGTGAACCGACAAACAGGGAAGCCTTCACTAAAGACTTCGAACCTCCAAAACAAGTTAGAATTAGTTGTAGAACTCTGTAGGTAAAGTTATACAAGAATAAAGATAGGTTACACACACACCAAATCCCGGGAGAGATTGTCAACAGCCCTTAAAGTTTCAATGAATAATGTCTGAGTGATTCAAGTGAATTCCGAGTCCAGAGAAAGTAATTTTACTACGAGGAGTACTTATCCACCATTTTAAGAGGTCCGATCAGATTCCGAAGATGACTGGATAGCCAGAAGACTTGCCACAAACGCTTCAGCTTCCTTTGCTGATTTGAACTACCGTAGATTCCGGATTTTAAGCCGCTACTTTTTTCCCACATTTTGAACAGCTTTGAACTTTGCGGCCTTTAAAACGGAGCGGCTAATACATGATTTTTTTTCATGCCGCCTCGTAAACATTTTGCCTCGTAACAGTAGACCAATAAAATTGATGAGTAGTTCACAGAGGTCCAATGAAATTGTACGATAAATCAAGCGCACTTTCACAATTAAATTATTGTAAATCAGTCATTTGTACTCACCCTCATCAACATGGAAAACACTCGAAGAAAAGCATTGTGCTGCCTTTATGGCAGTTATTTAGTTTATAATATTTTCGCTTAGTAATTCATTTTCTAGTTAAAGTTAGAAGAGTTTTAACTATATTTGTTTTCTGTACTACATCGCGGGATGCTATGACGTCACACCCGGTTTCGCCGCGTCTTGTGGGATACCAGTTTGCGATAAACGGAAAGGAGGGGGCGAGCGGCGGAGCGAAAACGCTGCTTAAGTTAAAGGCGATCAATAACTTTTCCTGGTAGGCTGCAGTATATATATTTTTTACCAGTCGTTAGGAGATATTGGAATGTTGTTCAGTAAAGAAGTATACGCAACGTATATTTAAAAGTAGCCGCGTTACGGGCACGGTTCGAAAAAAAGCATTTGCAATATGTATTTGTTTTTGTTACCATATGGATTTAATTAAAAGTTAAAAAATCCTCACGTGTAATATCTTTCTGTGTAAATATCTCATATTACAACGTGGGACACCTGCGGCCGAAAATCCGGTGCGGCCTAAAATCCGGTGCGGCCTTTACAAGTAAAAAATTTATTTTATTTCTAAAATTAGAGCCAGCGGCTTTTAATCAGGTGCGCTCTGTAGTCCGGAATCTACGGTACTTGAATTCCCCGGTATTAAGCTTTATTCGTAGCTCAGCAGGGTTACGAAGGGAAGGTTTGAAACCACGATCAAAAAGCACTTTCATTGCGCCTTTAAACTCAGCGCGCATCTTTAAGGTCTGGGGTGCAAAATCTTCCACAAAGCGAATGGTTGTATCCTGGAAAGAAAAAGAGCCTCTGCGACGTGCCTCCACAATCAGACTGTGTTTTACCTGGTATTGATGGAAACACAGGATTACTGGTCTCGGACGGGAACCCAGAATTCCGGGGGAATGTAAACCCTGTGGGCCCGTTCGAGCTCGGGCGGCTTCGGAAGCAAATCTTTCCCGAATAACTCACAGAGAAACTCGGCGAAAAACTTCACGGTTGGTCCCTTTTCAGTCGCCTCTGGTAATCCCAGAATTCTGATGTTGCAGCGTCTGCTACGATTTTCGAGATCCACCATTTTGGAAAGAAGTTTATTAGATTTTTCCTCTAAGCTGGAACAGAGAATCTCCAAGTATCGAACACGACTTTCTAAATCTTCAGAAGTCGAATCGATGCGAGATAAGTGTTCAGCATGTTTGTCCACTTTATCGTTGATCCGATCCAGTTTGTCTTCTAACTGTTTGAAAGCGGTTTTAAATTCCTTTAAGATTTCGTCTCGCAGCTTTCCCAGCGCAACCATCGTCTCGTCCGACGCGGTCATGGCTTCTTTTCTCCCGGATTTAGAACTCTTGCTAGACATTGTAAGTTAGATATATTCACAGGCAGGTAAGAGATACCGAAATAATTCCTAACTAAGGTTTAAAAAATGGAGACATTTAGTGCAAAGGTAGCGACAGTAACGGAACAAAAGTTCGGAGCAGCTAATCAATCGCCATCTTACCGGAAGTCTTCCAGAGGACAGTTATTTTGAATATTATTTTGAATTTTACTCACCCAACATGCCAGAAGAGCAGAGAGCCATCAGATCCCCCACTGGCAAACAACCCCTCATGCACTGGATGCCAAGCCACAGCTATAAGCAGATAGAAGTCAGGAATTAAAAGAGGATACAGACTTAAATCACCTTACAAATATGTTTCTGTTAATTGTACTGTAAGATTTTGAGAGAGATTTTTACTCTCTTTTCTGTAAAAAGACAAGTAAATGTGATTTTAAAACACTCTTTTTAAAGTTATGTTGGATTAGGGGCCAGATAATTGTTTTTATGCTTTTCCTACTGGTTTTTGCTTCTTTATATTTGTACAATCACCCATTTGTCTTTAATCTTTTAATAATGTGTACTATATTTCTGTAGCAGCAGAATCAAAATGCTGGAGGAACTCAACAAGTCGGGCTTCTGCTTCCTTCCTTTCCAGTCCTGATGAAGGGTCTAAGCCTGAAACCCAGATTCCCTCCATAGATGCCACGAGGTTTGATGAGTTCCTTCAATATTTAGAGTGTGTTGCTCAAGATTTCCAGCATCTACAGAATATATACTCTCAGTGGCCACTTCATTAGGGTCACCTCAACACCTGCTTGTTAATACAAATATCTAATCAAGCATTCGCAAGACAGCAACTCAATACATAAACACATGCAGACATGGTCAAGAGGTTCAGCTGTTGTTCACACCAAACATCAGAATGGGGAAGAAATGTGATCTAACTGACTCTGACCGTGGAATGATTGTTGGTGTCAGACAGGGTAGTTTGAACATCTCAGGAACTACTGGGATTTTCACACACAACAGTCTCTAGAGTTTACAGAGAATACTGTGAAAAACAGTTTTGTGGTCAAAAACACCCTGTTAATGAAAAAAGTCAAAGGAAGATGGCTAGACTGGTTCAAACTGACAGGAAGATGACAGGCACTCAAATAACTACGTGTTACAAGTGGCATGCAGAAGAGCATCTCTGACTGTATAACACGTTGAACCTTGAAGTGGATGCGCTGCAGCAGCAGAATATCACGAACATACACTCAGTGGCCACTTTGATAGATAAAGGGAGTATCTAATAAATTGGCCAGTGAGTGTACTTCTGCAGTTTATTTGTCTGCAAAGCTGAAGTGTGAATCAGTCACTGCTCACAACTTTCTCGTTACTTTACAGCCTTGCTTGCTGGTACAGGCTGACCCTGTCTGACCTGTACTGTGACGAACATCTAATAAAACAGCTGTAACCATAAGATTTTCACCTCATTTCGGATTTCTGAAGAAACTTCTGGACAACATTATTTTCATATCTAACAATTTTTTATCAAATCAGTGTATAAAATTAAGCAGTTTATTTCACTCTGACAACTGCCAATAAAAAAAATTATAAATATTATGTTGCTTTTTGGTATGGCATTTGCTCTTTAAAATGCAAGCCTTAAAAGTGAGAAAAACAAATTCATCCTAATAATCTGCTTAGATATAAATTGGATCAATGCTAATACTTAACAGGAAAGTAATGTTAAAGCATGAAAACCACTTCATTTTTGCTCAATTTCCTCTGAAATAAAATAGGGTGCTATCAATCAAGAAAATCACTTTAACCTACATGCTAGCAAATTGCATGGATTAATGATGATTAATGGTGTCACACTGGTTGTTGTGACACATCTATTTTGGTAGTGGTAGTACAGTGGGTAGTGTTTGTAGCTCTCGTTTACAGCTTCCATTGCTGGCTAGCAGTCTTGCGAAAAGGAGAGCTGAAACGCAAGCCTCTCCAACAGCAAGCCACATGTAGCTTCTCGCTGGCGACAGACAGAAACTGAACTCCTTTCCGACTCAGGCTGAACTACAGAGGACAGGTGGAAGTAGTCTGCAACCTGCACACGTAGGATGCAGGTCTACCAGAGCGTGAACCAGATTCCTGACTATTGGCAAATAGTCCCACTGCCTTGTGGGCAGTCTTGGGAGCGTCAAAGGCTACAGGAGTAAACCCAGACAGAAAATCAAGAGTAGAGCCCCTAAGACGGCTGGACGTCACTGAACATCCTTCCAGCAGCTCCTGCAGCCAAGCTGGTGCTTTCCTTTGGACTACACACGAGGCCAAGAAGGGAAACTTGACAACTGGGCATACCAGGATCTTCATTCCTTCTGCTCAGGCTTGTGCCCCGGAGTGGTCAGCTCTACAATGGACTGACCCATAGCTCACACCCCTTGTCCTTCAAGACAGATGGATGCCATCAATGAAGTTACAAATATGATTTGAAGAGAAGCTCATAGTTAACGAGTTTCTATCTTTAATTACGTTCTTCCATATGAGCACTATTAGTAATAAAGACAGCCTAGAAATACTAAGCAGGTACATTTATGGAAAAAGGAACAAAAGCTAACATTTCAGGTCATTGACCTTACTGCTGTTCTTCATGTTCTTTCAGATTTCCTTTTTTTTTTTGCTGTGAATTGCAAGTAACTCAAGGTGACCTTGAATATTTTTGTATTATGTTTACCAACAATATGCAGAGGGAAAAATAAATACAATCCTCAGTACACTGCAAGAATAAATATTTATTTTCTTCCAGCATCTGCACATGTAAGGATCTGTAAGTAGATGTATTAGCTTTAACTTGAACATAATGGTCTGATCACATATTAGTTTCCATCATTATCATCAACCCATAGGCTTTCTGATACAATGTGTTCAAGCAGATAGGTGTTTATGAATCCCATAGCAACCTTGTCATAAATTCCAGTGCCCTGGAACCTTTTCCTATCTATCCCTCTCTTGAGCACAGGGCCCATTTACCAAGAGAAAGTTCAGATAGTAATGCTTACACTGCAGATACCAGAGTAAGATTCAAGTCTAGTGTAAAAATTTACAGAATTAGTCTTTACAAATTAACTGAGGATTGTGCTTATTTTTCATTCCGCATATTGTTGATAAACATCAGATCAAAACAAGACTATTCTTAATGTACAGGTTACTCTGTTGCATGTAATGACAAGCTGGACCTTGGGGATTTCTTGCAAGAACTTAAAAAAATCAAAAGGAGATACCCAACTAAGTGCAGTGATAGTTATTTTTGCGTTGGTTTATTTCACTGTAACATTAAAATCATTAAGCTGTACTGTTTAGAAAAACAGGAAGAAGCTGCCACACCCCACCCCTCCCACTTCTAGTCCTGGTTGACTCTATAGGGTTGATTAGCATGGAATGTTTTTATTTGAAACACTGAAGCAAGTATTCGTCACTACTTAATCCTCTATGTGACAAGATGGAACTTAGTCTCCTTTAACATAGTATCAAGGGCAGATAATTTTCTTCCATTCAAACTGTTCAGTTTGATAGTTGTGGACAAATAAAACGAATGAAAGACCAACCAAGACACCAATAGAATACAAAATGGATTCAACACTCCAAACTGGACACAAAATAGGCTCCCAACCTCAATATCAATATGTTGGGTTCTGTGGTATTGTTGAAACCCAAGGAAAAAATAAAACTTAAAACAGGTAATCACTGACAAGGCATGGCAGAATAATGGCTGAGTTATTGGACTAATATCCATGAATTTTCACTGTTGATCTGGAGACACAAGCTTGAATCCTTTGAAAGGTGCGCTTCATTAATGGTAACCTTGAAACTACAGGACTGTTCCAAAAGCCATCTGGGAAGAATACAGGTCATCTTTATCCAGTTTGGCCTAGGATACAGCTCCATTCACATTCAAGTGAACTAGTAAATAAAAATAAAATCCTGTGAAAACTATGAGAGAAACACAAATTTGGATAAACATGCTGATGTAGAGTATACATGCAGCAAAAAAGGAGCTCCAAATTCGACCACCTTCAGTTTCTAGTAAAATTTCCTCTTTTCATTCCTTATGATATATAAACAGCCTTATAATGTACATCACATTGAGCCTACAATATTTATAGCATTTCCCCATTTTGAAAATTTAGGCTCAGTGTTGATATCACTTTTGCCTTCCAATTCCCACTGTTCTTCCTATTTGTTTAATAAATCCTTGTAACTTGATGTTTCCATCACCTTCCAGGACACCGTTAACCTTCTGCCACAAGCAGTACCTAGCTACCATCCTTAGTCCCTACTTCCTGATGCTCAACCTGTTTCTTCACCACATTAACAAAATGCTTTCCATCACATGTGATTTACAGCAGTGACAATCTCTTCTAAGGGACTTTGCCAAATATCTTATATATGGTCATATACATTGCAACCATAGACAATCGTTACACCTGATTGGGTTTAATGAGCACATTCTGCTCTATGAAACACCAAGTTTGGGTCTCTCATCAACTCAGTAGGAAGTTTAAGGAAGATAGGCATATGAATAGAGGGAATAGAGGGATATGGGTTATACAAAGGCAGAAATTTAGATTAGGCATTGTGCTCAGCACACATATTATGAGAATTTAGGATTTTGTTTGACTCTAGAAGTCTGTGCTCCTAACATGCACAGATTTGGTAAAGACAACCATTACTGACCTGTAGCTTCCTTTTTGTGTCCTCGGAAGACTTGAAGCTCCTCCTTCAAGTTCCGAATGTCAAACATTTTACAGAGGTGGTCACGCGACGCTGTGAGAAGCCAGTTACCATTTTGATTCCATTTAACTTCCATGACTGTGTTCTTGTGAGCATGACTGGGAAGAAACATCATA
Source organism: Hemitrygon akajei (assembly GCF_048418815.1). Taxonomy (NCBI): domain Eukaryota; kingdom Metazoa; phylum Chordata; class Chondrichthyes; order Myliobatiformes; family Dasyatidae; genus Hemitrygon; species Hemitrygon akajei. The sequence goes on from NC_133126.1 coordinate 113,738,786, forward strand.
ATCAGAGTATGAACTACTGAAACACAATTACAGATCTAACACTGCAAAGCACAATGAATTTAACCATTATTTCAAACAGTTCAATGGTACAAATGTCAACATTTTATTCACATTTATGGAATGTGGAAATCAGTGGTAGAACTGGACTCTGCCCATTTCTAGGGTGGTAGTTAGGAATCAACTATATTCCCAGGGTTGGACTAGGTAAAAATATTAAGATTTCTTCCCGGAAGATAGTGAACCAGTTTAGGTTTTTCTAACAATGCAGCAATCTTCGTCCCTACGGCAGAGGTACAGCACATAAGGAAGTCATTCTTTAAAGGAGCAGTACTAAAATAATCTCACTATTCTGCTTTTATCCAAAAACCTTGCAATGATCTTGGCTTCTATAAGCATCTAAATGTTTGGTACAATCATCTCTGTCCCGACCAAATAATGCACCATCAGTAAAAACAACCCACACTTCAACAAACAGAAATTTTGCCTAATATCTATCTCACTGAAATGTTTTTAAATTGTGGCTTGCAACCACAAGAGAAAACAAAATTTCCCAACTTACTTAATGGAATTCTAAATAGTAAACAAAGTCTACTATTAAATCCCCTCCCTCAATTTTTGTTTATGTTTTACTTGTCCAACATCTTAACTCTCTCCCTATCCTAGTGAATACCATACTAGGGAATCTGGTGTCTGATGCCTTTAAACTGAGTGCTCAAAACTGGAAGATTACTTAAAATTAATCTTTTCCATCTATTAAGTCATTACTCCTGTACTGCAATTATCTGCACAACTACTTAATACAACACAAAATTCTTTTCCCAGTATCATGTACTTTTACCTGCAGCCATGAATACATTACATAGTATGTCAAGCTGCATATTACTATCCCAGGTATTGTACTACCTGCCGACAATCCTCCAATTCAAATTACATATTCACTGCATTCTTTGGAATATACCCTTTTTTATGGTCAGCAGTTAATCTCCTACAAAAACTGTAACAAAATCTGCAGTCTGCTGCTCCTTTTCTCAGATACACACTTGCCTACAGAGCAATACCCTCTATTCTTAGCTGACAGTTCCCAGAGCTCTGATCTCTCTTTATGCTTCAAACCTGGACCTGACTGCACAACAGGTACCATATGTTACTCTCAGTTCCTGTAGCAATTAATACCACAGTAATGGCCAAAAATAATAGTAAATGTTTCTAATTTGGAATACTCCTTATACTGGCACGCCAGGAAGAAATTATGTGAGTGACTAATAACATGCCTCAACTGTGATCAGTATCTAAATCATGACTTATTTGAAACTTTCTTTTTCAACTGAGAATTACCGTAACTCTAGTCCACCGCAATAGAACCGAAATATTGCTTTGCTGTCTGGACCATAATAGGCCAGAGCTTAACAATGCAGAATCCATTAAACAGAATCAGTACTTTCCTTCGTTTGTGTCTCAAATTTTGCTGGCTGAGGCTCCAGGAAATTAAAAGCTTGAAATTCCTCTTTAGCTTCAATGAAAATACTTCCTCCCTGCTAGCCTTCTAGCTGAGTTAATCCCATTAGTGGCCTGGAGAGCAATATATTGTGAACAGTATTTACATTGAAACCATCATGACTTACAGTGTTGCAAGACTTTGACCATTCTTAGGATCCCAGAATTTGATTGGCTGCTGACTGTCTTTACTTCCAGATACTACTAATCCCTTGGTGGGATGCCAGTCCACGCACTTCACATCAGCACCATGTCCTAGTGAGAGCACAAATATATTACAAGCATTATTCAAAGCAAACTACTTTACAATCTTCTCTTTAAACTGCACTTGGAACTCAGTCAATCAATCCACATGATCAGAAAAGGGGAGGCACAGTGGCATGTGGTGGTTAGTACATTGCTTTACAGTACAGGCACCTGGGTTCATTTCCTGCTGTGCCTGAAAAGAGCTTGTCCATTCTTCCCATGACTGCATGGGTTTCCATTGATTATTGTAAATTGTTCCATAATTTGGCTAGGATTAAATTGGGGGCTGCTGGGCGGTGTGGGTCAAAGTACCAGAAGGGCCTATTCCACACTGTATCTCAATCAACCAATAAATAAATAAGTTTGGCACTTACACTCAGTGGCCACTTTATTAGGTACACTTGCAAATGTCTAATCATACAAGTATCTAAACAGCCAATCAGGTGGCAGCAACTCAATGAATAAAAGCATGGAGAACAGTCAAAAGGTTCAATTATTCAGTCCAAACATCAGAATGAGGAATAAACGTGACCTAAGTGACTTCAACTGTGCAATGATTGTTGGTGCCAGACGGGGCAGTTTGAGTACCTCTAAAACTGCTGATCTCCTGGGATTTTCATGCACAAGTCACCAGAGTTTATAGAGGATGGTGTGAAAAACAAATAACATCCAGGGAGCAAAAATGTCTTATTAATGAGAAGTCAGAGCAGAATGGCCACACTGGTTCAAGCTGACACCAGGCAACAGTAATTCAAATAATCACCCGTTACAACTGTGATGTGCAGACAAGCATCGCTGAATGCACAACACATCAAACCTTGAAGTGTATGGGCTACAACAGCATAAGATCAATCTGGCTTCACCTCCTGTGACCATATAGTAACTGTCTTATTAACCCGACACAAAAAACTCATCCTTTGTACTTCTGAAACGTACTTTAACCCCAGCAATGGCCAGCCACACTGCAGTCCATCTTTCTACTAAGCTCATTAAGTAACATTACCCTTCCTCTTCAGCAATATACAGCAAATTAAACCATAGCAAAGAAAAGACATGGTAACCTGGTTCAGAAAATCCCCATCTTTCATCTACAGTTGCAAAATAAAGTTTGAGAATCCTTTGCAATTACCTGCTTTACTGCATTAATTACTCATAAACTGTGTTCTGATCTTCCTCCAAGTCACAATAATAGACAAACACAAACTGCCTAAACTAACACACAAACAATTGTACTTTTCATGTCTTTACTGAACACATTGTTGAATCATTCACAGTCCATGCTCAGAAAAGTATGCGAGTCCTTGTACTTAATAACTGGTATAACCTCCATCAGCAGCAATAATCTCCACCAAACATTTCATGTAGCTGCTGATTAGAATTGCACAACGGTGAGGAAAAACTTAGGTTATTCAAGCAGTTCATCAATACTTTTGGGATATCTTGCATGAACAGCTCTCTTCAGGACATGCCATGGCATCTCAATTGGTCTGGACTCGGAGTTGGCCATTCCAAAACACAGATTTTCTTCTTTTTCAAGCATTCTGTTGATTTACTCTTGTGACTATGGAAGCTTTGTGACTGTTATCAAATCTATCCATACCATTTTTTGGCCTTAACAGTCACACACTTATAGATTCTGATTATCGGGTTTACCGTTGAAACATGCAATCAGTTTCTAAGGCCAAATGGTAACATGGATAGATTTACTCTGGTGTTTCAGATCATTGCCTTATTGTATCATGCAACTTCTATCATCCAGCATCAAGTGATGGCTGCTACCCTGACAGACTCCTGTAAAATGCCTTGGTACAATTTTGAATTTGTTGTTCCCAGGCCCTGAAGCAGCAAAGCAGCCCCAAACCATGATGCTCCTTCCACCATGCTTCTCAGTTGGGATGAGGTTTTGGTGTTGGTGTGTAGTACCCTTTCTCCTCCAAACATAACAACGTGCATTTCTGCCAAAAAACTAAACTTTTATTTCAGCTGTCCACAGAACATAGTCCCAGAAGCGTTGTAAAACATCCAGATGGTCTTTCGCAAACCTGAGACATGCAGCAATATTTTTTGGAGAGCAGTGGTTTTCTCCGTGGTGTCCTTCCATGAACATCATTCTTGTTCAGTCTTTTTCTTATAGTGGACACATAAACAGAGACTTCAGTAAGTTCTAGAAATTCCTGCTGTTACCCTGGGGTTCTATTTCACCTCCTTCAGCATTGCACGTTGTGCCCTTGGTGTGATTTTTGCAGGACACCCACTCCTAGTGAGAATAGCAAAAGTACAGAATTTCCTCCATTTGTAGACAATTTCTCTTTCTGTGGACTGATGAACACTCAGATCTTTAGAAATATTTTTGTAGCTTTTTCCAGCTTCACGCGTCTCTACAATTCTTCTAACATTCTCAGAAAATTATTTTGATCAAGGCATGGTGCACATAAACAGATCTTTCTTTAGAAGAGCACGGTCTGTCAGTAACCTAATTTTGTGTGTCTTTTTTTTCAATAGGGCAGGGGACCTTTACAACTCACACTTCCAATCTCTTCTCATTGATTGTAATATCTGACTTCAAATATCTTTTTTTGATGGCATTACCCCAGAGGTTCACACACTTTTTTGAACCTAGACTGCGATTCTTTAAATGATGTACTCAGTATTGACTAGAAGTACAATTGCTTACGTGCAATTAGCTTAGGCAGATTGAGTTTGTCTATTATTGTGACTTAAAGATCAGACCACATTTTATGAGCAATTAATGCAGAAAAGCAGGTAATTGCAAAGGTGTCACGATTTTTTCTCTTTCAACTGTATAACCATATCATAAACATCCAAATGAGTTCACTAAACTCACAGGAATTAGGTAACAGAGTTATTCACCAAATTCACTTAGAAATCAGAATGTACAAAGTCCTAACTCATCTAACCCATTGGTTATTTAAAGTTGGAAGTAAAATATCAAAAAATGCAAATGCTCAATTTAAATAAAATGGCTTGCAGGTGAAATCCATGGACACTACCTCATTACTGCACTATGTTTTGCACTTTTATTCTAATATTATTTGAGTAATTTATAGATTTTTATGTCTCATACTGTATGCCTGCTTCAAAACAATGCATTTTATATATGTCAGTGATAATAAATCTGATTCTTTAAACACATACTAAAACTTTGCTCCAAGATTGCACTTTCCTCTCCAACAACTCTTAAAATCTTTTTGATGCCCAATTTATCCAAGTTGATCAAAATTCATCCTGCTCTTCTTTTAATAAAGAACCTTTGCTATCCATCAGAGAGCCTTGGTGATAACATCTCATCTGAAAGGTGGCATCCCCAAAGTTAAGCACTCCCTCAATACTGCACCGGTGCTTTCTCGAGGCACCGCCTCTTGATGATGTTCTCAATGGTGGGGAGGGTTGAGCCTGTGATTTGGTCAAAGAAATTTGATTAAATTCCTGTGGATGGACTTGAACCTGGAACTTTGTACTTCAGAACCAGCTACAATGTTATGAACTGCTTTTCAAAATTTACAACTGCTGTTGCTGGAACAAAAATTACGAACTAAACATTTATTCCTGATTTAGTGCAAATATGGATCATTTAATAGCATACTTTACCCTAATACTGTTTTTGGTAAGGAATGGAAGAAAGAGTATCATAGGATAGAATTTATGGAGCTAATTCTGTACAATGACACATGATGACTGGATGAACAACCGTCAATGTGCAAAAGAGTGATGCCAGCAATGTACAGGACTTGCAAAGCTACTTAGAAAGGCTCTATGTTATCTCATACTTGGTTTATGTTGTAAGCAATTTTACACTTTCCCCCCAAGTTTCAACATTCTACAATCCCCAATAGTTTAATGATTTAGCTGGGCTTTACATGACTGAAATAATCCATGATGCAAGACTACTAAGTATAACAAGAAACTAAGTTAGGCTTTGTAGAGTTGAGGAGCAGTTCGAAGATAATGTGAACAACTTCCATATATTTTAAAGCTTCTAATCTTGTTAACGTGGATTTATTTTTAGCATGTGCTGAATACAAGTTAAGACATTTTCAGAAGCAATACTTTCCGTGACTAAGTGACATTAAATATTTTATGATGTAATTATATGATTATGGAGTAAAAGATAGTATTGATTTATTTATTCACATACACAAACTGCAAAATTACAGAGCACCAAGAATGTTACCAAAGAGCAATTTTCATATTTTTTAATTCTCTCCTTCCTCTAGACCTCTATATCAGCATCACAAGGCATAGCTGAGTTACAAATAGCCATTACAAATTCACAGACTTCACATATATCTTGATCATACCTCCTCCCAGTTTGCTTTGGCTTTGTCCAATCTGTATTGATGAGACTTCTCTCATCAGTGCATTTAAGATATCTTCCTTTATTTTAACTATGGCTCCTTCTCCATTACAATCGACTTTGCTCTCAACCAAACCTGAACCCATCCACATCTGGGATAGGGCTTTCCTTATCCTCGCATTCCACACCTCCAGCTTCCATATCCAAAAAAAATCACCCTCATAATTTCTACCACCTTTAATGAGATACCAACACACAAGCTTTTCCTTACTCTCCCAGAGTTCCAAATGGACAAGCCTTTCTATAACTGTCCGATTCACTACCACTTCCCTTAATATGGCAACCAGCGACTGCAAAGCGCATCACCTCTCTTTTTTCTAGCTTTTGGGAACCCAAGTATGCCTTACAGGTGAAGCAACAGTTTACTTATACTTCTTCCACTCTACATTTAGTGCTCACTACATGGACCCTCCAGAGAAACCAAACACCAATTGGATAACATCTCTGTTCAATCTGTAAAGATGACCCTGAGTTTCTAGTCCTATGTCACTTTAATTCTCCACTAAATCTCTGATTCTGTCCACGGCTTTTCCAATGAAGTTCAATGTGAACAGGAACACCAACTCGTCTCTATCCACATTGCTGCCCTCAGGACACAAAACTGAAGTCACCAATGTCAAGTAATCTCCAGTTTGTGTCAGAATGGTATCGTTCAGACATATATGAAAAGCAAAGGTTGAAGATTCTTAAGATCTGGAAACAATAAAAGCAGGGTCATTGATCAGCCTTTCTTGCTCTCTGCAGATAGTGCCCGACTAACTGGCAATTTTCAACATTTTCTATTTTAATCAAATTCTGAGGTCATCAAGTTGCAGTATTATTTCAATAATTATTTTATTTAGAGACAGACCCTTTCAGCCCAATGCAGTACCCACCCATTTAACCCCAGCCTAATCATAGGACAATTTACAATCAAGAGAAAATCTGCAGATGCTTGGAAATCCAAGCAACACACACAAAATGCTGGAGGAACTCAACAGACCAGACAGCATCCACAGAAAAAACGTATAGTCGACGTTTCAGGACAAAATCCTTCAGCAGGACTAGGGGAAAAATCGGAGGAGTAGATTTAAAAGGTGGGGGAGGGATGAAGTAAAGTAAGTAAGTAAGTTGATTGGTGAAAGAGACAGAAGGCCATGGAAGAAAGAAAAGTGGAGAGGAACACCAGAGGGAAGCAATTGTTGGGCAAGGAGATAAAGTAAGAGAGGGAAAGGGGGATGGGAAATGGTAAAGGAGGGGCATTACCAGAAGTTTGAGAAATCAATGTTCATGCTATCAAGCCAAGCTGGAGGCTACCTAAATGGAATACAAGGTGTTGTTCCTCCAACCTAAGTGTGGCCGCATCACGGCAGTGGAGGCGGCCATGGATAGACATATTGGAATGAGCACAATCCGCACTTTGGAGGCGTCCGAGGTCGCTAGAACCCGCATTGATAGCGGTGGAATCCAGGTTTAGAATATGCCCTGGATTGTTAGAGCCATTGAGGGTCAGCAGGGATCGCGGTCAGGAGATGTCTGGGCCTGCTGGAGTTAACAATTTACAATAACTAATTAACCCATTAACCAATACGACTTTGGAATGTGGGAGGAAACCACAGCACCTGGTGGAAAACCACGTATTCATGGGGAGGACATACAGTACCAACTCCTTATAGGACAACACCAGAATTGATTTCCAAGCTCCAAGCTGTAATAGCATCGTACTAACTGTTTCGCCACTGGTGGCACCCCTCTCTACACAGATGCTGTCTGCCCTGCTGAATATTTCTAACATTCTTGATTGTTTCCATTTTCCAGCAATAGCCATGTTCTGTATGCCTCAGTTGCAACAACTTTTATTTCTCTTTTCTCTGTTTCATTCATCACTCGCTACTTATACATGCTCTGGATATGTGGCCAATCGTGTTTGAAATGAAACTACTAGTATATAGAAAGCTCGCAGATACAATAGAAATAATCGGTGTTCCAGTTTTCCTCACTCACTCTGATAGCCTTCCCTTGTAAAACAAGCCAATGATGCTTTTGAAATTTCTCCAGCTTTTCTTCAAACATTCTATAAAAGCCAGACTGGTTGTGTCTCCAAATACCTGGGGCAAGTTCTTCAAATAAATGCAATGGGCAAGGTTTTAATCAATTTGGCAGGGTGAGGGGAGCATCAAGCTGGAGCATTAAAAAGGAAAAACAAGATGTATTAGTGATAGAAATTGTATGACTTTAGGGAGAATCTAATTTAGAAAGAATGTCTAATGTTAACCTTACAGTGCATTCAAGTAGATGAGGTACAGGCATTAATAGTTACAATGGAATGTTCTGATAACAGAAAACTGTCTTAGAAAAAAAGGCAACACTGGGTACTAGCTCAGTCCAGATGAAAGGTCTTAACCTGAAATACTGACTGCTCATCACTCCATAAATTCTGACCTGAACTCTCCAGAGTTGTGTGGCTACTAAACACTTCTGGACAAGAAACCCCATGCACAAAAGAGAAAAACAGGAAAAGAGAATGGCATGAGCACTACATTACACTACAAAATTATTTGTAATGGCTAGGGGCACATTATTCCCATGGATAAAAGAAAGTGCTGCTGGCAACAACATAAAAGCTGCAATTGTATACCCATGATGGGGTTCACCACTGTGTAACAGCACTGAGGAATGCTTTAACTTGTCAAAACAAAACACACTGAAATTCTGTCCCTCAGGTTTACAGTCTAGACCTCATTTTCAAGATAGATGGGTGCAAGAATTTTTACGTGATGATATTGGAGTTATGTAGATCTGGGTAATAATGTTGCAAAGTGAAAAATTGATTCCATATTCCAGAAAACTTACTTTTTTATTATGTATGTTCCTAGCCCAATGAAAAAGCAAGTTATCTTCAATCTCTGTTTTTTGGGAATAAGGCAATTCAAGTATTACAAATGTCAGAAGGGGAACATGTTTTTTCCATGATAAAGTTTAGATTAACTATAGAAAAGGTTAGTGCAATCTAGAATAAAAATACTTAATTAGTGAAAGCCAACTTCAGCGACCTGGCTGGGATAAAATGGCAACAAGGATTGATAAGCAAACCCAAATGAGCAATGGGTACCCTTTAAAGAGGAAACAGTTTGGCTAAGTTCCTACAGGAAGAAAGGTAGGAGAGCCAGAGAGAAAGTTTTCTAGATAATGGAAGAGATTATAGAAAAGATGATAGATTTCATATTGATGACTAGTTAAGAACCAATATAAAAAGTTCAAAGTAAAAGTGAAACAAAAAGTATTAAAGATTGACACAGAATAGACTGATAATTAATGTAAAATTAAATTTAATTTTTTGTTATGTGTACAAGTAGTAACTGAGATAGCGAGTTAAGGACCAAATATCAAACCTGTGATTAAACTTAAGATCACGGTAGATGTTCTAAATGAGTATTTGCCATTTCTACTACTGTAGATACAAGTTGTCAAAGCCAAAGTCAAGGGAAATCATTGAGATACTGATTATGCAAAAATTGAAGAGCAAGGTACCAAAAAAGATGGCTGTACAAACAGCAGATATGTCACCGGAGAGTACTACAGCACAGAAACAGGTCCTTTGGCCCCATGAGACATGCCAAACTGATATTCTGCCTGGTGTTACAGAACCATAGCCCACCATAAACCCTCCCATTGTTGTAATTGAACTTGTATCCACCACTTCTGCTGGCAAATCATTCTACAGTCACACCACCCTCTGAGTGGTGATGTTCCCCAAATATTTCACCTTTTACCCTTAACCTATGACCTCTAGTTGCAGCCTCACCCTACCTCAGTGGAAAAAGATGGCTTGCACTTACCCAATCTATATCCCTCAATTTTGTATATCTCTATCAAATCTGCCCTCATTCTCCAACACACCAAAAAAAAACACAAAGTCCTAACCTATTCAACCTTCCTCTATAATTCAGATCCCGGCATCATCCTTGTAAATTTTCTCTGTAGTCTTTAAATCTTAGTGGAAAATATGTAAGCACAAGACCAAACCATTGAATATTTGAAACTGTTATGATTTTATCCAAAAAAGATGCAAGAATAAACCCACAGACTGGTCAGCACCATCAGAATCAATCAGATGAGCAAAATTAATAGCCAGTTGAGAATGCATAATTAAGGAAGTCCGCACCAGTATGTTAGATGTCAACTATGTGTGACCACCCTGTATTTTGGTTAGGCAGCAGAAAGGTTTATATCTTTCACTCGAAAAGGGCTAATGCTTTTCTACTTTTGTATCTTTTACTGGTAGTAAAGTGTCACAGAATGGACTTGTTAACAAAACTAAATAGGCAATACCAACAGAGATACCAGCCAAGGGACAAAGAATGGACACGGCCATCTTTAGAATGAATGAAAAAAAAAGACAGTGATATTCTTCAGGACCACCACTTGCACTGATGTAGTAATGGTTTGTAGCATACCTTCAAGACGTGCCAATGGCATGGAACTTGAAAGCAAGGAGTTTGAAGAATAATGACCATGCCAGACAGAAAGGCTAGTGGACTGGACATGTATGTGACAGATAAAATTAACCAAAAACATGCAAGAACAACAAAAGAAACTAAAAGTTTAAGAGTGCAAGTCATAAAGACCAGGGTATATTTACACGCTGTTTTGAAGATTGTCAGGGCAAGTTAGGAAAGCTACTTTCCCTAAAGTTTTGTTATTATATTTCATAATTCCATTTGGTGTGCATTATGCCACTTGATTAGTAGAAAAACTTGTCAAAAGTCAAAATTATATCTAAGAAATACTAAATAGGTGAACACACTACCATTAGCTGAACTCTCTTTAAATACATTGGACTGGCTTCAATTGTTCTTATTATATGAGGGCCTTTCTTGGACCATACCAAAGGAACCAACAGCCAAAACAAAAAACAAGCAGGAAGGGAGAAGCAGGGACTAAATAAATAAACTCTCAGAGTGAAGGTCATCACATCTTCTGACTGGGAACATTTCGGACTTTTACAGATAACAGCGATTCCAGCAATTAGATCAGCATTTCCAACAGCTGCATTTTACATTTCTAGTGTTCAGTATTTTCCTTTGCTAATTTCATTCTTTTTTCTATTCCCCACACTGCTGATTACAAACTTTATATGAAACCATCTGCGTACAAGGATTTCTAGATGCAATGCCTTGTACATTTTAGACACTGCATTAGTGAATTAAATGATACAAGGTTAATGAGAAAGGCCAGAATCATTTTAAATTTAAGATAAAATCTACAGAATACTGGTTAATGTTTTTCATGCACTTTACTAAAGGTCAAGTTTTAATCTTTCTATCATTATTGGAATGAAATCTGTGATCTCAGTACTAGACTGCAGTGCATTTTTACATAGTGAGCCACCTTGCAGCCAGAAGTATGTTCGCTTTTCTTTATTAAACTGCAGTAGAGATATGTTCAAGTATAAATATATCCTTTGTGGAAAGAACTTTAAAAGTAGTTAAAGAAATATTTAAATTGCATTTTTTATAACTAAATGGGAAAATGTCCAACAGGAGGCAGAAGCAGTTAACCATAAATTCCATGGAGATTTTGCTTCGTGGCTTGCATATATGTTTGAAACATTACAACTTGGTTTTCATTAGGAAATTAAATGTTATGGAAACTATTCCCAATCATTTATGATCTCTAACAGCCTTGCAGTGAAAAGACTTGGGAACAAGTGGACTGGTTTGCAATGTGAACAATTAGATGCAAGATTACATATTTTAGATCACAGGCTATGGCATACATTATGATCTTATATTGTGGATTATATGGAAGTAGTTATTTGTAAGATGGCCCAAAGCCAAATTTGGCCCAAGTCACATGAAGCTATAGGGCATAAAGAATACGTTCATAGTGATAACATCACATCCTAAAAGTTCCTTTCTAATTGTGAAATTTAGAAAAAATTATCAAGAGTTACATGCTGTTGACCAGTCACAAAGATAAGCAAAACCATGACTTCTCTTTCACTGATGAAACAGGTGAGGCAAGGATGAGACTGGTAGTTTATTTGATATAAATACATAAACATTAAGAAAGGCACCGTTCAAGGCTGAGTTATGGTTGTAAGATTTTCACATTTATAAACAATTTAGACAATGGAGTAGAAAGTTTTCCAACAAGGCAAATGCAGAGTGTTGTAATTAGTGCAGACACAAAGTATTACACCAAATGGAATTAAAAAGTCCATTCATATTAATGCTAACTTTTAAAGAATAGTTGTAAATTATATCTAGTGGATTCTCATTAATTGGGACACATCACTTCCAGTACATTTTCACCCAATTAGCTGAATTCTCACAAAAAGAGATAAAAGGGTATAAAAAGACAAATTACCGTTTAACTGAGTAACAAATTATGCAATTAAGATATAGAATGAATTAGAATACACCAATGCTACCACCAGACTATAAAGCTGTGTATTAGTTCCTAATAATTATTAATGGAGGAATTCATCCAGTGCATGCTGCCATGTATTCAGGAAGGGGTAGCATCTTTGTCGAATCCTTTCTGGGGCTGATCACTCACTAGTACCCAGTGGACATTCAGCTCTCACCTACGGCTCCAAGTAGCTGTCCACATGCGACAGCAGAAAGGTGGGCTAAACAAGGTGAAGGTAGCTGGTGGACCTCATAACCTGGTGAAACAGAGACATGCCTGTCCTAGCATGTGAAGTCAGCTCCAGTGGACTGAGCAGATGAGATCAACAGTGAGATCCAACAGCCAAGAAGACAGTTCTGTAATGCTTCATGGAGAGAGAAGGGTATGATAAGGCATGGAAGTAGTCACGGTTATTGCACTGTGACCAAGGGAACACCCCAGTTTGTGACATCTACTCATATTACTCGACTCAGACTTCTGAGGTTGTAAGAGTGGTACTGTTCCAGTTTTCCACTCTCCTGCACAGGTTTCACTGTCATCGTCAGATACGACGGACAATCAACAAGCAGCAGTGTCCTTTTGATTGACTTTAAACAAACAAAATTAACAGACACCTAGTGCAGATAGTGGACTGCCTTCATACAATGCTTTTGGCAATTTCATCCTCCAAACTTTCATTATTATTCTAACAATCAAGATGATTGTGAATATCTTCAAATTACTTGTAATTGTCAACTTACTGAAGCAGCCAAATAGCTTCATTTTCACTCCCACCCATTTCTGGCATCTCCAAGCCTGAATGCTTCAACTGCTTATTTCTTGCCAACTATCAGTGAAAAAAAAATCAACTGCTTTTTGAACACAAACACACACAACTGACGGTTTTTAAAAACTGTTCATTATTAGCACAAGTTCACATGACTGATGTTAACTAGAAAGTGTTCGGCAAAAATCTCCAGTTCTAATTAAGCAGCATAGTGTCCCAAATAAATGAAAGGAATTCCAGCTATTTTCTTTATTTAGTTTTGTTCTTTAAGAGCTGTTCCAAATAAACGCTGCCCTGATTAACCTATAGACTAGTTAACTGGAATCCACTGTACCTTAAATACTGTATCATTTTCATGGAAGAATGGGAAGGTAAAAGTAGTCGAGCAATAAATGAGAGGATTGCAGCATCTAAAAGCTTTTATATTTTTTTGGATGGGACTGGATTGGTACAAGAGAAATACAGAAACTTCACAGAGCTGCCCCTCAGTTGGAATTACTGATGACAGGTTGGATATGATCTGTACAAGAACTAGGTCTGCTGGAACAAATGGCCACTTTCATTCCATTCTGCCTTAAAGTGAAATTTTCCTATTACCATTAAAAAAAATCTTGTCTTTCTTCTGAAAAATAGGCAAGGCATCATACCATTAAAGGAGTCATTTTAAAGAAGGTTCTGGTAGCCTGATCCCTACCTGCTTTCCATTTGGTTCTTTGGGCATTTATTGAAACTTTATAATCTCACTTCAAACAGATTGCTTCCCTAGCCCAACTATTATGAAACCTTGTTTACATAGCCAAATAAAGGCTGAAGATACTACCCCATTGACAGTTTGCAAGAAAATAGTAGTCAATAAGATTGGGAGTGTCTGAGGACTTATTTGAGCTGGATTCATTTATGTCATTTGCCAATATGGAAAAGTATTTGAAATGATTTTGCAAATTGCTTGCTAAAATAATTTATAATTTGTACATTGTAAAAAAAATCATCATACATCTTAAATGCAATATAACCCTGAAGGAAAGCAAAATGAAGAAAATTTCTGATATCTTATGTCAAACATTGAATGCTGATAAAGGAAACACTTTTGACCTTGGGATATGGTATGAACTGAAATGACATAATTCCTTCTTAAATAAAATGTTTATTCCCCAATTTAATTAATGTCCTACTACTATTGATGTGTAAAATAATAGAGAGCCAGCATGGCTTTGTGCGGGGCAGGTCACGTCTTACCAACTTGACTAGTTTTGTAACAAGGTGACGAAAGAGACTGATGAAGGTCGAGCAGTGGATGTTGTCGATACGGATTTTAGAAAAGCATTTGACAAAGTCCCTCATGGGGAGCTAATCCAGAGGATTAGGATGCATTATGTCTGCGGCAAATCAAGTATTTGGATTCAGGAACTAGCTTGCATATAAAAAACAGAGGACAGTGGTTGAAGTGAGATGAAGGTCAGTTTCACAAGGATCTGCGCTGGGACCTCTGCTGTTTGTGATGTATATAAATGACCTGGATGAAAATGTAGATGGGTGGGTTAGTAAGAATGCCTCTATTCTAGCCCTCAGCAGACTCATAGTCCATCCAGAGCTTCTGGTTGGGGAAGATTCTGAATATTTTTGTGGGGACATACTCATTTACAACTGCTTGTATAAAGTCCATGACAATCGTGGTGTATTCATTCAGATCCGCTGGTAAGTCCTTGAACACTGTCTCAAAGCAATCCCATAGCTGCTGCTCTGCCTCCCATGACCACCTCTTTGCTGTCCTCATCTCTGGAGCCTTGCTCTTTAGCCTCTGCCTGAATTAAGAGGGCAGCCAAATGATCAGATTGCTGAAATGTGGTCCAGGGATGGAATGGTAAGCATTCCCTTATCATAGAACAGCAGTGGTCAAATGTGCTGGGACCTCTGGTGCTACAGGTTATATGCTGAATAAAAACACAAAATGCTGGCAGAACTCAGCAGGCCAGACAGCATCTATGGGAGGAGGTAGTGATGACATTTCAGGCCGAAACCCTTCATCAGGAGTGAAGTTATATGCTGATGGTATTTGGGCAGAGATTTCTTGAAACAAGCCTGTCTGAAGTCTCCAACTATGATTTGAAATGTGCCAGAGTAAATTGCTCCTTGTTTGGTGTTGACAGCATGTAGTATCTCTAGTGCCTGATTACAGTCAGCAAATGGTGGTGTGTCAACTGCGATCGGGGTCATGAAGGAGAACTCTCTTGGTAAAAAGAATGGCAGGTACTTGATTGTTGTGTATTTCAGGTCGGGAGAACACAAGTATGGCAAAACCTCCACATTGGAGCACCACAGTGTTTATTATGAAATGCACAACCCCCCACCTTTTGCCTTTTCCAAATCAAGATTTCTGGTCCATCCAGTGCTTTGAGAAGCCTTCGGGTCTTATCATCCAATCTGGCTTGCTCGGAGTAAGCCACTTCTCAGTAAGACATAGAACATAACAATTCCTCATTTCCCTCTGATACAATAATCTTGCCCTCAGGTCTTCAATCTTGTTCTCCAGCAACTGCGCCTTTGCTAACAAGGTTCTGAGTAGAGGAGGTCTCATTCCTCTGCTTTTCAGCCTGGCTTGGGAATTCACCATCTGTCACACTTCTGGCCATGACAATGAACCACCTTCTGCTTAAAAGTGAAGAGTTTTCTGCCATTACCCTAGTAATGGTGTACATTTCACCTTAGTCCAACAGGCTCAGGAGGAGGTGTGCATTGTGATCAGCAGTTACAAAACAGCTCATCCTGATGTCTTCCCTATTATTGCAGGAGATTTCACCCAGGCCACCTTGAAGAAGTCTCCAAACAACTATCATCAACATTTCTACCTGTGGAACCAAAGGAGCCAACGCACTTGATCACCGTCAAGGAAACCTACCTTGCCATCCCACGACCACACTTTGGCTAGTCTGATCACCTTCTAATCCCAACATACAGGCAGAAAGTAAAGACTGCAGCACCAGTGGTGAGGTCCAAGAAATTATGGTCAAGAGAGGCGGAAGAGGGCTCACAGAACTGCTTTGTGTCAGTGGACTGGACAATATTCAGGAACCTACCTTTGAATCAGAGTGAATCCACCACAGTTGTCACCAACTTCATCAAGACCTGTGTGGCTGAGTGTGTGCTTTCGTGAACTAGATCTATGGCATTCAAGGTCGGTGATTCAGAACTATTCAAGTCCAAGTACAACCTATGGAAGGCTATTTTAAGGGTGAGAAAACAATTCCAATTGAAGTTAAGAGTTGGAATCAGATGCACATCAGATCTGGCCAGGGTTTACAAGCTATTACTTCCTACAAGGCAAAACCCAACATCATCATCTGTGATGCTTCACTCCCAGATGAGTTCAACATTTTTTATGCTAGCTTTGAAAAGGAGAATAAAACTACACCTATGCTAATCTCTGCAGTATCTGGTGACCCCATGATCTCAGTCTTAGAGGCTGACGTCAGACCTTTCAACAGGGTAAACCGCCACCAGATGTCAAGTCCAGATGGTGTACCTGGTAGGGCACTGAAAACCTGTGCTAACCAACAGGCAGAACTGTTCAAGGGATCATCATCCATTTCTCACTGCTGCAGTCGGAGGCTCCCTCCTATTTCAAAAGGGTGAGAATCATAGCAGTGCCCAAGGGCAGAGTGATCTGCCTCAACGACTATCACCCAATTGCACTCACATCTACTATGAAGTGCTGAAAGGTTGGCAATGGCCAGAATCAACTTCTGCTTGAGTAAGGACCTGGACTGCTACAATTGGCCTATCACCACAATAGGTCTACAGCAGATATAATCTCACTGGTTCTCCACTTGATGGTGGACCACCTAGACAAAAGCAATACCTATGTCAGGCTGCTATTTATTGATTACAGCTGAGCATTCAACACAAACATACCATCAATTTTAATTATCAAGCTCCAAAATCTGGGCCTCTGTAACTGGATCCTTGACTTCTTCACTAGAAGACCAGTCACTGCAGATCAGCAACTCAACGACGCATGCTTAGCCCATTCCTCTACTCCCTCCACACGCACACAGTTCGAACACCATCTATAAATTTGCTGCTGATAAATTTGTTGGCAGAATTTCAAATGGTAACTAGGACGCATACAAGAGCGAGATAGATCAGCTGGTTGAGTGTTGTTGCAACAAGAGCCTTGCACTCAATGTCAGTAAGACCAAGGAACTGATTGTGTACTTCAGGAAGGGCAAGATGCACCCGTCCTCACTAAGGGATCAACAGTGGAAAGGGTGAGCAGTTTCAAGTTCCTGGATGTCAACAGCTCTGAAGATCTATCCTGGGCCCAATTACAAATAAGACACAACAGCAGCTATATTCCATTGGGAGTTTGAGGAGACTTGTATGTCACCAAAGACTCTTGCAAATTTCTCCATTCTGACTGGTTGCATCACTGTCTGGTATGGAGGGACCACAGCACAGGATCAGAAAGAGCTGCAGGAAGTTGTAAATGCAGCCAGCTCCATCATGGGCAATAGCCACCCCAGCATCAAGGACATCTTCAAAACCTGATGTCTTAAGAAGGCCGCATCCATCATTAAGGACCCCCATCACCGGGGACATGACTTCTTAGTGCTAGCATCAAGGTGGTGGTATAGTAGTTTGTAGACACACTCAATGTTTCAGAAACAGCTTCTTCCCCTCCACCATATTTTTGCATCACTTAATTTAACTTTTTATAAATATTTTATTGCAAGTTATAGTTTTTAAAAAATTATCTATTGCACTGTACTGTTGCTGCAAAACAACAGATTTCATGACATATGCCAGTTATACTAAATGCTGAGTCTGACTGTTTTAGCAACACCTTCTTCCACTCCATCATCTGATTTCTGAATGGACAATGAACTGATGAACTCTACCTCATCATATTTGCTCTTTTTGCATTACTTATTTAATTTTATTTTAATGTATATTTGGTATTTTTATAATTTGTTATATCCTGTGTATTACACTGTACTGCTGCATATTAACAAATTTTATGACATACATCAATGATAATAAACCTGATTGACTTCTTCGGAAGAGTTTTCAACCTGAAATGTTAACCATTTCTCTTCCCACTCATGTTGCTGACTTGCTAAATGTTTCCAGAACTTTCTCATTTAGATCTCCAATATCAGCTTTTTTTTGGTTGGAAGGAGACTGAAGTTACAAATTCTACAACTACTGATAGAACTATCAGACTGAGTTACTTTGTCATCCAGGAAAATGAAGCTCTTCTTTCAAATAACTTAAATTTCAGAGTTACAAACCTTTTCTAAAGCAGCCTCAGCTCTGTTGGGAGCCTGCCAGCATTAAGCAAATTGAGGTTCAAACTTCATTGTAGGAAATGCAATGAAATGTTAGACCAAAGCCTGCTGGCCCTCCAAAGTAGACATCAAAATGTCATGCCAAATTTAAAAAGGAATTTATTTCTCCTTGCCTCAATATCAACATTCCACATGAAAGCCAAGGATGAAATTAGCTGATGTACCAGAGCTCTGCTAGCTTTATTCAAAGCACATCACTAAACAGAGGTGAAAATATCTTCATCACTAGCTCAAATTCCAGGGATTCTCCATATAATTGCAACACGGAAGTGACCTTTACCACAAGGGTTTGTGAAGGGTTAAAGGAAACACCACCATTTAGAGAGGAACCTTTAAAATGTCAGTGCCTGTAAGCTAAGAGTAAAATTTTAAAAATTGAACCTACACCAAAAAGCATATGATATTGTACAGGTATTTATTTACACAATAAAGCTCATGCTGGCTCTGAAATATAGTTATCTAATTGGTCTGATATTTCCCCAAAGATTTGCAAATGTTTCTAATTCACCCAGAAAGTTGCTATTTTCTATCTACAGTTCAATGCATTCCTGTAATAGTTCAAAGCCTTAAAAAAAGATACTCTCATCACTGTTGTCTTGCCAATTATTAGACAATGCATTTGAAATTGATTTAGAATAATTTAATTTTATGCTTTCATTTATAAAATGATGCATTATTTTATCTTTCATCTTCTAACATTTATGGAATATTGCTTTATACAAACTCGCACATCCCATTCATGAACTTAATATACTACACCACCTCTAAGTACAATGAAACTTCCAAAGGTAATGAAAGGTAATATTTGAATGTTGTAGTTTTCTTCCCAGCTGAATAAACTCTGATATTCAGATTTTGTCATGTCTAAATCTCAACAGTAATTTGCCACTTAATACTACAATTACAGAAGGATAGTTTTGTATATTGTCACATTCCAAACCATACTTTTGTAATCACAGTAAAGATACACTGACTCTTGTATCTAAATCCGACTAAACAAATGAATGGGGTGCTTGAACCACAAAGGGATTCTGTTAAGTAAGAAAATAATTGTTTCAAATGAGAACCACCTAAAAAAGAAAAATAAAAAAGATTTGGCTGGCTTTTAGCAGGTCAGGCAGTGTCTACAGAAAGGAATAAACAGTTGGCATATTGGTCTGAGACATCGATTGTTTGTTCCTTTCCATAGATGTTGCCAAACCTGCTGAGTTCCTCCAGTATTTTGTAGTTTTGTATTTTTCCAACATCTTGCAGAATATCTTGTTTATAGCTGGCTTTTCAAGCTTTTGGGAGTTTAAAAATAACTACAATGATGAAAAAAACAATTGTACATTTTAATTTGATTAGTATATGCTGAGAACATTTAACAGTGTAATTTGCACAAAAGATTCTATTTTCAAGATACCTTTAATATAGTTCTTCAAGTAGGCATATTTTAATTATTAAGGTTGCAACTCAAGAGTACTGTTTCTCATGTTTTAAATTACTTTTGTTGAGAACAGATCTAATAAAACTTGTATGATCCAAATACTGGGGAAAAAAAACATATCTTCAAAGAAATGCTTTGATTTAACCAGAAACGTCTCTTAGAATGAAACTTCATATCAGCTAGAGTTTAGAAGTATATTTAACAAATCTTTGTTGCTGGAAGCTAACACTTGAGGGTCTACTGTCTGTAACAGTAAAGAATGTACCTCAATGCAAAAGGTTAGCAGACACCATATAAGATTTCTACATTTTTTGCTTGGACTGATTTTTAGCCAAGGCTGAGTACCATCCCCCAAGAGAAATTTTCACTGGAAGAACTTGATATGTTAAGCTTGCATTTCATAATTATGTGCTGTAATTATGAAGTTGCAAAGGGAGAACTAAAGCCACATTATTCCATCAGTTTATTTATGGTCTGTACAAAACAGAAGAAAAAGAAATGCAACATACCCAAGCCTGTACCTCACTACTTTCGGGGAGAACATAATGTCATGATATCTTTTCATGTAAAATACATTGTGTTCACATAGTTTGAAACACAACTATCAAAGGATAACAGATGAAATACAGTTGGGGCCCCATTAATGCTGTACTGTGAAACCATGGTGACCTGAAGAGATCAAGAACCTTCAGTACTGAAATGCTGTATGTGTCATTGGCACTAAGGAAAGTCATGAACACAGAATAGTGATGCCAGACAAGAACACCATTTGTACCCTTGGGCTTCAACATGTGAGGATTAGATTTTGTTTTAGAATAAAGAAGAGGATTCAAAAATTAAAAAAAAATTAAATCTGTTTGGGATTGTTTGAATTTTATGAAAACTAAATGAACAGAGTCTGATGTCTGCAAAATGAAGGGTGAGATACTAGGTAAAATGAACTTCTGTATGTAGTTGAGGATTAAATTCTAACCTGAATGAATGTACTTATGGGTTTTGGCTTTGCCTGATATATTAGAACAGGAAGAGGAATTTGAAAAATCTTTTAAAAAATCAGAGCCAACAATCATCAAAAAAAATTGTACTTACAACCAAGTCAGACCCCATTCTAACTCGGCTGGTCAACACCATGCAAGGAACTGCTGTAAGGAAGATAAGGCGGCAAGCAATCACATCTCTTGTCAAGAGGTGCAAGTTAATAGTAGTAGGAAAAATATACTGTCATGAACATTTCTGCCCCATTTTATTGCACTAGGTGCTTAGTAAAATAATAGTATTCAAAATGGGTACCCAAAGGGAAAACATTTTTTGTAACTTCTTTACTGTGTTACACAGTGCAACACATGTTCTATTAATGAGGTTATCCCAAATTTGTCCAGTCCACAAAGCTGCACTGTAGAGTGAGGCCAACTGGTATAAATTATTTTTTTTATTCCCAGATGATCAGTTGTGCCAGAGAGGAAATGCTTCTTGCCAAAAATCATAGGATTAAAAAAAATGGGAAAGATGAGTTGATTAAAATCCAAAAGACTAAAGTGTAAAACAATTTATCAGACATGTTGAAATGCATATATCAGGTCTCTATAAGATCAGAGATGATTTCAATACAGGCAGAAATTATATGATCAAGAAAAACTGTGCCTTATATGCCCTCTGGAATTACTACCGTAGTAAAGCACTTCAAATTCAGAACGGAACGCTTTCAACAAGTAAACCTATGCTGCCCTCCAGTGTCTATTTTACACAATTCACTTCTAAGAAGTCTTTTTTTTAAACTTGATTTTTACCCTTCTTAAAGACAACAAATCCTGGGTACATGGGACAAGATTCAAGATCTCTGTAAAGCAGCTAATGCCAGAAAAGGCAGTTCAGAAGAGACAAATATTGTCACGGGGTTCACAGAACACAAGATTAGCTCTCTTAGTCTGTGCCAACCATCAAGTACCTACCTACACCTGAAACAACATTCACACAATTAAGAACGAACAGGAATGGCTATATTATATTTGAGAACAAAATTACACAAAGTGCTGGAGGAACTCTGCAGGCCAGTCAGCATCTATGAAAAAGACTCCAGCATTTTGTGTGTTGCTTGGATTTCCAGCATCTGTAGATTTTCCCTTGTTTAAGAACAAAATGACTTTGCTCTTTCCTAATTGAAGGGCAAGAGCCAATCATGTAGCATACAAAATCAGAATTAGCTGAACCTTAAATTTAGAATTAAATCAAATCCAAGCAGTTCAAATATTCAGTGGATGTGCCTAGTGTATTCTATGTTGTCACTATACTTGAAATAAATTATTCTATGAATATTTAAAATACCAAGTTATTGGAGGACTGAGATAATAGCAAATTCCAGTCCATTCTTGTGTCTCAGTTACACTGTATCATCTCCCACAGTTGCGTATCTTCAAATGTTCTCAATCAAATAAAGGTAAACCTCCGCCATCAAATGTTTTCTGTCATTGAACTAAAGTAACAATCGTCTTCTAAACAAGTAAAATTAATGTGTTGGTATTCTGGCATATGCACTCAATAGCTATTTTATTAGGTACATCTGATCTTTAGTTCAAATATCTAATCAGCAAATCATGTGGCAGCAACTTAAGAGGTTCAGCTGTTGTTCAGGCCAAACATAAGAACGGGAAAGAAATGCGACTTAAGGGACTTTCACCATGGACCAACTGTTGGTGCCTGATGGGGTGGCTTGAGAATCTTAGAAACTGCTGATCTCCTGGGATTTTCACACATAAGTCTATCTACAGTTTGCAGAGAATGGTGCGAGAAACAAAAACACTTAGTGAGTGGCAGTTCTGTGGTCAAATACCCCCTGTTAATGAAAGGCCAGAGAAGAATGGCCAGACTGGTTCAAGCTGACAGGAAGGCAACAGTAACTCAAATAACCACAAACAGTGGTGTGCAGAAGAGCATCTCTGAACGCACAACACGTTGAACCTTGAAGTGGATGGGTTACAAAAGAAGACCACGAACATACACTGTGGCTACTTTATTAGGTACAGGAGGGGCCATAGAGTATAGACTACTATAAATGCCAAACAACCAGCAAAACAAACCTGAAACACTATCAGAAAGAGCAAGCAATGAAACCAGTTTACAGTAAGTGGTATCAGTGGCAGCCATGTCATGCTGTCCCTAGAAATATTATAAACTGACAAAATTCTCTGCATATGTTCTCCCAGGATGATTAATTAGTAAATGTCTCTACCTCACTGGGCTCATACACATGGATGGCAAAATTCACATTATTTCCTGAAATTTGTAGTGTGGCAAGTTTGAGATATATTGTGCAGGAGTGCTCTATTGTCATCATGGGAGGAAAATTTGACCTGATTAAATATAGTATTCACCTCTGGACAGACAAAAAAGACAAGTATGCCTTGACATGACTGTCTAACATTACTCGCATGTGAATAATGGTAAATTACACTGAAAGACTGAAATATCTAGAATGCGTGGAGAAGAAAATGTAAGCCACATTACTGTGTTAAATAGTAATTTCTAATGTAAACTTTTACAAAAGAGATGGTATATGGAGGAATTTAAGGTAGGTGGTTATATGGGAGGCAGGGTTTGAGGGTCAGCACAACATTGTGGGCTGAAGGGCCTGTACTGTGCTGTACTGTTCTATGTATGGACATGATATAAAAGACGATGGCTGAAGGTCCTGTTTCAATGCACACAGTAGTTTTCCCAGGGAATAGGAACCAAAATCTAGAGGGCAAAGGTTTAAAGTGAGAGGAGAAAGATTTAAGAGGGACCTGGGCAGAAACACTTCTTTCTCCCCACAAAATGAGCTGCAGGTGGAAATGGCTGAGGCAGGTACAATATCAGCAATTAAAAGGCATTTGTTCAGGTACATGAGGAAGCAAGGTTATAAGCATTGAGGCCAAACAGGCAAATGGACTAACGAGTGGGCAATTTGGTCAGCATGAACTGGTTGGGCCAAAGGGCCTGCTCTCATGCTGCATTTCTGACACTCTGGCTCGTTTGGGCACCATCTCAAATGTACTTCAAGACTAGATCATAAATTTGTAATTAATGTAACTAACCTTTAAACATATTTTGACCAGCACATTCTGGTTCTACGGAACTACAGTACCATCAAATTATTGGGGTTGCATTTAGTTTGTCTCTCATTAAGGATGAAACAATGGTGTGCACTTTTACACATTTCCAGAATGCTCCTAGAAATGCAACTTATCTCAGATTATTTTAATATAGTCGTCCAAATGAGAAAATGCAAATCACTGTTCACAATTCTCGATTTCAGAAGCCACACTTGTACGTATCCAGTGATGGAGAGACAGTTCATGATGATCTTGATAAATCTGCTACTTGGTATAACTCCTATCGAGCAGTCAGGACTATTCATAAAATAATTTGTTGCAATAGAGAATAAGTTTATATCCTCAAGCACATCCATGCACAACCAAAGGGACCATGCAAAACTAAAAGCAAACAGAATGGTACAAATTCAGGTAGATGAAAAAGATTCTAAGTACAAGAAGTGAAGTAAGAAATCAGTAAGTAACCAATCAGGAATATAAAAAGGAAGTTGCAAAGATGTCCTCAAAAAATCATAACGTTATGTGGACACTCTAAAATCAAATTGTGGTGACATAAAAATGAGTGCTTGAATGAGGGCATGCCAAAAAGTCTATTTTAGGAATAAATACAAGCAAAAAGAGGAAAGCTATGGTGAAATGATGAGTCAGCAAGGTTCCTTCTCAGGGTGTTACAGAAAGCACTAGACACTACTGATGACCTCGCTATAATTTTATAAGTTCTCATAATTTGCCAAATGGTTGTAAAATGGGTGGGGAAAGAGGAGCAAAGAATTACTTTGCCAAATTCTTAGCCCATGGTTGAAGAAAAAAATGACAAAAAATGTTTTAAGATCTTCATATGAGCAGATAGAACAAGACTGTATTACAATTGGAAGGCCAATCTTGACATGGAAGATGTGATGGTGAGGAAAATATGTATGGACATTATCTTTATAGACTTCATTTAAACAAACTCCCTCAAAATAGGCAGCTCAGCCCTTTGTGAACTACACTCCTAATCTTAATACCTAAAACTGTAAGGGATACAGAATCAATTGACTCTTTTTAAACATCAGCTCAAAGTCTATTTGTTAACCTTGCTTTTAACTAACATCTTTTTCTTGTCTATTTTCATGTTTGTACTTTATTCCATTGTAATGCAATTTGAACTATATTGTCTGTTTGAAAAGTGCTCTATAAATAAATTATTATTATTACTTCCAAATATCCCTTTGGGTTTGAAAGTAATTTATTGAGCTCAACATTAAATTGGCTGAGCATAGGACAGGGTAAGGATGAGCAGGTGCTCAGATCTGCAAGCCATGACTGTGGGCCCATGACATATGTTGAGGCAACAACTCATTATAATAAGAAGTGACTGACACAGAAAGCAACATTTCCAAGTTGAATAACACAAACTGTAAACACTGCAGATGAAAATAACTAAATTACAAAAAATATTAATACATTGCGACAAAACTTTGGCATCAGATTTCAACACGGGGAAGTTGGTGGTGATAAACCAGAGCAGGTCCAACGAGACTGCAATGGACCACACAGAGATTATCTAGATCTCACAAACAGAAAAATACAAATGGAACACTGGCCTTTATATGAGCTATGAAGACATAGAAATTATGCTGTAGCTATGGAAAGCCCCATTTGAATCTCACCCCAAATACTCAGATCGATTCTGGGCACTTCAACTTTTAAGGAGCTCAGCAAGACTGATACTGTGGTAATATTTCTCCTGACTGTAATTAAAGGTCACTTTCAAAAGAACAGGGCCAGCTATTTGGGGGAGTGATAAGAATAAATTCCTTCACTCAGAGGTTGGTGAATCTTTAGATTTTCCAACCCTAGAGGGCTGAGAGGGTCTGTCACTGCGTATATTCATGGCAGAATCAATAGAATTTTAGGTGTTAAAGGAATTGAAGGAGATGCACAGTGCAAAAATGTGGTTTAAAAAAACAAAAAGTAGAATGATTTTTATTTCTTGGACTGGGACAATCTTAGAAAGTAAACATTGTCTGAGGAGGAAGCTCAACATGAAGTTACTAGAATGAAATTAAGATTCAGAGGGTTAAATTACAAGGAGAAAATACAAAACTAAGGCCGTGTTTTCTGGAATTTAAAGGCTTAATTGGCAAGTTGACTGAAGTTATCAGAAGGCACTGAAGATGTAGTGCCTCACAAAGTCCAAACCTACGTCCCTGTTGTGAGAGGTAGAAATTGTTAATGTCAGCCAACAGGGCTCTGGTGAAGCTGTTGGGACCGCTCCTTTTTACGTTGTATATCAACGATTTGGATTATGGAATAGATGCTTTGTGGCTAAGTTTGCTGATGATACAAAGATAGGTGGAGGGGCCGGTAGTGCTGAGGAAACTGAGTCTGCAGAGAGACTTGGATAGATTGGGGGAATGGGCAAAGCAGTGGCAAATGAATTACAATGTCGGAAAGTGGATAGTCATGCACTTTGGTAGAAGAAATAAATGGGCGGGCTATTATTTTAATGGCGAGAGAATTCAAAGTTCTGAGATGCAACGGGACTTGGGAGTCCTCGTGCAGGATACTCTTAAGGTTAACCTCCAGGTTGAGTCGGTGGTGAAGGCGGCGAATGCAATGTTGGCATTCATTTCTAGAGGAATAGAGTATAGGAGCAGGGATGTGATGTTGAGGCTCTGTAAGGCAATGGTAAGACCTCACTTGGAGTATTGTGTGCAGTTTTCAGCTCCTTATTTAAGAAAGGATGTGCTGACGTTGGACAGGGTTCAGAGAAGATTCACTAGAATGATTCCGGGAATGAGAGGGTTAACATATGAGGAACGTTTGACCACTCTTGGACTGTACTCCTTGAAGTTTATAAGAATGAGGGGGGACCTCATAGACACATTTCGAGTGTTGAAAAGCATGGACAGAGTGGATGTGGCAAAGTTGTTTCCCATGGTGGGGGGAGTCTAGTACGAGAGGGCATGACTTAAGGATTGAAGGGTGCCCATTCAGAACAGAGATGTGAATAACTTTTTTTAGCCAGAGGGTGGTGAATCTGTGGAAATTTTTTGCCATGGGTGGCAGTGGAGGCCAAGTCATTCGGTGTATTTAAGGCAGAGATTGATAGGTATCTGAGTAGCCAGGGCATCAAAGGTTATGGTGAGAAGGCGGGGGAGTGGGACTAAATGGGAGAATGGATCAGCTCATGATAAAATGGCAAAGCAGACCCGATGGGCCAAATAGCCGACTTCTGCTCCTTTGTCTTATGGTCTTATATAGGTCAATCCCCAATACAGTGTATACAATGGATTACAGAAACATTGATGAACTCCAACCATACTATCAACTTTGATCTCCTCCCATCTCTCTATCACCCAATGGCCTATGCTCCTCTGGGAGCTAAGGGCCCAAGAAGACAGAAAAAGCCATTTCCTCCAGTTTGTGGGTGGGGGAGGGGGAGGAAGCATGACGGTTGACTTGGGTGGACAGTGTAAAAACAGATTCAGACCTAACATTAATGAAGTTATAAAACAGCTACAAATTGAAGGTTGATAGATATTTGGAAATCTTTTCAGCAAACAGCAACTGATGTCAACTGTGACAATGCAAAGCCTACATACAGAATCAGATCAGAGATATACTATGATGATTAACACTGGATTTCACACCTATGCCTGTAAATATGTTTGTACACACACTAGAAATTAAACACCATTTCAAATATTGGTATTCATTGAAATGAAGTGAGGCTATGCATCCTGCTTCCAACCTATTGTCACAGCTGAGCAAAATTATCATTGGATTTTTGACTTCTATAGAGTTAAAGGAACCCTTACCAAGTAGTTAGATTTTAATATGACATCACAGTGATAGAACTGACATCACATTTAATTTTCCTTTAATAAAGACTTCCTTCCACTGAAAAACAGAGTATTTATACGATGCCTTCTAGTCATGCAAACCTGTGCCTGAAATGTCATACGTGTACAGTTGTACAAAGCATACTTTTCATCTTTTTTCTCCCATCACACTTGATGTAATTGGTATGACTAGCTTGACTGGCACAAAAAAAATCCTTATAAACTGCAATTAAAGGCTACTGCTGAAAAGCCAGACTGAAGGATCGATATTTATACACTACTACTCGGGCTCATTTCAAATTTCCAAGTCCACTGACTTTCATTACCAGTACTTCAATATGCACTTTCTGATCTGTATTTCCCTCCTCTTATATAGCATTTCAAAGTCTCATAACCAAGTAATTTAAATACATCAAAATAGCATCAACTTCCTTACTCTCCCCTCACTGTGGTAAAGGGAATGGATACTAAAGTGAAGGGTGGCTAACAGAAGTAGTAAAAGTACTTACAGCCAAGCTGCTGAATTGGGAACGTTTTTCACCTGTTTTGGAGTTGTACAAATATAGAAGTATTTTTAAGCCTCTCTAATAGAGTATCAGTAAATGTTTCTTTCAAAGATCAGCACAGGTGTTAGAACATTAAATCTAATGCATTTCAGGAAGGCACTCAATAGCTTCAAAGATCAAAATAAATTTATTTTCAAAGTACATATTATGTCACCATATACAGCCCTGAGATTCATTTTCTTGTGGGCATTCACAGTAAATACAAGGAGGAAAATAGAATCAATGAAAGCCATCCCCAGCAGGACAGATAATCCATATGCAAAAGACAACACTGTTCAAAAGCAAAAATAACCAAACAAATAAGTAAATAGATAGAGAACATGAGATGAAGAGTCCTTGAAAGTGGGTCCATAGGTTGTGGGAATAGTTCAGCAACAGGGCAAGTGAAGTTATCTCCTCTGGTTCAACAGCCTGACAGTTCAGAGGTAGTAACTGTTCTTGAACCTGGTGGTGTGGGTCTGAAGCTCCTATATATTCTTCTTGAAGGCAACAATGAGAAGAGAGCATGGCCTGGATGGTGGGCAGCCTTGATGATGAATACTGCTTTCCTGTGACAGCACTCCGTGTAGATGTGCTCAAAAGTGGATAGGGCTTTACCCTTGATAGACCAAGTTGTGTCCACTACTTTTAGTAGGCTTGTCCATACAAGGACATTGGTATTTCCATACCAGGCTCTGATGTAACCAGTCAAAACACTCTCCACCACACATCCATGGAGGTTTGTCCAAGTTTTAGATAATAGTCGTAGTAATGGCACTTACGTGCTGGACTCAGGTCAGATCCTCTGAAATGATAACACTGAGGAGTTTAAAGTTGCTGACCCTCTCCACCCCTGATGAGGACTGTCTCATGGACCTCTGGTTTCCTCCTCCTGCAGTCAATAATAGTACTTCTAGTCAGCATGGAACAATTAAGGTTAAGAATAAATGAAGGAAAATGGTGAGCTGCGTGGATGCGGACTTCGCTGCACAAAAATGAAACTACACAATTAAGCAGTCATTCTTCAGAAACCCTGTAGCGGTATCTGGTGATTGGATACTTGTTTTGTGTTAATTAGTCATGCCATATGTTTATAAACATGCACTTGGCTCTAACCCTACCCAACTAAGTACAATTTGCAATTACATCACATTGAGCTTGCTGCTCAAGGCCATGCGAGCTGTGGTGTAAAGCTGCAGCATGGGAGATACCTTGAAAAGTGTGACTTTTATTGTCACATGATGCTCAATGATGCCTTCAGATTGTAATTTTAGATTACAATTATCAGTGAAACACATTCCAAACAAATTATTTTTTATGGTATTCACTAAATGCATGTGTGATCCATCCTGTTACTGCAGTTAATGTAATGCAACTTGGTTTTCTGCAGCAACAGGTTTTTGTCTTTGCATCACTTTTACACTGAGTAAGGGAAGCAATCCAACATGTATGGGACTCCGTTTGCATGCCTGTGGCCACTTAGTTACCACATAGAAATGAGTGAATCAAATAACCAGGCCAAAATTCTACCGGACCTCATCAAGCACCGACCTTGTAAAAATCCACAAAAAGAACCTGGTTTTAAATAATTGCAAAAAAAAGGGTAAAACAAAAAAATTACACACAAAAAGCAGGAAAAGTGTGAAATACTCAGCAACAGCTAATTGACAACATAAAAGCAGGCCATAATGCTCCAACCAGTACACACTTGGATTTAAAATCCATACTAGTTTTCTCATCAACCCCCACCTAACTTTCACTCTCAATCTCATCTCAAACTTTCAGTAATACTGACTGGTTTATTTTCAATCATTTAGTTTCCCTTTACAAGCACCTACATTTTTTGCCTCAAACAATTTACAGTAGCAAATCCCACTTTCTGAACAAAACTCAAAAATCTCATTACCGTCAGGCCTGTTGGTAAATGCAATGGTCTGCACTGGCTGATCACATGAGCCATTCTGCAGTAACAAGATGGATCACAGCGATATTTTAGTGCAGACCATTATACTGCTCAATTTAAATAAATTGGATGTTTTTCATTCATCATTGTAACCTGAAGTTTCAAATTCATAGAATTGTATAGCAGAGAAATGGGCTATTTTGACCCACCTCCTCTATGCTGACCATAATGCCTATTTATGCCTGCAAAAAGGCCATCTTCTTCCATGCCTTTCACATTCAAGTGCCTGGCCAAATGTGAAAAACTCACCCCTCATATCTCCTTTAAATTTCATCCCCTCTCACCTGAAACCTTTTCTGCTAGATTTAAACTCTTATTCTGGGGAAAAAGGTTCAGCCTATCCCACATGTATTTTTATAAACCTCTGTAAAGTCACCCCTCAGCCTCCTACATTCCAATGAGAATAAACACCACCTCTCCAATGTATCCTTTTTACAATCCACCATTCCAGGCACCATCTCTTTGAGTCTCTTCTGCACTCTATCGCTACCATAGTCTTGCAATTGTGCAGCAACTAGAACTGTGCACAATACTCAAGATAAAAGCCTGACCCACATTTTGCACAGCTGCAACATAACAGCCCAACTCATGTAATCAATGACCTGAGAAACTCTGCAGCTGCTGGAAATCCAAAGTAACACACACAAAATGCTGGAAGAACTCAGCAAGTCAGGCAGCATCTATGGAAATTAATCAATGTTTCACGCCAAGATCCTTCTTCAGGACTGAGAAGGGGGAAGATGCCAGAATTAAAAGATGGTTTTTTTTTGGGGGGGGGGGCGGGGAAGAGAGGAGGCTAGCTAGAAGCTGATAGGTGAAGCCAGGTGGGTGGGAAAGGTTGAGGACTGGAGAAGAATCAATGCTCTGGCCTACATAGGCAAGTATGCCAAATGTCTTCTTCACTACCCTAACAACCTGTGTTTCCACTTACGTTGAGCTATGGATTTGCACCCAAGGTCTCTCTGTACATTAACAATAAGGTCCCTGTCATTAACTGTACATGTTCAAACAGAATTTGATTACTTGTCTGGAGTAAATAAGCACTGAAGTCAGTTTTTGATTCCTCCATAATTATAAATGCTTTTTCTTTCAATCTGAAACCTATAATTTGTATCTATTAACTGCTTTCTACTGTTAGCTAATATGCTGTGAATGCTCTTGGTCTTTTAAACCTCGTTTTGGTCACAATTCACCACACTATAGGAATAGGTTTAGCATTTCTTCCCTCAACAGCTGGCAAAAGTGCAACAATAATCTTCAAAGTTTCTTACACTTCCACCTGCTCCTTATAATGCCAACTCCTCCAAACATGGGTATTTCAAATAAAGGAAACTTAAAACACACATATATGCAGATCTACACCATGGTGCCTAGATCACTGCAAAGGAAGAAAATCCTCAAGTATCTAAAGCAGTAACAGGGATGTAAAAGCTTTGCAAAGCTGCTTTTCAATATGACTGGAGACTGTTTGAAAAATTTGAAAAATACAGGTCAAAATTTTTTGTGCAAAACTATGTTGAAATTATAAAATGTGAATTAAGCAAGAAAATATCTTTCACGTAAACATTTGAGATCATTATTCATTTCACTTACAACTGTCTGCTTTGATCAGCATTCTAAAAGTGTTCACAACCAGGTTATTATCTATATGCCAGTGGTTTCAACTCAATAAATTTGGAATTTTGAAGAACTTCATTACTAATGATAACTGCAAAATTGCTGAATGTCTTAAAAAACCTACTGAATGTCCTTCAACCAAGTATAGCCTAAATATGACACCATTCCCATCATATAGTTCGTTCTTAAATGCCCCTAAATAGCAAAATCACACCATTCAACTTAGGAACAGTAAGGAATAGGTCATAAATGCGGGTTTTGCAATGTGTGTCCAAGACCTTGGAAAGTGAAATCAGAAAGTTCTGATCACTGCAAAGATCTAGAAATAAAGTGCATTGCTCGTGCCATTGGTCAAACAAAATCATGAATGTGAGGTTGGAATCACAAACAATGACTAGATTTAAATAAGTATTAATGGCTAATGGCTGCAAGTGGAACTTGACTAAAGATCAGTTTTAGTGTACACAGAACACTCTGCAGATGCTGGGGTCAAGGCATCCATGGAAACGAACAGTCAATGCTTCAGGCCTGACGAAGGGTCTCAGCCTGAAGCGTTGACTGTTCGTTTCCATGGATGCTGCCTGACCTGCTGAGTTCCTCCAACGTGTTGTGTGTGTTAGTTTTAGTGTACGTTTGTAGATCAAGTCTGAAGGAGCAGGGAAAGGGTAGAGACAGTTCAGCTCCACCTCTGGTGCAGAAGAATTCCCCAATCTCAATGAATGAAATTGCACTGGCTGACAATCTAAAACTCTTTTTTTTTAAAATCAGTCATCCATTTTAATTTTGATATGGTGTCAATTAAAATATGGATGACTTCAGAAGTCAGTATTGTTTTTGATTGCTTCTTTGGGCTTATGGCTTATGTTGTAATATTCTGAATTAAATCAGTGAATATTTACATATTTGAAGCCACACAAGCTCGCTACATATTTCTTCTAGTGAGTTCATCCATTATCTTCATGGACTTTAAAAGCATTGGAATGTTCTTAAAGGATGTTAAAGGTGCAATTGAAATGCAAGACATCTTCAGCAAAAAAACAAAGTAATGGAGACTGAAAATTAATAAATTATACAAACGTTTGGAAAGATTATACACTGATTGATATTAACACAAGTGCAAATCAATCCACAGTTTAAACTCACTCTAGGCGTAAACCCTAATTCAACAAAATGTGACCTCCAGGAGTAAGGACTTGTAAAGCACATGGGAGATGAATGTAAATTTAACAAATTACTGGAAAACATTTCAGAAATGTCAAATCCTTGAATCATTAATGTCATTCACAGGACATTGTTGCAATTCAGGCACAATGTCAATATTAGGAGTCACTGCAATAAAAAAACTCAGAAAAATCAAATTGATCAAGCTTACGATGATAGTGTAGAGGAAAATAAGGTTAAGATCATCTAAACAACACACACAAAATGCTGCCTGACCTGCTGCGTTCCACCAGCATTTTGTGTGTGTTGCTTGAATTTCCAGCATCTGCAGATTTCCTCGTGTTTGCCTTTAAGATCATCTAAAATTCACTTAGTCTGTATTTATAATAGAATGTGCACAATTATTTAATGCAAATATGAATCAGTGCTAAAGAGTCATCATGATGGATTTAGCACTAAAAAAATGGTACCTTTAAGAACTTAGCTTGGCAGGTAAGGACATATGTATGTGTGTATTTCAAGCCTAGACCCCAGCTTTGAAATTTCCACAAATATAGGGTGGTTGTGCTTCTGGATTGTAAAATATCACCAATTTAATTTCAAATGTGTATTTATTTTCAAGAATCTAGATTGCAGTAAAGGTATAATGCTGAATGACAGATTATCAGAACAGCTAAGGAAATCAATATGAAGCAGGAATTTATCTGTTAAAGGTGATAGCAGCAACTAGCATCAGACGAAAAGTAATTGCTTTCGAAAAAGTTAAAACAGTTGGTCAAGTGCCCTTCATCTTCTGTACAGTAAGTTCGGGATAGAGTTAAGGAAACCATAATCAGCCAAATTTGACAGACTGTTCTTAATAGCTCATTATGGGATTTAAAAAGCAGCACATTGGATTATCCTTGAGAAGCTAGATGTTTACCTGAGAACATCATGAAATATATTCTGATAGAAAATTTTCATTCTTATTTTTTTAAGGTTACAGTAATATTCTACACAGCAGTGTGGAAATCACCTGCGTATGTTCTGTTTATAAAAGATAGCTCACATCACATGCAGTGAACTACACTCAAAAGTGTTGGAGAATGTCAGTGCTCTTAAGTGGCAGTCATCTGCTCACCAATGCCCAGCTTGAGTTTCACCAGGACCACTCCTCACTAGACCTCTTCAAAGCTTTGGTCCAAACACAGACCAAAGAGCTGAATTCCAAAAGAGATGAGTGTGACTGCCCTTGACATTGAAGCAACAGTTGATTGTGACATCAAAGAACTCAGCTAAAATGGAAGACAACGGGTATCAAAGGGAAAACACTTCAATGTTTTGAATCATATTTTGCACAAAGGTGTTTTTGGTTGCCAAATGTCAATTATTCAGCCAAGGTCATCAAAGCAGGAGTTATTCTGGGCAGTATCCTGCACCCTGCCATTTACAGTTGTTTCATTACTGTTGTTCCTCCTATTGTAAAATCAAAGAGGAAACATTCAATTCCCAACTCCTCAGCAAATGAAGCAGTCCGTTCTTCTGCTTCTATAGATGCTACCTGTTTCTATAAGCAGTTTTGTTTTATACATGTCCATTCCAGCAGGCAGCAAGACCTTACAGATTCCAGACAAGGAATGAAAAATGCCCAAGCATTTATGCAACAGACAGGTCAAAGAACGTTCATCTCTAATAAGAGGTTGTTTAACCATCTTCCATTGATATTACCAACAGCCCTACAATCAACAACCTTGGGATCACCACTAGAAACTCAAGTGGACCAGTCACAAAAATGAAAGCAGGTCAGGCATGATCATATTGGGTAACTGAACAGATCTGAGTTGCCTACTCCTAATTCATACCTCCAGAGGCTGAGTATCCTGTCAGCCTCTGAGGGTATAAATGATTTACTACCTCAAATTCTAAATCCTTTCTAACTACAAGACACAAGACTGTGTCAAGCTTGACACAACCCAAGAGAAAGCATTCAGTACTTAATCAATAATCCTAAATATTTATTCCCTTTACAACATGGTAACTGCAGTGAACATCATTCACAAAGTTCACTGCTGTTAACTCACGAAGGCACCATTCAATCCTTCAACTGCCAAATAGAACAAGTTTAGCAAGTGCATGGTAACACTGCTATTTACAGGTCCTGATTTGGAATTTATTTCTGGCCCTTCAATGTTGCCAGATTTGGAACTCCCTGTTGATCAGCACCATTGGGTGGGGATACACTCACCAGAAGAACCACAGTCATTCAAAGCAGCAGCACACCACTGCCATCTAAAGGCCATTTGGGATAGACAATAGATGCTATTGATAGACTCAAGATTCCAAAAAAAATCTAGAAAAATTAAGGTAAAATATTTCCATCCACAAGAGATACATATATTACATTCAATTTCAACATAAAATGCTAGAGAGTGGTGAATCTGTGGAATTCTCTGCCACAGGAAACAGTTGAGGCCAGTTCATTGGCTATATTTAAGAGGAAGTTAGATATGGCCCTTGTGGCTAAAGGGATCGCGGGTATGGAGAGAAAGCAGGTACTGGGTTCTGAGTTGGATGATCAGCCATGATCATACTGAATGGCGGTGCAGGCTCGAAGGGCCGAATGGCCTACTCCTGCACCTATTTTCTATGTTCCTATGCTATAAAGTAACCTCAGATGTCGGTAATTTGCAGAGCAAGTTGACTGAATAAAACTTTTTTAAATGTGAACTAATTCTACATTATCAGTTTTGAGTCTGTTCTGATATTCCTAACTAGCCAAATTGCCAGTAAAAAAAAATGGCACTCACATTGTTGGGAGTCACATGCAGGCCAGATCAAACAAAGATGGTAGAATTCCATTAGTGGACTGGATGGATTTTTACAATCATGGTTGCCATAACTGATACTATCCTTTTATTCAATTTTTTATTTGTTGTTTAGACTCTCCTGTTGCCGTGATAGAATTTGAACGTCTCTGCATCAATGGAGCTGGTATCTGAATACTAATCCAGCAACTTAATATACAACAGCATTTTGTGAGCACTGCTTGGATTTCCAGCATCTGCAGATTATCTCTTGTTGGTAATTTAATATACAGTATTGTTGTACTAAAAACTTAAGTCAGGGCTGAACTGAAACTTCAGAGATTAAACTCACCATCACAGTATCTCCCTAAAATTAAGATTTATGAAAATATTTTAACTCTGCAAGAACATTTGAAAATATTCAGAAATGTATAAGTTGTAGAGGATGACAAAATTTAACATCTCTGAACAGCACTTTCTGAACCCAGTTTTAGAAAACATTCACAGCATGGTGTGATAGAAGGAAGGACAGGTCCCATATTCAAACTCTGATTTATGCAAAAGAGCAGCAATGAGCACATTTAATACAACTGCTGTTAACTTACTAATCTGTGATTCAGATGGCTCTGTAAACATTAGTCCACTCAGGCATCTCTGCCCTTTTGATCAGAGATACTTTGTCCTATCTATCACTTCCTCCATCCCCTCTGCAGATTCGTGACAACTTGCTTTCCTACCTTTCCATTTCTGATGTTTTCAAACTGAAAAACAATTGTTTTTTTCTGTGTGTGCTGCCTAACCTAAGTATTGTCTGAATTTTCTCTTAAAATAATTTCAGCCTTTAAGCGCCTGAAGTATTGATTTTTGACTTCCACATCACTCTTGCTTACTTCATGATATTTTTGCTCATGGGTCAGAGGGTTGAGGATTTGGAATGATAGCAAAGAATACTGTATTATTGGAGATGCTGCCCTTCAACTAATACACATTAAAGGCTATATTAACACAATTTTCAATTTGGTCATGCTGCATTTCACTTCATCCTCTAGTAACACTATAATGACCATTCATCCCCACTGCACCCTCCCACCAAACATAAGCAATTATAGATGCTGGAAGAGGCCCAGCTCTCTGATGCAGATTTTTCCATAAACTACAATAAAGCAAATATCACTAGAAAAGCACCCATTCCATGATCAAAATCTGTATGACCAACCAAAGGATCTGTCAGTTGACAACAGATAACAAATTAGTGTTAAACCAGGCTGTCTTACCATAGTAAATTTGAATGCATTTTTTTGCATTGTATAATTAACTTAGACACTGAAAATCTAAAGGCTCTTAAGACTTCCCGGCACACAAGTAGAATAGAAAGACAATTAATATTAAATGTAGGTTAGTTCTGCGTGTACCTCATCTATCACTCTAAGCTCGATTTGGACATGAACAGTAGCTGTCATTTTTGCTCTGTGTTCTCTCACCGAAGCCAGATTATTAGTTTGAGCCCCACTTGCAGATGAACACCAACTTTAGGCAAGACTATGGGTCAGAGAATGGTGCAAGATATTATCTTTCATATGAAATGTTAAGCCTTAGTCTTGTCAACCATCTCAGGTAGATGGAAATTATACAGCACAATCTTGATGCAGTATTTACTGAACTTGGCTCACTCCCTACCCATTCAGAAGAAAAACACCAGCTCTTGTCACAACCATATGACAAACCAATGTATTCAATGAAACAGCCTAACTGCTTAAACAAAGGAAAATCAGCAAAGGCAAATGTAATCTAAAGAGAAAGTTCTTAATAAATGGTAATAACTTGTTTAAAATGCTACCGAATGAGAAATAAACACTGGCTTCATCAACAGGAATGATTTTCCTACATATAACAACTAAGGACATTTTCGGCTCACTCAAGAGAGCAGTTAAGACCCTCAGCTACTTATTTCATCTGAAAGATGTAATAAGACAGTGTGACACTCCCTCAGTGCTGCACTGAATTGCCAACCTAGATTTTTGTGCTCTGGAATTTGTTTT
Organism: Hemitrygon akajei; assembly: GCF_048418815.1. Classification (NCBI taxonomy): domain Eukaryota; kingdom Metazoa; phylum Chordata; class Chondrichthyes; order Myliobatiformes; family Dasyatidae; genus Hemitrygon; species Hemitrygon akajei. Next base: position 113,776,863 of record NC_133126.1, read on the forward strand.
CTTTGAACCTGAAACTACTGAAACTAGCTCGCTGAGCAATGGGAATACTGCTGGCTGAGCAGAAACATTTCAAAGTGTGTTTGTTTGCACAGTTGGTAAAGCAGTGCTGAAAAGCACATATTTTATTCAAGCCCATCTGCCATCAAATTCCATTTGGCAATAAACTATAGTATTGTAGTAACAAATCAAGATCAGTGTGTTCAAACTGAGATGCTTAAATTGCAGAATAGATCTTGTGCATAATTTATTATCAACTGCCCGTAATAGCTGATGATTGATAGTGGAGAGCAAGAGTTTTAGATTCTGTATTATTCTCTGCTGAAAGTCCTGGGACAATAACCACGTATATTTTTCAACTGTGAAACACTGACCCCCAAGGTTATAAAACCATACTTCTCACACTGGCCCAACACAAATTACAAAGTGAGATGCCCCACGTTATAAATTCATCATCTCAAATGAAGACACATATATGAGAGATAGAGGGAAATAAATGGCACCATGCTGAGGAGGTGCAGAATTAAGAATTGGCAAGCATGTCAGTTTTGTTTAAATGTGAATCGTAGGTATAAAAGATGTGCTTTCCTTATCACTTTGATAAGAGGGACAGCAGTGTAAATTGCAGACATTTTAATCTGTTAGAACCTATCTAAGCAATTGTGTGGTGGATTTTTGAACACCAGGATGAACACCCTTAATTAAACTGGTCGGCCCAGTATAAAAATGATATAGTAGCATTTTGCTTTACATACCTCGAAGTATACGTTCCTCGTGGCATCGAAGAAAGTCCCAAATTCGAACAGTGCCGTCATCAGAACATGTGGCAAATTTATTATCCGTAGGTGAGAAACTGTTACATGAAGACACACAGTAGGGGAAAGATGTCAGCATTTAACACGAGCCGAACAGAGCCCAATCTGGCTCATCCTCATACAAGTGTTCTGTATAAATGGATCCAGAAGTTAACTAGAATAACCACAATGCTTTAGCCTGGAACCTCACTTAACTGCTAACATGGGAGTGCATCCTCCATTAGGAGAAAACAGAAATTGGTTGACTGAAGTCTTGTTACACAAAGTTTGACAGCAAGATTTTTCTCCCAATTTCCAACAGATTTATTTAGATTATTTAAGATTTCTTAATGAAGCATTCTGAAATATCATCAAACCAACTCTTGCTGGAGACAAACATGTTGAGCCAAAACTCCCACTCTGCACCCAGATGTAGAGCTCTGGCCTCCCAGAGTTGAAGCCATAACTATGGCAGGTCTCCCAAGAATGAGGCCAGACCTACGACGGGTCTCCCAAGGTCGAGGCCATCACCATGGCGGGTCTCCCACCGGCGTTGGACTCCCCAAAATGAAGCCCCATCTACAGCTGCCCAGCCAGACACAAAGCCATGATGGTGATTATAATTATTTATCACCCATAATAAAAAATACTTAATTGTGAAAGTTCAGAACAAGGACACTCCACTATCTGTTTTGTTAGATCATCCATAACCACATCAGACTCCAATGAAATCAAGTGCCTTGACTGCAGGTGTGCCTATAATCAAAGTTCCACCATGTTAAAAACCCTTAGGTTGCTGAGCTTTTGCAATGCCATGGATAGTGTATACACTTCCACAGAAGGTGATAACTGCAAGATGAATAAGCACTGGCTACAAATGTATACTAAGGTTTGCATAGCAAATCTGCATAAAATTTGAATCCATACATGAATGCTTTTCCATATGGCAGTAATGGTAAATAGCACTTTCTCATATGTCTCATCATCAAAGCAATGACCCAAGTATGTCATTCACAGAAGCAAAGGAATAGGGCGTTGTTATAAAAATACATGTTGGCTGCAGAATTTAGCTAGAGTAATGTAGTGGGTTAAAGAAAACCAGCAAAATTCTATCATTGTGAAACTCAGTTTCAAAAACAATGAGATTTTGTCAATTAAATCAGATTAGTTAGGTTGTGATTTTTTATGACTTGTGAAAGGTATCTGTAAATGTGAAATTTAAAGGTATATTGCTGTTCTGAAAGCACCAGATGTTAAAAGATACAGCTTCACTTAGTCACACCAAGCATAAGTATCATAGTGTTGTACATCTGGGCGCCAACAGTCATAGCCACATGAATGCTGTTGCTAATAGCTACTATCTGATCATGAAGGTATTTGTGCTCAATTTTGCAGTATCCCTGTGCTGCCATTTGGTTCTTCTAGTATGCTGTGTCAACAGACAACAGCCCGATAATCAGAGCATAACCAGGATGTTAATCTGTCAGCACAAAAATTTTGAAGAATATTTCAAAGCCTGCCACTCCTGGCATTGATGGAAAATCCCTTTGGCCTTACTAATTGCTCATTGACTTGCTTTGGTTCATTGTCTAAATAGGTAAGTTACAGCATTATCTGGTGATACTAAAATGTGTTCACTGACACGACATGCTCAATGTAATGGGTACATAGATGAAATGGGATAAAAGATTCCTAAAAAAAAATCTGCTGCTCTCCAGTGAAATCAAACCATAAGTAAATGTTACAAGCTGCAAAACCCACCACTTAATTTTACTGCTTTTATGGTGAAAACACTAAAATGATTTTAAAATTTTATCATTTTGAAGTTCTTCAATCTCGGTTGTCACTGGTTGTAGATGGATGTCTGTGATCTAGTATTTATTTTTAATTCCTCCATAGATCACCATCATCTGGACCCTGGTGACCATTTTACTTTGGTGATGCAACTGGCTTTATTTCTGAAGTTTTAACCTTTATTCAGTTTTAGAAAAAAAAGGAAATACTTTATTTAAAATGTCAAATCTTGCTTTACAAAGAACTCATAAAAGGAATACTTGTACACATTAGCACTGCAGCAAAACTCTGAGCAGTAAAGCATACTGCCAACATCCACATTTCTCAAAAATGGCAATGTATCCATACCACACCATGGTTCTATAGTAGACAATGTGGTTCTCTGTATAAATGAGGAGACAAATAAAAATATTGAGCATAAAATCTGAGGCATCACTCCCAGGGTTTCATTGAAACCATGCACAACTTCACCTAGAATACATTGAAATGACAATATATTTATACCAATCCCTACAGAAAACTGCATAGCATTAATCCACCTGGCCTCTCTAATCGCCTCCTTGTGAGCTTGGAACATCTTCACATTGTTCATGTTGGACTGCCAATACTTCACATATCCACCATGGTCAGCTGTCAGCATCCACATATCATTATGAGACCAGGTCATGGCTCTAACTGGACTGTCATGAGCCTGTTGAGAGAAAAAAATGCAGAATACATTCTTAAGATGCTTTACAAACATTAAATTGCCATTTCACATGAACATTTATTTTGTCTAAAGCAACACCACTTTAGTTGCTAACTTCTGGAATACCTGACCAGCCTAACAATCTAATAAGCTCTTGATCTGTGGCTCAGTACACCAGTACCAACCATAAACTTTCACTGATATTTCTCTGAATCTGCTTGCACATGGGTCTGATAATACATAATATGAGGCTATTCCTACTGTTGGAAAGGGTATTTGAAGGCATCAGTACCAAAAATGGTGAGACAGCTTTTGGCATCTGTCGGCATTTGACACTTAAGCTGGAGAGTAGGCTTCTGTACATTATGACAAATCAAACACCAGCAACAATGACCTCAAACTAACATGTAACCCTGATTAACAGCCAGGATGGCTCGGTGACTTTACCCAGTGCAGATATGGTACAGAGGTATAATTTCTGAATAGAATCTCATTTCTAAGTACTATGGGCAAACTAGATGTAACTACTAAAGTTGAACAACTGAGGTTAATCCTCTCAGAACAACATGAATAGGAAGAAAAAGCAGGAAGTGCAAAAATCAAATGCAAACTAAAGAGCATGGAAAAATAGTAAATACTCATGATCTCTAAGAGAATCACAGATTAAGAGCTCTGATATTATTTATATGATCATTAAGATAAAACATCCCGATGTTTCACTAACTTGTTTTGTGCAATTAAAATTATTTACAACATTCAATAAAAATATGGTACTGGACAAATCTATCATTCCAGGTAATGGCAAAAGGAAGAAACCAATGTAATAGCTCATCACTGTTAAGAATCAACTACTTCAATAGGGAATAGACTGTGAGTAACAATACTTAAGTATATCAGGAATTTAAATAAGAGGCAAAAGTTATGGATTAATCAGTCAATGGCGGAAAAATCTTAAAAATATGGAGATGACAAATTTAAAAAATATTCTGTTTGCATTGTTGGCATGACTACTACTATAAATTGAAGTCATTAGTGCTGGTGTAGTTGGAACAACTGAAGTGTTCAAACAAGACCGTTAATTTAACTTCATGAGAATAATTGCTTTTACTTTAATTGTGTCCACAGCAACTAAATAGTACTATTGAATAATGTTGATAACAAAATGTCCAATTCCATCATGCAATCAGATACATTGGATGAATTCTTCTACTCCAGTTCTGTTATAGTTAACGTGGGATCTGCAACAGTGGGGCAGATGGCGTCTGACATGGCAGGCATGTGAGTTGATACATGGTGTGCTCCTGACCAGAAAGAAGCATGCATAATTTATGCCATAGTTTCCCTGAGGTCAGGTTTACAATATCAGGTTGGACCACCAACAGATAATAGTATCAGGTAAAATTACAATGAGAAACCTTCTCCATCTTCACTTATCTGAATAGCTGGGCAGAAATTTGAAACAAGGTGCCAAACTAAATGGACAAGGATTTGAAAATGTGAAAATAAAACTTACACACACAGCAAGGGAGCAACTGCAATATCACTGGCGTTTCTGACAAAAATAACCCAGGATAACTGTTTAAGATCAGTGGATACCACCCTAATCAAATGAGATTGTTTTGCCTAAATACTACAACTGACAAATGGCTATTTGTTCATCAACGTAAGTATAGATCTGTTGAAACCCACAACAGATGCTTCATTTCAATGGAAACATTAGAAAAAACTTGTTAAAAATTTGTTGCTACAGCACAGGACACATTATACAACTCCATTTTTATTCACAAACCTTTCTCCTTTCCCTATCTCCCACTTCATACCTGTAAAATAGTTTCAAAATTAAATGTCAGCCCATTCCAGAGAGTGAACTCTCCACTTGAAGCACCGGTAACTAAACGTCTTCCTTCAGGAGTCCACTAAATCAGAACAAAAACAAAAATTCACACACATAAGTAAACAGCAAGCAAAAGAATCAGGTAAATTTGTACAACTGTCTAACAAAGGAACAATCCCTGCAATTCCAGGATTTCAAACATTTTATATGCCCATCATCTAAATATTTTTAATCTGTCCATGACAGAGCCATAGGCTTTGGTCATATGTTCAAGGTTTAATGGAGACCTAAATAGATTTTGACTATAGTGCTGAACAGAGATCATACAGTTCCCTGCAAAAGTCTTAGGCACCCCAGATGTTTTATAAACTTTTTGTTTTAGATGTTTACTTCTTGTCTTCTGTATTAGTGTTAGTAGAAAAGAAATTTAGGTTTCTAAACATTCATTTTCCCAAAAAAATTAAATGGTGCAGAGTAATGTTTGTATTTTGTTAAAGACAGTAACATTAAATATTAGACCACTTTTCAAATAAAAACTTGATTACTTTGTAGGTATATACAGGTACATTACTCGTTTCACATGGCACCTATACAAAGCCTTCAAGATAGAAATATTCTACTGCAATTCAACCTCAAAGCTGAAACCCACCCATCAAATGAAAGCAAATACATGAGCTTGGGAACACACCTTAACAATAAGAATGCACGTGTTTAATATTGCCATGCAAGCGCGGTCAAACTTAAATGCCAGGCATCTGTAATTCCCATGGCAGCAGCTTACATAACATCACATTCAGATCTCATGTAAAGGTAACAGCTACTGTCAAACCAAAAATTTTGCTGCCAATGCTAACACAGGCACAAAGAAAGGGTTAATTGAACTGAAGCAGAATGGATTATCTGCCATCACAACATTGATGAGGTTTTCATTAGTAGCACAAATAAAATGAACAAAAAAAGGCATTTTAAGTAGCAAGTGTTAATACATAAGACAGGTTAAAAGTAGTAATGGAGTTGAGTGCCAATGATGTCACTGCATGGCAGTAATTAGCAAGGTAAAATGAATAACATGGGGAAATCCAAACACTTTAAAACAGCCTGAACTTGACCAAAGCATTCTGAGATCATGATCGACACATGTGGAGGTAACCAAAAATACAGAGGCAAAGGAAAGTTCCGATGGTGCAATGATGATGGCTCTTGCAAAGGAGATCATGATGTTTCAAAAACTGGGTAAAGATGTTTTGGAGGCAGAAAATTGTACTTGTGTGGAACTGGACACCATCCTTATAACTACAATGTTGCTTTAAATGGCTTACACTATTTACCAGCTTCACAACTTTTATGAATCAGAAACTGATTGAAGTCAACCAATTCCTTCATTGTAATAAGGAACTTAATTAGACAAATCCCTTTATGGATGAATGTACAAGGCATGGCAAGCCCAAAAGATTCACAACTCAAATGTTCTTTCCTTGAGAACTTACCCTGACAACAAACACCGGACACTTCACTTTGTTAGTTGAGGTTCGCACAAATTTTGTTGTCACAGCATTCATTGGATTGTGCAGCATTCCCATGGGTGGCACCAGCTACAAAATATATTGAAGACACAGATGTAACACAATTTTCTCTTCTTTAGAAAGTGGAAGGATCAATTAAAAGAACCAATGACAAAGGCAAAATCTCTTTAGACAAACAAGGAAACCAGTAACACAAAGATAATCAAGCATCCATAAAGTCATCAATAGAACCAACCCAACATCATAAATGACTAAATCAATTCAATAGTACATCAAAACAGTTCAGATTATAGATAGCACTCAAACTGGTAGGGCTGCAAGGCCTGTTCCTGTGCTGGAAGATTCTAAGACTAACAAAAACTGACTGAAATTAAACTATACAAATTGCACAATATGAACATTAATCAATTTGAAATGGTCTTACCAATGTCGCCCATGCCCACTCATAATTATCAAAGAATTGTAACGATTCAGGAAATACCCCTTCCAGCCAACACTGGCTCCCAATTGAGCAATCCCTGTCACATTTATCCATCTCTTTCCACAAAACAGTGCAAATTGTCTGATAAGTGCCTAATCCATTTCCACCATGAAGGCACTCATTGGTTCTATTTTTAACTTTCAAGGAGAAAATTAACTATTCTTTGTGTAAAACATCCTTTTATTCACATTACATCTTTTATCCTTCCTGAAAGAGTCATGATCTCTTACATCTCCATCTAATCAATTCTTAAACTGCTTCATACCATGCGCAGGTGAAGTCTCTCAACCCTTAGTCCCAATTTGAATTACATAGAATATATACTGGGCTGCATGAAGATTGGTACAGGCAACCATCACATTGCAGCACTTCGAGTTAACAAAAACATGCCTTCATGGAATGTGTGTGGAAAAAGAAACACAAAATGCAAAAGAAAATGTGTAGTCACTCATATGGCAGGGCAACACAATTTGGACAAGATGTTACATTACTTCAGTTGGCAGTCACAGCTGATCCCTGCTTTGCCACAACTTATTCAGCCTAAAGACATGTTAAGTCATGTCAAGCACAGTGCTGCCAAGCTCTTCATCTGCCAAATAAAGTCTCTGACATGCTGCACTGTGGGGAGCTGCACCTTACACAGCCTCCTGAAAGTAATCCTTCAGCCCTTATTCCATTTTCACTAAGTCACCATATTTTAACCTACTACCTTCATGAACTCCTTCTAAACCACCCTTCCACATTGAATCCCTATTCTCTAATCGTAACACTTTTTCTGATATCCCACTTTCAAAATCCATTTCTAATCTGAGTTTTGTCACAGATATGAAACAATTCAGCTAGGTCCTTTCATCATTGCTAATGAAATGATTTTATACGACTTCAACTGGACCAGAAAATTTGTGGATGACAAGACTGGAGTGCAGTGGGCCATCAGAATGGCTATCAAAGCTTGCAAAGTGATATGGACCATCTGGGAATATGAGATGGAAAATGGCAACACACACAAAATGCTGGAGGAATTCAGTAAGTCAGGCTCCATCTATGGAGAGGAATAAACGGTCAACATAAGAAGATGGGGCTGGGGAGGCATTAACTGGAAGTTAATCAGACATGGACTGATGCTTTCTCAATTGTGATGAAGCCACTCACAGGGTGGAAGAACACCACCTCATATTCCATCTTGGGAGCCTCCAACTTGATGGCAGAAACATCGATTTCTCTAGCTTCCTTTAATTTCTCCCCCCCGCCTCCATTCCACATTCTTACTCCTTCCCTCTCCCCATGCTCATCACCTTCCCCTACTGTTGCTCCTACTTCGCCTTCCCCTATGGTCTGCTGTCTTCTATTAGATGCCTCCCTATTCAGCCCTTTACCTCTTCCAGCTATCACCTCCCAGCTTCTCACTTCATTGCCGACCACTCCTACCTCAACTGATTTCACCTGTCACTTGCCAGCTTGTTCTCCTTCCCCTTTCCCACCTTTTTATTCTGGCTTCTTCCCCCTTCTTTTCCAGTCCTGATGAACTAAAATGTTGACCATTTATTCCTCTGCCGAGATGCTGCCTGACCTGTTTTAAGTTCCTCCAGAATCGTGAGTGTGTGTGTGTGTGTGTGTGTGCGCGCGCGCGTGCGTGCGTGTCTATCTCTCTCTCTCTCTGCCTCTGTCTGTCTTTCTTTGGATTTCTAGCATCTGCAGAATGGAATGGAATTTAATGAATGTAGATGTGAGGTGTTGCACCCTGGAAGGACAAACCGTGGTGTGGCACTGCAGGGTATGATAGAACAAAAGGACCCGAGAGTTCTAATCCATATTTCCTAGAAAGTGGCATTAAAGGTAGATACGATTGTATAGAGCTTTTGGCACATTGGACTTTGTAAATCAGGGCAATAAGCACAGGAGTTAGAAGATTGAAATTGCATATAAAACATTGGTGAGGCTGAATTTGGAGGAATGCATGCAGTTCTAGTCACTTACCTACAGGAAAGTGTGTAGAGATTTACAATAATATTGCTGGAACTTGAGGGCCTGAGTTATAAGATAAGGTTGAATATTTTAGAATTTTATTTACTGCAGTGCAAGAGAATCAGGGGAGATCTTACAGAGGTATACTAAATTATGAGGGGTATAGATAGGGTGAATGCATACAGGCTTTTCACCCTCAAGTTGGGTGAGACTAGAACTAGTGGTCAAAGGTTCAGCGTGAAAGGTGAAATATTTAACGGAAATCTGAGGAGAGCTTCACTCAGAGGGCGGTGCAAGTGTGGAATGAGGTGCCAGTAGAAGTGGTACACATGGATTCAGTGGCAACACTTAAGGGAAGCTTGGATAGGTAAATGGATGAAAGAGGTATGAAGGGCTATGGTTTGGGTGCAGGTAGATGGAACTAGGCAGAAGACCTGTCTGGCATGGGCTAGATGGAGTAAAGAACATTTGTTTGTGCCATGGTGTTTTGTAACTGAGGAAAAAAAAAATCGTACAGGAATGCAGCTCCACTTATAACATGGGACCCAATGGAGAAAAAAGGGGTTTGCATTGTAGAAATCGCAAAGTAAAGCACTTTCTAGGAATGCAACCCCTTCATAACATGGAGGTCATTTGTATTCATTAGGCCACAAATGACCCAACACATCAGACTGGCTGTCACCCCACAATGCTGCATCATTGACACCTAGGCCAGTCACAGCATTATGGGATTTTTGGCACTCACACCTGGAAGCAATAGAGAAGGGTGAAGAGGCAGAACAGGATGCCTACCTCTCCCTGTCAGAATTCACTTAGCTCCTTTGATTTAAAGTCGGTCTTGGTTTAATTCACCATCTATGACCCTATCAATGGCTTAGGATAGCAGTCTTACCATTCTCCAACCTACTCAATTCAACGTCTGAGACAATTTCCTCTTCACTGTTCAAAAATAACTAGTATTGTTTAATTTTTAATATTTTGACTAAATTATGATGAGTTGCAGCCACAGAAAACAAGACTCCCCTTTGCTGAAATTTCAGACTCTTGCAACAGAAATGGAGGGAAAAAATTTGTGACACCAATCCCCTGAAGCCCTCCAATAAATCTTTTCCACATTCTCTAGCATAGCTGTAACATTCCTAAAGTTCGGACATGGATGCAGTACTCTAACCGTGGATTAAACAGCTTTAACTTAATCTTTTGAATTCCATGTAAATATCCCAGCATCCCATACGCATTTGTCAATGTGCTGTTACTTTCAAGAATTTTTATTTATGCCCAGGAACTTGCCCGTAATTTAGACCAATGCCATTCTATCCATATCATCCCCCATTTTTTCTATTTGCCTTTTTTCCAGCTAATGTGTACTCTTTTGTACATACTCAAACCTCAAGTCACCTACAGATTTTATCCCAGTACTAACTCCATGGAACTGAAAGGTCTATAATTCTCTAGTTGGAAATACAACTCCCCACTTTCTTCCTTGAAGAAAATTTTCTACCTATGCAGCTGCTGAGACTTCAATTGCTTTAGTCTCAATTTTTGTCAATAACCATTTTGTGGGGAATTTTTAAGAACCAAAAAAATCTACATAAATGCCATATGCCTCATTGTTCCATTATCGCATCAAGAAACTCAAGCTGCTCTAGGAAATGAATCCATGCATCAACTCAAAACTTCCCCTGATTATACTTATATATGGTTTCCTCAGCCCAGGCCTGCAGCTGCCTGTTCTTACACACCATTTTTAAAAACAATGATACATTAAGAAATCCTTTCATCTCACTCAGATCCAGTAATAGAAAGGTATTGGGAATTCCTTCTTCAACCTCTACTGCAACCTCCTACATAAATTGAGGTTGCATCCCATTCAGATAAGTTGTAGAAGAGGTTTATTTAAGTGTTTTCAGGCTTCCTAGACATTTGACTTATTATCCCTTCTGTTTCTCCTTTTACTGAGCTGCTCATGGCACCTTTTTGGTAACGGCTGATATTAAATTCTCCTTTGATATTCCAACTACACCTCTGCTTCTAGGCAAAATCAGCTTTATTGTTGCTGTTTTGAATGGCAGGTGTTGCACTTCACACTTCTAACTGGTTGGCTTAATTCATGATAAGTGTGGCCTGGGAGGAGCAAACATAAGTCTGTCTGTTCAGGACTTGATACAACTGGGGTTGGATCAATCTTCATCTAGCATCTCTTCCAGAGCCATTCCAACATGGGTGGCCTGAGTTGGCATTGCATGATAGTCCTTGAAGCAAACGTCTCCACATGACATCAACGTGTTCATCCAAGTCATGGAGGATCATCTTCATTAGCTCAAAACACCACCATCTCTCCTCTTATATGTCTATAGATACACTGATATTTTCTTTTTATTTATCTTAATTTCTAGCTAATTCGCCCTATATTCAGCCTGCTTCTCAGTGGAGTTATTCATCTGACATGTATCATACATATTCTTTCTTTCATCTTTCCTGTTTCTTCTGTCATCAAGGGACCTTTGGACTTTGATTACTGTAATCTCCCTTGTGGGAATGTATCTCGCTTGCACCTGAAAGGGGTCACCCAATTGTTGCATTAGCACTGGTGATATGCATTTCACTTCACTTTGACGAAGTCCCTGCTTTCCACTGACAATGATCTTCCAATTATGCTGTTTGCTAGATTTCTGCTTGCCCTTCACCATCATTAATCTACATCAAATAATCCACCCATCTGTGTCTCAAGTGTATCCACCCTGATGTGCTGTGATCAGCTACCTCATTCCTCAGAATCAGTTCTCTCACTATGACTGGAAGACTGGAAGCAAACCTGCTGCACCCAAGTCACCAATAGTAATGAGGACCTGGTAGCAGCATTCCTGCCACCCAAAAAATCTGAAGTGTGTGCCAGAAAGAAAAGCTGGGAGTGGGCCTTGCTTCTCATTCAAGATAGAATCTTGGGCATCTGGTATCAAATTAAATTTATTAAGAGGTCTGTAGATAATAGAAATGAGTGGATGAGGTTTGGATAGGGAAGAGCATGAGGACTGATAGGGAATGAGGACAGACATGAATTCTGGGGCAGGAAAGGAGTCACAGTGTTGTAGAGCAAAGATACAGGACCTTTGGCACAAAGAGTTCACGCCAATCACAATGCACCTTTACTCCTAAGTCCATCTGTTTCATTACACTCCCTAGTACCTACCATTCAAAGTAACAGTCCTATGATGGTGTGACTTGCCTAAATTCATGAACTCATACAGGATGCCAAAAGTGCACTGAGAGGTAAGGTGACAGGGTAGGAGTAGGTAGAGGACAACAGAATGAGGTGCAGGACTACAAGGTGGGAAAAGGAGATGGGGTATGGGGCATAGGGGTAATAGAAAACTAAGCAAAAAGAGCAAAGGATGAACTGTCTGACAGAAATCTAATAATGAAGAGAACATGATAGCAACATAAACAAGCAGATGTGACACAAAGACACAAAGGCCTAGGCACGATCTGGTTCAAACACCTGAATTTAGCTCCTTTGATTAAAAGTGGAGTGATGATTTGATCTGTAAATAGAAAATTGTGGGAACACGCAGATCAAGTATTATCTGGAGTATGAGAAACAATTGTTTTAAGTCTTTTCACCTTTACCTTCATTTCCAGTTCTGATGAAGGGCCTTAGACCTGAAATAATTAAGTCTACTTCTTTCTCCAAATATGTTGTCTGTTTTATTGAATATTTCAAGCATTTCCTGTTTTTTTTTAAAATTTCAGATTTTCAGCATCTTCAAGTTTTCATTTTTCTTGATCTGTTAATGCATCTCTTCTCTGGCCATTGATTTGGCCCTACTGGAGGACTGGTTGAAAGCCATTTCACTGCACATCACATGGTTTCCAATCTGATCTACTGCTGACTGATGTACTTTATATCACCATGAAACTAACTCTGGTTTATCCTCATCAAGCTAGGCTCCCTACAGCCAGACCACTTGAAAAGTAACAATGTCAAACCAGGAATGGATAAGACACAGAACAGCCTAAATAGCTCACCCCTCCTCTAACCTTGCAGTAACTCATCTAGAGTATATCGTCTTGACTAAAATGCGAATCTATGCAAGCTCCTTGATAATGGACCTCTTAGCCACTATTAATGTGATGAAGGAATACGCAAGGGTCTACAATTAGTTGGACAGAAAATATCATGGTGCAGAAACAATATACTTTTAGTTCATTTCACAGCATCGTGGATGATGACAAATACGTTCCAATACATCCATAGTTATTGCTTCTTTTTTTCCCCCCAGACTATCGATGATGCACTTAAATACAAGACTGATTCTTTAAATTAACCCAATCTATTCTAGCAACATTCAGATGTTTCAGCATGATTTAATTATCATTTTTATTACAGCTTCTTTGGAGTTCATAACCTAAGAAGTACATTCACAAAATGAAAGTTCATTCCTAAAATGACTGAACTATATTTGTACTTACTATTCAAAGCACCACTGGTAAAACAAATTTATAAACACCACCACCAGAATAACCAAGAAAACCAGTACAGGCAAATTACAATTTACATCCTTTGAGATGCTTACGTCATTATAATAAGCTGAATCAGGCTGAATTGCTCGGAGGTCTCTGTGATCCCTCTGCCAAACTCGGTTCTAAAAATGAAAAAGAAAACAATCAGCAAATAGCATTACTCTAACACTCACTTGGCTCTTATAAAAGACAACAGTACTCTGATAATTGAGCTTACATATATAATAAACATTTAGTTTTGCAGTTACCACAGTATACAAGCAGCTATTTTGATTTTTCATCAATAATTCCAGCAAGAACCAGATGCAATACAAGAGGAAGTGAAAAGGAAAATAGCATAATGAGATAAAAATAGCTATTGTCATAAAAGAGAACCCAAAGTCTACTGTAAGCACATAAATATTTAGTAGGAGTAAAGATACCTCATGCAGTAACTCATGATAACCACAAAAGCAGTACAACTGGACTGCTAAATTATTATTTTCTATTTGTCTTTACCAAGGAAAAGGAAACTGACAAAATCTCAGAAGGGAAAATAGATAAAATGCAAGCTGATGACCTAGGTTGATGGGAAAATGTGGGGGCAGGGATTAATGATCTTCCAAGCCTTTCTTGATATACTTGAGGCATCAGAGAGCTGAAAAGTGAAAATGGCAATGTTCAAAAATCAGGTTTGAGAAACAATGAAGGAAAAATTTAACTTGAAAAAGTTTGAGTTAGTTGCTAAATAAAAGCTATTTAGAGACAATCACATTTGGCTACCCTGATTGGATATTTTGTTGAGACTATTACACCCAGATTAATTTATCAGCCATCTCCATGCACATTTCAACAATATAAACTAATGTCATGGTCTTACTGGAGAATGAATGATGAACAGCACACACAGCTGAAAGAAATTCATTAGATGACGCCTGCATGGTAGGCATTAAAGTCACTCACACAAACCTCTGGATGGCAATACTGAGATTCATGGAAATACAGTAACAGCAAAAATATTCCCCAACAACATTGTCAGAATGTTAATAAATGTGACATGGGCACACAATGCAAATATGCAGGTGGTATTGTGCTTAGAAGTACGGTGAACAGTGAAGAGAATAGCTAGACAAAAGGGCAGATTTAATAGTGAGAACTATGAAGTTACAAGTTCTGATTGACAGAATAATGACAGGCTAAACAGTAGTTCCAAAAGATGCCGAGGATCAGAAGTTTACGTATTTTAACCCTTGAAAGGGGCAAGATATGTTGAGACAGTTAGCAATGCTTATGCTGTCTTTTCATTCAAGAAGCAGCATGCTGAAGTCAGACAAGACTTTCTTTTGAGGTCACAAATGGGGTATCATTTCCAAATCTCAGATACAAAATTAAATGGAAAATGTAGGGATAATTTTCCTTGGTGCAAAGTAGTTCACATTTAGACAGACGTACACTAGATCATAACTGCTCTTGAAAGGCTAAAACAATCAGTTCAAGAAAAACAGTTCCATTATCAGAACAGTTCAAAGAACAGTGGGTACAGATTTAGGGAAAAATAATTCGTCGATAGGAAGGAAAATTTTTACTTAACAGTTAAAATCTGGAATACATTGCTTGTTGGAAAGAGAAATCACGGTCTTCAGAAGAAAACTGCACAGACAGTTTTGGTCCAAGGCAATTGTTTTATTTAAAGATGACACAGACTCAATGCTCCAAATGGAATCATCCTGTGTCGTAAATATTCTCTGATTCTATATGACAGTTATCACTCCTCTGCTTACCAACTCCTGCATTAATGACTTCATAAACAGGTTTTCTAAGCTCTCAGTAAATAGGAGCACTGAAATTCAGAAGACAATGTCATTTTTCTTCTCTCATTGAGGTATAATCTCAAGATAGCTGCTATCTTGTCTATCAGAACTTCAAATGTTAATCAGCTTGAGGCAAGAGGATGAGTGAATAATGAAGAGCAGGGATGAAACATTAAGAGAGTCAAATAATCTTTGCCATTCTTGAAATGCTGTACTTTCAAGGAGTATAAGATATTACCTTTCAATGTCACATTGTTGTTTGCGAAAGCCAGTATAGAAAAATGACTGCTGCATTTCCCATATTACAACAATGATATATTTAAAAATACATTAATGGCTGTAAAGTCCCTTTCAACCATATGAACCCCTGAAAAGAGGTAGTAAAATGTCAGATACACCATATGTCAAAAGTGGCAGGCAGTTTGTGGCTTGAAAAAGCTGCCTTCCAGATCAGTCAGCCTATTACATTCATTCACTGGGCTCAAAAGAATGGTCATCTGGGTAAGCAGTAAGAGTTGCTTGTGTAATTGTGCCTGAACACCAAAGACCATCTTCAGAAGATACCTCAAGCATATGTCAGTGAAATTATTAAAGTGAAAGGGATGGCAGGGCTTTAAGCATCACTTGCACCATCATTTTTCTTAGCACAACAATACACTTACAAAGTCTGCTTAGATTTGTTACTCGATTTGGTTCATCTGTGTGCTCTATCATTAAACTTGCGGGGAATGGCTGGGAAAGCGTTCTTATGCTTCTTTAATCTAATCACATAATTTGCAAAACGGTTCAATGATCTGGAAACTGACATGGACTATCATAAAGCTAATAACAAAACTTCAATTATTACAAAACCCAAATGATTCACTATTATCTTTAGGGAAGCTGCTCACTCTCATCTGGTCTAGTCGTATTTCACTCCAGTGCTATGCCAAGTGGATGGACTAACATAACCAGATATTCTTATACATCTTGACAATTAAGTGATTAAATCTAACATTTCCACATAGCACAAGCTTTTAGCCAATTCACTTTGTTAGCAAAAAGCCTCCAAAATATATTCTGGACACTTGTTCAATATTCTTACACATTCCCTACGGATTGAAGATGACTTGTTTCATTCTACTTTTATAGATTCTTGTGGGATAAGGCCAATATGGGAACTACAGACACTTCCACAGATGAAGCAGGATGCACCTCATGGGGAATGTGGTTTGTGGGGTGAATCGGTCCTTTTTTTTGTGTACCCATGGGATTTCATTACTTCTTTAAACAATTATGGCCACAACTCAAGGACAATATTACCATCTGTCCCTAAATGCCCATCAAAAATTGACGGTGAACCATTGCATTCTTCACAAAGGCATTCCCACAGCCCTAGTGAATGAGCAATTAGTACTTCAAACCAGCGACAATAAAAGAACTGCAATGTATTTTCAAGTCGGGCTGTTGAACTTACGGGTGGGGGGGGGGGGGGGGCATTGCAAACAGTGGCGCTTACACATCTGCTGCCCTTGCCCTAAGTGCTAGAGGTTGAAGATTAGGTTGTCATGTTGCAGAAGCACAGGTATATTGTTGCAATGAATTTATTAGATGGTAAGCACTGCAGTCACAATGTGCAAGGATGACCTGTCCCTTTGTGGTTAGGGTAGGCCCAACACACTGACATCCAGGCCCCGTATCACCATGAATTACAGTGGGCAACAACAGGCACCCATAGACTACTGGGTCCAGAAAGATACTTCTTCAATGATTCACCAAAAAGCAGATGTCAGCAACAAAAGCAGAGTCAAGGAAGAAGTATAAACAGGAGCGGTGACAAAGTTGACAGTGAAGTAAGGGGAAAACAGAAAACAATTCCAAGACAGGGCTATTTGTAGTCTTGTTAAAGATCGTTGTCATAAAAACTGGTAAACAATATCCCCTACAAAGTAAAATACTTCCACCTTTTACTCTTAAATAAGTTAAACAATAAAACATGCAACTTCACAGCATTTTTCTTCTGAAGAGTTCTATATAATGCAATTGTTGCTATCTTTGCATCAGTATACTTTGTAGAGAAGAGGTATGAACTAATCAGATCAGCTTTAATCTGTCCCTCAGCTTGTTATCAACTGTAGTTTTCATTTGGCATAAAGACACTTGGTCAGGGTAAAGTGATTATCACATGTATTGAGGAATAGTGAGAAACTTGTCCTGCATACCTTCAATACAAATAAATCAAACAAATGTGAATTAAGTAAGGTAGTACAAGGTAAAATAGCGAAGTGCAGAATAAAAGCATTACAGTCCAGGGGAAGTGCAGTGCAAACACCGATAAGATTGTGAAGTCTAGAGTCCACATATCATACTCGGGAAATATACAATAGAATTTATAACAGCAGGATAGAAGTTATCCTCGAGCCTGGTCATCCGTCCCTTCAGTCTTTTCTATCTTCTGCCCTATGGGAGAGGAAGACCATCCAGAATGGGTGGGATGTTTGATCACGCTGACTGCTTTACTGAGGCAGTGAGTAGTGTAGACAGCACCCATGGAGGGAAATTTGGTTTCAATGATGTGCTGAGCTGTGTTCACAACTCTCCACAGTTGGTGATAACGGGCACAGCAGTTGTCAAACCAAGCCATAATGTACCCAGACAGGATGCTTTCTATGGTGCATTAATAAGTATTGCTGAAAGTCAAAGGAGACATGCTAGAAGTTACTAACTTACAGTAAAATGAATAAGTACTGGAAATACTGCCAAAGAGGTATAGCAAAGTAGTGTTCATGGACTGTTCAAAGACCTGATGGCAGAGGGAAAGAAACCATTGCTACAATGTTAAGTGTCTGTCTGCAGTTTCTTGTACCTCCTTTATGACGGTAGTAATGAGGAGAGGGCATGTCCCGGGTGGTGAGGCTTTTTAATGATGGATGCCACCTTCTTGAGGCACCACCTTTCAAAGATGTCCTTAAAATACTGGTCCGACTTTACTTAACAATACTTAATTGTCCAGATGCTACAGAGATGAGTTCAGGGCAAGGGAGATGCATCAAATGTAGACTTGTTTCATCGGTAGTCAAATTGCAGTGGGTCAAGTTGACTGGGAGACTGGAGTTAATGTGCGACAAGAGCAGCCTCCTGAAGCACTTCATGATGGTGGATCTCAAAGCCACCAGGCAGTAATCATTAAGGCACATTATTGTTTTTCTGAGCAAACGGGATGATAGAGGTATTGGATCCAACTGTTTAATTGTTAATTTCTTTGCGGTTTAACAATTGTCAGCTTGTATTTTATATACAAGTAACTGCTTACTATGCTTCCTAATGGTCACAGTGTGTATATGTGGTGGTTCAGTGTGACCCCTACTGGTTACATATGTATGCTCCTGGAAGCTTTTCTTGATGCTGCATTATTTGAATGGGGAAGGGATACCTCATTGTTTGTCACTTACCTACAAATCTGAATGAAATGTTTCTCATCTATGAGTATAAAAAATAGCTGCATCACAAGATGGTGCCATGTTAGTTTTTTCTGCTTCCTTTGCAGTGACCTCTATATCACAGTCCATTTCAATTTTCTTTTATTTTATCAACACTTAATAAAATGATTGCAATGAACCAGTTTTGTGCCTCTTTCCTGACTTCTGAAAGAATCTTGAATTAAAACATCAGAATCCAAGAGGTCTTCTTTAAATAGGTGGTAACCTCATACTGAAGCATGGAGAGGTTTTAAAAAAATGCCTGCAAATACCCCCACCAGTTGATCTGAACAGGATCCAGGACACCATCTAGGTAGATTCACTCTTGAAATCTCAGCCTGAAACAGTGATTCTGTTCAGGTACAGTTACAAGAAAAAGTTTGTGAATCCTTTGCAATTCCCTGCTTTTCTGCATTAATTACTCATTAAAAATGGTCTGATCTTCATTTAGGTCACAATAATAGACAAACACAATCTGCCTAAACTAATAACACTTGAACATATTATTTAATCACTCACAGTCCAAGCCGGAAAAAGTATGTGAACCCTTATATTTAATAACTGGTATAACCTCCTTCAGCAGCAATAACTTCCACTAAATATTTCCTGTCGCTGCTGATCAGAATTGCACAACGGTGAGGAGAATTTAAGGCCATTCCTCCATACAAAACTGTTTAAGATCACCAATATTTCTGGGATACCTCGCATGAACAGCCCTCTTCAGATCATGCCACAACATCTCAATTGGGTTAAGGTCTGGATTCTGCCTTGGTCATTCCAAAACACAAATCCTCTTCTCTTTTTTTTTAAAGAGCATTCTGTTGATTTACTCATGACAATGGAAATATTGTGGCTGCTATCAAATCTATCCATACTATCGTTTGGCCTTAACAGTCACACATTTATAGATACCAACTGCAACCTTTCACCTGTAAACCCAGAAAGTCGGGTTTACTGTAGAAATGTTACAATCAGTTTCTTCAAGTACATGACTGGTAAGGCTAAAAGACAGTATGGACAGATTTACTATTGTGTTTCAGATCATCAATGTTGTATCATCCATCTATTAAGCTTCAGGTGACAGACTACTACCCTGACACCCACAGGGTACCCTGACCTCTAAAATGCCTTGATACAATTTTGAATTAATTGTTCCCTCAACGACTGCAAGTTGTCCAGGCCCTGAAGTAGCAAAGAAGCCCCAAACCACAATGCTCCTTCCACCATACTTCACAGTTGGGATGAGGTGTTGGTGTGCAGGGTCCTTTTCCTCCAAACATAGCAGGGTGCATTTCTGCCAAAAAGTTCAACTTTTGTCTCACCTGTCCACAGAATATCGTCCCAGAATTGTTGTGAAACATTCAGGTGGTCTTTTGCAAAGTTGAGACGTGCAGCAATTTTTTTTTAAGACAGTAGTTTCCTCCTTGCCGTCCTTCCATGAACACCATTCTTGTTCAGTGTTTTTCTTTGTGTTATTTTTTCTTATCGTCTTATATGCGTTATTAGTTTAGGCATATTGTGTTTGTCTATCATTGTGATCTTGATGAAGATCAGACCACATTTTATGAGTCTATGCAGAAAACCAGGTAATCGCAAAGGGTTCACAAACTTGCTCTTGCAACTGTACATTGGAGACTGTCAGGATAGGTGGTGGCATTCCAATCTCCTATTCAAAATGTGCACTATTGTATTCTAATAATCACCTAATATTGTACAAGTTATGGGCAAATGCTTAGGCTAGTGTATCCAAAGTTGATCAGGCAGTTTGCCAAAATCTTGACAATGTCAAGCTTCAAGTGTTTTAGGAGCTGCATTTATCTCAAGAAAGACAAGTGTAGATCAGTGTCCTGATTAGGTCCATGTGGATTAAAAGCTTTGGAGACTCCAGTTTTGTAGCTTGCTGATCAATACTGATTAATATGACCTGGATGGTGGGACTTGGCAATGGAGAATTGCTGAAACATTAAAGGGACAGGCTGCGACAATCTGTTGTTGGAGACTGTCATTACCTGGTTTTTATTATGTGTCCATATCTGAAGTTGCCCAGGGCTTGAAGCACTCCAGCCACCCAAACATAAGTGAAATACATGCAATTGTCAATCATCTCCACCTCTAATCATTGATAAAGGGAAGATAAATACCACATCTCTGCTGATGTGCATTGGAATGTCTGCCTTTCTTGTGTTTGAGTAGCTTGGCCAACCATTTCAGAGGTTATAATAATTCAAATCACCCACTTTAATTTTGTACAGAACCACAACAGTTCCGAATTGTTGCAGCATGGATCTATACTGGCTCCAAACGAGCAATCAGGTCAGCTCCTCTCCTCATCTTCTCGATTCTAATCTCAGATATTTAGGTGACTCTCTTGAGCAGTTCAATTTTAGTTTACCTCCTTCACTCAGCCTGCAGTGCATTCTAGATGCTAAGCACCTACTCTGGTTCTTTCGGCAAATATTTTGTTCTATGTACCGTGTTTTGATCCCTTTTCTAATGTGATCAATTTGGAAAATACCACAGCTCTGCCAGTCTCTGAACCTGGGGATCATTTTGTTCAGTCTCTTACACTCACTAAAACTCTGCATCTTTTCTAATGTGTGCCATCCAGAAATGGATGTAACATGCCACTTTCTCACTTAGCATTCAGAATGTAGTCCCAGTGATGGACAGCAGGGACATAACCATGCCCTCAAGCTAGCACTCACTCTATGAATCTCACCATGATGGAGAAAGGCTGCTTCTAAGTCAGTCATGGCAGAAGGCTAGATGTGAGATGAGTTGCACCCTGGCCTGCAATGTGTATATTAGCAATATTAGAAATATTCCATATTTCCATTTGTGGAATAAGTGTTCCATATGCTGACAGTAGGAATGCTAATTTGCCTCATCACATTCTGTTGTATGTGATGCAAGCTGTTGATGCCCTTTCTTTGTTTCACTTCATTTCACAGCAACTTTGCTATTATAACTAGTGACCGTTGTTAAGCATAAAATGGCACAATCTCCAAACTGATGAGATTAAAGTGGCATATAATAATGACAGACTGAATGAGGGGGAAAATGTCTAGTGTCCTGAGCTTTATTAAGAAATATCTGTTTTGCAACAGATTACAAGTGTACACTAAGGAGCCTTATCAAATCAAATTGAAAGTTCATACATTTCTCCCATTCCCTCCTAGACTTTTAACTCAGTGTCCTAACTGGTTCTTCATTTGCTTAGACTCCATGGCAACTTCATCCCTGAAGACTAATGCAAAGTACACATTTAGTACCTCAACGGCAACTTCAATCTTCATGAGTAAACTTCTGATCGGTCCATTTTATACTCTTACAATCCATTTCCTGTTTACTTTCACATCGGATTTTTTGGATTCCTTTTTATGATTCTTGCCATTGTCTCATGCTCTCATTTCCTTCCTCACTTCCATTTTGAAACAGGTTTTCACTTGTGTTAACAAGATTACATATAACGTTTCACTCTCTAATGTTGCAGAATACTTTTCACAACTATTTCTAAGTTGAAGATAAAGTGAACTTTATTATGTATTTACATTGTGCTCAATGATAACTTATGATTAGTCAGGTAAATGCTCTTAAGTTCAAGCATTATTCTGCTAGTGCTGGAAACATGGTGTTAAGTGAAATTGTTTGGTCTCCTGGTACTGAAATCTTCTGTTGTAGAGAACACTTAGGGAAAAATTGGGATTGGAAGGCAAAATAAAAAACTGAAATTTCCCATACATTAACTAAAAGTGGTTGTCCTTATACTCTTCCCAGGAGGAAACAGATTACAACATATCATTTCTTTTGAGAGCTTTTTCAAAAACAGATGCTAACCAGTCAACTAAAAATTCAGCCTTCTGCTCAAAATGCCACCTTAGGGCACTTGATGTTTATGCGCAACTACAAGATGAGTGTTTATTCTGAGGAAATTTGCAGCAACTATTTGCCACTTAAATCATTCATGTCCAACTGAAGTCAAAACTGACACTTGCAAAATAATTCTTAAGTATTCAAATCCATGCTGAATATATACCAAACTTTGTCAATAATGGGAAACCTGAAAATTTGGACAGCAAAACCAGCAATGCAGACGTACTCAAACTATGAGGTGATAATGCACCAGTATTCAATGTTGCAATGTTCAGCAACCTATTGATTAGTTGCAGATTTAAGGTTAATCCTAATTAAGCAAACTTAGACCAGCTCCAGTACCGCTATGAAAAGGACAGGATAGTAAACAGCAAAAACATACTGTGCAATGTGAATATTAGAAATTATTTAGGATAGATTTTAAAGGGGAGAAGGCAAATGACTTCAGATGACAAGTCAGGTAACAAGTTCAAATAGGGTTGGAAAATGAATATGGACAACTATATACAATCTTGATAGTCATCTTACAGGCAGCCACAAAAAGGAGCTCATTACAAAAGACCGTCAAATATCCAATGTGCAAAAAACCCCCCAGCTAATTGTGTAAACAGTAAGTAGGCAAATAACATTCTGAACTGAAGTTCACAACCACGAAGACAGTCATTGCTGCAGTCGGTCCAGCAGCTCTTTAGTTGCAAGCCACAGCCTCAGTTCAACACAGACAAGTAGACCTCACTGAGCAGCAAGCAGAACACCAGCCTCCTCCGGCACTGATAACCCGACCTTTTCAATCTGGCCTGGCACTTAAATCGGCCAATCATCAGGTTATTCTTCACTCTCAGGCCCAGGCCCAGCCACTTGATTTGGTCCATATCTGAGCTATCCAATCTGGCCTGGTGCTTAAAAATCAGTCAAACATCAGCTCCTTCCTCACACTCAGGCCTGGGCCCTGTTGCCTTGGCTCCACTGCTTTGAATCAGCTCTAAGTCCACTCTAGCAATGGCCACATTCCTTGTTCTCAGGCCCAAGCCCTGTTGTCTCGGTTCAGCCCATCCACGCCATGCCGCAACCATCCTGTATCTTCGAGACATCCGTTCAAACCGCAAAAACGCCAGGTCGCACAGGCGGGTCAGAAGCTCAATTCCGAAAGGGAAGTTACAGGCTATCGCTTCCAGTGATAGTTCTCCAGAAAAAGTAATATGATTTAAGTAGTTAATAGAGTTGTTTTCTGCCAGTAAGACATCATTTTGTTTCACCAGCGCCATTTTAAACTGGAGGGTTAATACTAACAACCAGGGATAATCATCTCAAAATCATTAATTGAGAATAATTTAGCAAAATATACAAATGATTAAATTGCTCCTACAACTATGTAAAAGTGGCATTTGTTTGAAATCTAGGCCCATTAAAAGGCGATATCAAGAGAACAGTGGCCAAAAATTAAATATTTGATTGGTTTGCAGCAAAATGCACAATTGAAGGTGGTCACATGGAGTTTGCAGTAAAATAAGAACTTGTGCAAAATGGAAGCAAGAAAAATATTTTTCAAGAAGTGATTGCCTGTATGCTATTAGAAAAACTTGAATATGCTGGTTTGTTAAATGCAGGTACACGAAAAAAATAATATGGAGGTTAAAAGATAAATTTCTTTATATAAACAGCTGTCATCTGAAATTTATCAACTTCTGAGCTATGGACACGTACCACAGAATTACCTCAAACCAGTGACCTCTTGGCTGGAGTCCCTTTAAAATAAAACGTATACCATGGAAGTTGAACACTACTATTATGTGAAACTACATTTCCCAATGACAACTCCTTCCCGTTCCACATACCCCAAACTCTAACCACTGAGCATTGACAGTTATGAGGTGGTAATTTAAAAAGGCACAACTTGCATGTGTCAGCTCTTTGTCAATAATTAGTTAATTCCCAACCATTTGTCCATTGCCCAACTTTGTTACTCTGCTGTACATAAAATGAACTTTTCAAGAACATATCCAATGCTCTTTTCAAAGTTACAAATCCATTCTTCTGGTTATTTTGTCAAATATTTCAAATCCTTTCCAAAGTTCCCAGATTTAGAGAATTTGTTGGTTGAGATTTTCAAAGTGAGTTTAAAGATCTGATTTAATTTCATATTATTGAGTAGCAGAAAGACACCTTTTAGTTTTCTGCACCTGCTATATCATCAAGGTCTTTGCTGATCATCTCCTTCCGTTCTAATTTCCTGCACTTAACCCCACAATCTCCCATTAAATTTTGCAAATGCACTCTGGACAAACTATTTATTGAACTGTGACATGAAAAATTATAACTAGGTAAAAGAAATATTACTTCCTCTGCTTCGAATGGCTAATTTCTTATTTTGAGACTATGGATCCTAATACAGCCAGAAAAAAACATCAACTCTTCATTTACCAAAGATAGAGCCAGTGAATAATACTACCAAGGGCAACATTCTCAAGCTGGGTGATGAAGCAAGTCCTTTCACATCTTATTTCAGATGTGGTTCTGCTAAGGTTGGGAGACTGTTATCTACATTCTGGCAGTGTTTTTGGGCCAATCGGGCAGTCTGACACTTTGCTATCCCCAACAGGCTGTGAGCAAAGTGTGCAGCATGGATGCCAAGAAGCCTGGAGACAGGGCTCAAGCCCATGATTGACTCCATCTCTCATTGATCTCACCGATTAAAGTGCTGAGGAAGATTGAAATCATCGAGGCAGATGCTAACGTAGTTGTTCAGCACCATCTACCCATCTCTCACTTGCTGCTGCTGGAGAAAGACGTCTGTGTGTGATGGTTTCTTTTGCTGCTACTGAGGGAAGGTTTTGCATTCAATTGATCTCTCTCCCTCAATGTTGTTGGAGATGGTACCGGACTAAGGTTTAATCGATGGCAGTTTGTAAATTGGACTCTAATTGAGATTATGATGTGTTCTATTTTTTGGTCACTCTTTTTTTGGTTGTTATTTTTGGACGATTTATGAAATGGGAGGCCTGCAAATAATGAACAGAGCTGAACTGAAATATGCCTTTTGATTTTGTGTTTAATATTCTGGGTTTTTTTTTGTTGCCATCTGTGCAATGTGTTTTTTTTGCGCATGGGGGGAAGGATTCAATCTTTTTCTCTGAATGAGTTCCATGATGGTTCTTTCGTTCGTGGCTGTCTCAGGGTTGTATACTGTATACATACTTTAAATCCTTTCATCTCCATGAAGCCTACAATAATTTTGTAGGATTCAATAAAATTACCTTTCATTCTTCAAAAATCCCCTCCTTTAACAAATCTTCATTTCTACCATGGACTATGTTACCTGCTGTACTCACAACTTTTGTACACTCAGTGCAACTGGAATTTAACCACATCTTGATCATGTTAGTTGGAAGAAGAATATTCTTATTCAGGTCTGGATATTGGACAGCAAGTCTGACAGTGAAGTCACTAAAATTGGTGCAGGTACAGCTGGCATCATCAGTATACATGTAAAAATGGATTATTTTCAGTCAACGTTGCCAGAATACAGCATTGGGGTAAGGAACAGGAGATAGCACCAAAGCCAACAGTTGAGAAGAAAATTGGCCATTGCAGAATTCTATGTATCAGCATAATTCCAGTACCACCAAATGTGTCAATGAGATTTAACGATGACGACAGGGTAAGTACTGACAAAGGTTGCAGATAGTTCGAAAAGTAAAAGGAGGGATAGCTATCACAATCATTAATTTAACAAATAAAGTCTAGGAAAGTGGGTTCAGAGGAGGACAAGGGGAGCAAAGAACACAAGTCTCTGTCAGGCATGAAAATAAGGATGATTACCATAAGAGTACTGGGCACCTGCTACAAGGTAAACATTTATGACCTGAAGTTAATGAAGTCTACACTATATTCAGAAGAACCAAAAAACTCCTAATTTTTAAAAACTGACATGTTCTGTGTTTTGCTGAGCATCACTAAAAGTAACACAAGAGGTTGAGAACATGGCCAGTACAATCAAGGTTTGAACTATAGCTCCAGCCTAAACAGCATTTTACAAATGAATCAATTTCCCTAAAATGAAGCTTAGGAACCTGGATTCTCATGAAGACCAACTGGTGTATTTTCCACAATGATTGCCAAGCACCAGGGAAAGCAACAGGAAGGCAAAGCACGGTACCAAAGGAGAAACTGTTTCTTTAGAATGAAGGGAAGAATGTCTCGGAAGATGTATTTAGTGGCATATGTTTTGGAAGTACCAGAGAATGACTCTCTGAACATGGTGGAAGGGAAGATAAGGAAAATGGTGACTCAATAAAAAGACATGTTTCTGCATACTGTTGACCAAAGTGATAAAGGGATATTGCAATGTTACAGGAAAACAGTGCTGAGGCAGAATATCAGCATGACCTTGGTGAATGGAGAAAATGAATGAACCATCTCGCTCCTATTTCTAACGTACCCCTGTACCAGTGCATAAAGTCAGCAGTACTGGAAAGGTATGATAAAGATAATACATAAACAGAATGGAATTCTGATGTACCCCATGAAAAGTATGACATTAGATACATGCATTAATAATAATTTCATTTGATGGGAGTGATTGGATTCAAAGGAAAATTAGTTTAATACAAAGTGCAATATATAGAAATATGGTGCAATGACCAAATCGAAATTCATTTAAAGGAGAAAAACTCCCTGTTGAAACTCCATCCTGCTGAAAATGGAGACTTTACTGGAATTGAGATATGAACCTTAAAAGACATGCACCTCCCAGAGCAGTCCTGTTTGTTTATGGGATGGTGGGGGGGAGTGGTTGATGATTCAAAGCTGAATGTTCAGGGTTGGGAGGAGTTTGAACGTTGTTGAAAGCAGTTCTCCGGTAAGTTAATTCTCATTACTGCACAAGTTTGCCAAACAGCAATGGATCATTTTCTCCATAAACTTAATGATAATGTTAAATCTCATTCTGTGAGGTTAGAGTGCTGCACATTAGGACAAATGAATTTAACAGAGTAGAGAAAATGAAATAAATCACAACCATTCTGATGAAAGATCATTGAACTGAAACAATAATTACCCACAACCAATGTTAATTGAGCTGTTGAGAATTTCCTTCACCTTTATTTCAGATTCCTAATCTTTGTAGTTTAGGAGTAAATGACTGAAATAGTGGCAGAAGTCATCAGGAATGCAAAGGCAACAGATGTGCAGCTGACACTGAGGGAAGTTCAAAATTCAATGGGATAAAGATATAAGATGGCCTATGCTGAGGACCAATCGATCTCTCCAAGGAACATCAAATTGAGTTTAGGTTTAAAAAGAACAAACTATGAGAATGAAAGCAGTTACGGGGTCAGAAAAAAATGCAAAGAGGAAGAACCAGATGTGATTTCTTTTATTGCCTGTAAGTTGAGGCCTGCAGAAGTGAAGTTTCTGTTAAATTTTTTGACTACAGACAAAAACAATTTAGACAAGGTGAGAAGTCACAACATATTTGGGGACAGATTTGAGAACACACAAGCAGTGACATGATATACAGTCTGCCCTTCTTATCCGCGGGGGTTGGTTCCAGGACCCCCCACGGATACCAAAATTCGCAGATGCTCAAGTCCCTCATTTAACCTGTCTCAGTGCGGTGGTCTTTAGGACCCAGCAGAACCCCGAACTTTATTTAACATGCCTCTGTGTGGTGGACATTAGGACCTGGCGGTGCAGCTCTGAATCCCCAGTGTTTGTGTTTACAAAAATAATCTCGATCATGATTGAAAATAAGTTGAAAGTAATAAAGCAATTGGAAAGAGGTGAAACACCATCAGTCATTAGAAAAGCGTTAGGCTACAGTCGGTCATCAATCGAAACAATTTTAATGGAGCATTTCAAAGGCCCTGCTCCGATGAAAGCTACAATTATTACTAAGCAACGCAGTGGTTAAATGATTGAAATACATATGTTTCTTAAGTGTTTTATATGCATAGAAAGGTAAAATATGTATTATATACTAAGAAAAACGTTTGACTGACGCTAAATAATACCGGATGTACCTGTTCCGACTTCAAATCCGACTTAAAGACGGACTCGGGAACTGAACTCATTCATAACCTGGGGACTACCTGTACTTTTAAGTCATTTCTAGATTACTTATAATACCTAATACAATGGAAATGCTGTATAAATAGTTGTTATACTGTATTGTTTAGGGAATAATGACAAAAAAAAAAGTCTGTATATGCTCTAGTAACGAGTGCTGGAGAGAGAACTTCCGGGTTTTCCCAATCCGCGGCTGGTTAAATCCGCGCATATGGAATCCGCAGATAAGGAGGGCCAACTGTATGTGTTTCCAGAAAACAGTAAGAGTGTATTGAAGTGCTCTGATGTTGGTACTGAAGGAGATATCATTAGCCAGGACACTGGGTAAACTCCCTCCTCAGTCTTTAAATGTCAGATTAAATGTCAGATTTTCACATTTCCTGATCAGAAAAATTATGATTTTCTACTTCTTCCCTCCATTTCATTTCACTGAAAATTAACTTTCCATGTATTTACAATATATATCCCATGGGACAAAATGGTTCAGTCTTGTAGAATTCCATGGAGAATTTTCTTCTGAAAAAAAAATTAATGGCACTCATTATCTCTAGAGAGCATTAGTTACACACCAAATCAATTTATTTTTGCACAAACCCAGCTCTTTGTTTTTGCACTGTGCTTAACCAGGATGTAGCAGTTATCAAAGAGAAAATATAAGTGAACACAGAGATCTTTGAACGTTATACATTAAAAGAAATAAAACTATGTTTGCATCTCAGAATGTCAACCTGCCACAGATAAACACTTAAAAATATGCAACATGAAAGCTGAATTAAGTATCATTGCAAGTTATAACATCTAGTACATAAATTTGTACTGAAAAGATTAATTTGTTCAGTAAAGCAATGTCTTAATGGAACTTGCAGGAATGACTTAATGGAGTAGAGATGAATTAATATTAAAGGAATATCACAGATCTTATAAAATTTAACAATGATCTCAATTACCTTTTGGAAAAGCACTCAGTGGCCACTTGACTAGAAAACTCCTGTACCTAATAAAAGGCCATTGATCGTATGTTCATGGTCTTCTGCTGCTGTAGCCCATCTACTTCGAGGTTCGACATGTGTGTTCTTCTGCACATCACTGTTGCAACCATGGTTTGAGTTACTGTTCCCTTCCGGTCCACTTTAAACAGTCTGGCCTTTCTCCACTGATCTTGCTCAACATGGCATTTTCACTATTGCAGCATTCTCTATAAACTCTAGAAAACGTTGGGCACGAAAATCTCAGATCAAGAGTTTGAGAAACTCAAACTGCTCTGTTTGGCACCAATCATTCCACAGTCAAAGTCACACAGACGACATCTCTTCCACATTCTGATGTTTGGTCTAAATAGCAACTGAACCTCTTGACAATATATGCATGTGTTTATGCACTGAGTTGCTGCCACCTGATTGGCTGAACAGATATTTACATTAACAAGGTGTGCAAGTGTACCTAATAAAGTGGCCATTGAATGTACCTCGGAGAAATGTTAAGTTAAAATATATTGGAACTTTATAAACAATCTTCCTGTTGTACAAGTAATATTTTAAAGTTAGACATTACAATTGTCTAAAATAGAAAAGGAAAATACAATGGGGGGATGATGATCATATAATTGAAACATGTTTCTTTATCTGGTCCATAAAATCAAAAATTTGGATTTGAACTTCTTACTCCTCCCAACACCACCTAATTTACATTATTTTTTCCCCAAACTACATTTTATTCATTGAGGTTGATACCAACAGCGGCAATGCCAGCATTCATTGCTCACTACCATTGCTGGAGGTCAGCTGCAGCCCTGCTTTTTGAAGTATTTCAGTGCCTTCCCCAAGCACCAAATTCTATTATGTCATCGACTCAAATTCAACAGCCTCAGAAGACTGAATTCCAAGCACTTCTCCTATATGGCTCTTTCACACTGTTTTCTGCAGCACTGATTCTTTCACCCACATGTAAACCACAATGCAAGCAACATAGGCAGCAATTACAAAGGTTTTGGTTACATATTTCAATTGTACCAGTCAGATATTTAAGTTCTTATTGTACAGTTATTTTTCCCTTCTTATGCATCTTAATTGTTAGTCAAGTGTTTTCTTTAAAAGCATCCATATTACAGTAATTATTTTCCTTTACAAAAAGACAATTTGGAAATTACATAACCAATTCCAGAAACTGAATGAGTATAACTTGGCACCAGAGTTGCAGGCAATAGCTAGAAAATACTGCATACGAGATCTTCAATACTTAACAAAGCATAGAAGATATGACTACTTTATGGATGTGAATAACACAATTACTTTAGAATGCTGAAATAAGGTCATAAAACTTAAGTGAAATGACAAGAAGATGGTCAGTGCTATTCTGAAATGGCAAAATTAGATGTGCTGAAATCTTCAATCCACAATCCCAAGTCCTTGCAAGTGGTGAGATGAGAGGAAAAGAACAGAAACTGCAACACCATTAACTCTCTGTAATGACTCTGGAGCCACATTCATAATAGCTAGAAGCTAAAAGGGCTATACATATGCCCTGCACACCACTTCAGCAAACATCAGGTATAAACTTAACTGCAGATATAGCCAAAGATTCCAAAAAGTTAAAAACTGTGAGACAAGGCAAAATAGCTAGATCACAGGAAACAATGGGCAATAATGGAGGGTTGTGAACAGAAAGCGACCACAACGATCTGTTCTGTTGGTTATGAATAATGACATGTTAATATAGGAGGTACTATTAGCCCCTTGCTCCCAAGATTTCACAAAATGTTGTTGTGTATGGTGAGGAAGTGCAGAAAGATAACGATCAGTTGTTAAGTTGGGGACAGCAATGCAGATAGAACCTAATTCAGACAATGAAGTAGTGCATTTCATTAAAACAAATAAGGGTGGAATATACACGCTTTATAAAGCACAGAGTATTGAGGAATAAAGGGACCTCAGCATAGCTGAAGGCAAAACCATATACAGATTAAGAGGAAAATGGGACACTTACATTTATTAGCTGGAGCACAGAATATAAGAGTAGGGGTAATGTAGGGTGCAACTTCTATAAAACACTGGCTGAGGCAACATCTAGAAAATTGTGGACAATTTCAGTCACTTTAGAAAGAGGATATGATTACACTGCAAGATTTACTAAAACGTTACCTTGGAGTGTTTCAGTTATGAAAATACCAGATTCAGCTGCATTTGTTTTCCTTGCAGCAGTGATTGATGAAGGGAACACGACAGAGATTAACAAAAATAAGAGCACAGATAGGTAGACAGCAGTAAACTATTCCCATAGCAGGGGTGTCAATAACCAAAGGGTACAAATGTAAGGTAGAGTAAGGAAGCGGCTCGGAAGGGATGTTAAAAAATTTTACCCAGAGGATGATTGGGGTTTGGAATGCACCAAAAGGGGGGTGTAATTGTTTCTCTCACATTCAAATAGTATCTGGATAAGCAACTGAATCACCAAGGACATGAACCAAGTGCTGGTAAATGGGATCAGTACAGATAGGTACCAGACGGTTGGCATGGACGGTGTGGCCCAAGGGCCTCTGAAATGTACGATTATCAATTGTCAAAATGAGTACCCACATTACATTTGTTTTGTTCTAATATTGGAAAAACTCTATACACGCACACACAGAGGAACAATTCATGGAAATACCATAATTACTTCCCATGTCATAATTACCTTCTGTATAATAATCAGTTTTTGTTAAGAGTCATCATTATTTACATAGTTAACTTCAAATCCAATTATGAAGTATCAGTGCATTCACTAAGTTCACTGAAGACATTTCTTTTGCTTTTATCACAGGGTATTATATTAACTAATACGAATTAAGTCTTTATATTACAATAATTTCAAAATAGTCATAGAATTAGACATCTATAGTGAAAGATGCAGTCTAATTACCATATTCTAAAGTATAATCAACTTTAGTATTCTAATGCAGAAAATAGAGAACATGATGAGCCTGAAGACAGATGGCACATACAGTCCAAAAGCTGCAGTTCAAGTTTCACTAATCTGGATTTTTTTCTTCTTGAGATGGAATTCATTCTGTGTTAATTAGTTTAAAACTGCCCATAAACTTCTGTTTAGCAATTCAGGTGATGAAGCAAGCAACAGCTATCTGCAATAATTGTTCATAAGTACCATCCAGTTCTTTCACAAAGCCTACTTAAATCAAAAAGGTGGATGTTGTGTACACTTTAGCAGACAAAGATGTTCTTCATGAGATGTTGAGAGTTTACACGCAGATATTATTTGCTACAAAATGGCAAACATTAGACGATGTATTCCAAAAACTGCAGCTAGAAATTCCACATGAAAATACACTTTTCTTTCAAAATCCTAGTTTATGGTTATGAGTGCTTAGCTCCATTCCATGTTAACTTCAATATGTGATTCCAGGAATGCAACCGTATTGAGGGCAGTATATACTCTTGAACTTTTGCCATGTGTACATATATAGTCGGCGCCTCCTTATCTGTGGGGTTTTGGATCTGGGAACCACCCCCCCGCGGATACCAAAAAAAGCAGATGCTCAAGTCCCTTATTTAACTTGTCTCACTGCAGTGGACTTTAGGACCTGGCGGAGCTCCGGACCTTATTTAACCTGTCTCAGTATGGTGGTCTTTAGGACCCAGCGGAGCTCGGGACCCACCGCCTGCAGCTGCTGCTGAATCCTTAGTGTTTCTGTTCCATTGATGGAAAACGATCACGATTGAAAATAAAGTGGAAATAATAAAACGATCGGAAAGAGGTGAAATGCCATCGGTCATTGGAAAAGCATTAGGTTACAGTCGGTTAATGATCGGAACAATTTTAAAGGATAAAGTGAGAATAATGGAGCATGTGAAAGGCCCTGCCCCAATGAAAGCTACAATTATTACTAAGCAATGCAGTTGTTTAATTATTGAAATACATACGTTTCTTAAGTGTTTTATATGCATAGAAAGGTAAAATATACACTATATACTAAGATAAACGTTTGACGCTAACTGATGCTAAGTAATACCGGATGCACCTGTTCCGACTTACTTATAATACCTAATACAAAGTAAATGCTACGTAAATAGTTGTTATACTGTATTGCTTAGGAAATAACAACAAGAAAAAAGTCTGTACAGTACATGCTCAAACAACTAGTGCTGGAGAGAGAACTTCCATTTTTTCCCCCGATTCCGATCCACGGTAACCTATGCACATCCTCCCATATACTTTAAATCATCTCTAGATTACTTATAATACCTAATACAAAGTAAATGCTATGTAAATAGTTGTTATACTGTATTGTTTAGGAATAATAACAAGGGGGAAAAGTCTGTACATGCTCAAACAAGTGCTGGAGAGGGAACTTCTGGGTTTTCCTGATCCGCGGTTGGTTGAATCCGCGCATGTGGAACCCGCGGATAAGGAGGGCCAACTGCACTGCATTTCAAATTTTCTGAATGTTTGTATCATTAATCACTACAAGTCAGGGATGACACAAAGTAAGAACCTACAGTTGGGATGAGACAGCCAGATATTCCACAAGAATATGGACAAAAAAAATTGAACACTTATTACAGCAATTAAAGCACTGAAGGGGATATCAAATATCTCAACCATGCTTGAGAAATAATGAAAAGCTAGGTCATGACATTGGAGCCCCATCAAAAGTGGAAGAAATAAATATGTGCAGGCAACACTCAAATAGCAGTTGAGCTTAGATTTTGAGACAATTAAAGTAAATGGAAACAGACAATGGTCCTTGGTCTACTGATAAAGTTAAGGCAGGTTGTGAAATTAAACCCATCTCCCTTTCTCAGTGATAAATTCTTCAAAGCTGACTTATGCTTGGAGGTAAAGGCCTGTTGTATGGAAATATATTAGTACTACTTTTATAGGCTGAGGTCACATTAAATTTCCATAATCTTCTCTGAGGGTATACTTAAGTGTATTCACAGAGAGGGTGCTCAAACCAATTTTTCTTTAAACCACTAAATCTTGTCAGCAAAGGTGATCACAATTCTAAATCACCAACATCATAAAGATTAATAATAAACAAACCTGTCTATTTCCTCAAGGCTCTGAAAAAGCGAGAAACAATGGTCAAGAAATTCTAGACATCCTTTAACATTGGCATTGGAACATTCAACTAAAAACCTAGATGGAATCTCAGATTAATATTTGGTCTCAAGGTTGGAACTGCATACCATGTAATAATTCAATGTAATGCACATTTAAAATATTTTCTCAACTGCAGGGTGAAATATTTTAAAATAAAATTGTAACAATTGTCAACAGCACTATGTGTTAACTGGCTAAGCCATAGAGGCCATGAAGTGATGCAAAACTGCAGGAGCTAGGCTATCAATAGGAAGACTTCAAAAGAAAAAGTAAATTAGTTAAACTGACTAAGAATGAAAAGTTTTTACCTGAAACTTAAAGACTATGCTTACAGAAACAAATAAATCTGAATGTGACTCTCATTTTTGTTTGTACATTTTTTGTCTTAAACCTAGTAAATAAAATTTATCTGCTACTAGATTGGCAGGTTAGCAATTTTCAACTTTAGAAAGCCATTTTCAGGTTGAGCTGTCATCACACCACCTCTCAATCATCCAAGGTTAAGAAATAGAACATAATGTAATTTATGCCCCAGCTCCCCACGTGAAAGCTGTTTTAATCCATATTTACCAATTGAAAACTTGCCCTTATGCCAAGTTTCGGAGTAAATGGTACTCATTGGTACTTATTTTCAATACACCCACCAAGTGCACAGAACTTGAGGAAAGGAATGTTAAAGTAATAAAATTACAAATGGAAACTTTTTTCCCCAAATTATTTCAACAGACTGCTCAAGCTGTCATTTTAGGTACAAAATTTGGCAGGATAATGCTTCAAAAAATGAAGATTCCTGGTGTAGTAGTAACTAGAAACTTTCATCTTCCCAAGTGTCAATCACATGGAAATTCAGGTCCAGGAAATTAGTGCACAAGATCTAGAGTCGCACAATGCAATCGCTAGATGGTACAGATGAGATGATTTCATGTTTGAATTCCATCACTCTGGATTGCTGCAAGGGCATTAGACAAAGAAAATCACATTCTGAAATTGCAATAATGTATCACCTCAAGCCCATAAATAATGATTCCTTTGAAAAAAATACCTTAACACACATTACATATTTCTTCCAAACTGACAAGATTCCCTGACAAACTTATAGTTATTCAACACCAATTTATTATGCATTATGCAAATGACAAAGTAGGCGCAGAATCACGTTCACAAAAAGTAAGACAAATTTAAATGAGTGACGGAAGGTATCACAGACTGTATTCTGCAGCACTTTTTCCTCAAATGCTCAGCTTGAGTTCCACTTTGGCCATAGTACACATTAACGGATAAACTCCAATGGCATGGACAGAATGACTACTTTTGCAGCATTTGACATAGTGTAGTGTTAACAAGCTCAAGTAAATTTTTTGCATATATGAAATAGTGGTAAAAGTTACTTTGGTTGCTCATTACAGGCATAAGATAGCTGTGGCAATGGATATCATTCAGCACAGAACCAGCCTATTGTTGTCAACGAAGAGTCCCCTGATCTTCTGCTGCTTCAACAAGCACCTCCATTCCATCAAAGTGCGAAGTGATATTCACAAATTGCTGTGCACTGCTCAAATAAGAAAACAATCTACACACTCATGCAGCAAGACCCAAACAATGTTCAACACAGTGATATAGAACAAGTATCATCCACATACAAAAAAGTACCAATCAATAACAAAGAAATAACTATCATTCCTACAGGTCTAACAGCCTCCCCATGAAATGTAAGATTTCTATTGAAAAAAGCCACCCAAAATCATAAACATTTAGTGAGTCCACACTGATTATAAACTTAATAGAACCAGTCATAAATACTGTGGTTAGATCTAAGGATCAGAGGCTGGTGTTACATGATAGCTAGAACTGTGATGAAATTCTCTACTAGCATATAACAAAATCAACACCATGCAAGAAAAGGCAGCCCACTTGATTGCTATTCCTTCCACTGAATGTGATCAACAATAGTATGCATCTATCTCCAAGATGCACTCCATTTAAGACTCTCGCCCAAAGTTGCCATCAGGGACAAGGACAAAAACAGCAGAGACTTGGAAATCCCGCCTCCTCTGAAGTTCTCTTTCCAGTCTCACAGAATCTAGTGCCCTATCTTGATTGTCAATGGGCAAGAATCTTAAAACTACCAATCTGCAAGACTGTAGGGACACCAACTGCTCAGCAGGAATTAACAAATAAGCAATAAATGTTAGGAATAATTTTAGCTGTAGTACGTGCATAATTTATTTTACACTGCACTGATGACTAGAATATTTATGTCACTGAAACACTGACAAGAAAGAATTGCTTACCCTAGAAAGAAAAAGTCAGCACAGGGGTGATATTACACATTCACAACTATATCAGAAATAAATATAGAATGGCACCAAACCCTTGCACTTTGAATTAAGTGCAGTGCATTCCACCTCAAACTCACTTTTAGTAGTGCACCAGTTTCACTGTTATTCTGATCTCACCTCTAAAAATTTAATAACTGATGGATTATAATCGATCGTCTTCCTGTTCACAGCCTTTCTCATACGTTTGCCATCAAAGGTCAGTTGCTGCATTGCTTGCTGCTGGGCAAAATCTGGTCGCTTGTAAAAGGTGTGCCGTGGTCCCTGGTGCTGAAACCTTGGCATGTGAAAAAATCGAGGAGGTGAGGTTATTTCCAAAGCCATGGTGATAAAATTCTTCTAACAAATCTGCAAAGGAAAAAAATTCATATGAATTGTCAGCTGAAATTTTATACAATTCCTTTAATTTCTCTGCACTGCCTACTACAAACATTTCTGCATATTCTAAAAACAATTAGTAACTTTTAGTAATATTTTATAACTGCTGTCAGTTAAGTGAGCAAGATATCTTAACTCCACAAATGAAATCAATGGATACATCCTGTCTCCAGTAGAAATAATTACTGAAGATGAGATTTATCACACATTTGTAAGTCATTTTACTGTATTTCAAGAGAATTGACAAAGAATCTACAATAACAATTGCCTTCAACACTATGCCAGTGGAGTTTTACAAAAGCATACCATCAGGCTTAAAAATACCATTCTGTCATTGCTCATTTATAATAGTCAGAATTTGAAGAGAATGGGTTTTACAAGTATTTGTCAGAATTCTGCTAGTGAAGATAAATAACTCAATAAAAACAAGGAATGAGCGCACTGTTGCAAGGAACTGAGAATAGGGCAGTAGAGGGGTTAGGAAAACTAACTGCTGGTAGTACAGAATGATTAGATCTCAACTGGTGAGCATGAAGTCTAGATCCCAATGATTCAAAACAAAGTGTCCTTGCTACCTCTAGCTGTAGAAGTAAAGGATTAATACAATAACTGGCAAATCTATTGGTTAATTTTATTTTAAATTGTTCAACATGTTCAAATTATGAGAAGTATTAGATACAACTGTGATGAATTGAAGTTAACTCAGGTGAAATCAACAATTTTATCAAAAATATGAAATTAACCTGAATGAATATTAATTATCAATGAATGTACCTGATGATATTCTTACCAAAAATCCATTAGTTGCTATAACTTTATTTTGAATTACAATTATTTCTACCAACTTTTCAAAGCTTTGACATGAAGATGTCCAACTTAAAAATAGTGCTCAACTAAGAATGCTTGTATTTTGCACCCTGTTCTAAAGTAACTGACATCAGCTACAGCATCAGTAGAATTTTTCAACTTGCTAATCTCACCACCCCAAATTCTCTTGTTCCAGAGTGAAATGTGCAAATATCAAACAGATAGATTCAGGTCACTCAGAACAACCCTCACAAACAAGCTGTCACGTCATGCAATATATACTCACTCATGGAGCTGAAGTACTGGATGACTTCCATTGAATTTTCCTCCAGTAACCATCTAAGAATGAACATGTAGCACCAGAAAATGTAATACTAAGAACCTGGTATAGGCACACATTTTTAATCAGCTTTGTTGGCTATCAATTACTCTATCCTCAACTAGAATGAAAATTGCCATTGTAGACCGGTAAGAATGGAACAATTCCCTACTTCATTGACATACTGAACTTTGAAAAGAAATTTAAGTGAAAATGTTACTTTCTTAAAAAGGGATCTACATTTATTTTGCATGCTATTTGCTTTATACTTCAACATGATATTAGAAACAAATTCTTGACAGGTCGTATGTTTCATTTATTCAAAAGCAAAAATTACAAATCAACCAGAAACGCCCAATAAAATAAGGATACAGCAGTACACTGACATTTATGTGCAGTCACTGTATGGAAACTAATGGAGAATTCACCGGATCCATCACAGGGGTAGCACAGTGACATAGCAGCTGGTACATGCAACAGCAACCCGAGTTCAATTCCCGCTGCTATCAATAAGGAGTTTGTATGTCCTCCCCATGACCATGTAGGCTTTATCTGGGTGCTCTAGTTACCTCCCACATTCCAAAGGATTAGTAGGTGAACTGGTCACATGGGTATAATGGGCAGTGAGGGCTTGTTGGGCTAGAACCATGCTGCATATTTAAATTAAATTAAATTCCTGGGATGCCGCAGTGTTAAAGCTGTTAGAACAATGCTATTGCAGCTCAGGACGAACTTCTGAGTTCAATTTCAATATTGTCTGTAAGAAGTTTATAAGCATGAATGCCCAGGTTTCCTTTGGGTGCCCTGGTTCCCTCCCACATTACAAATCATTGGTTAACCGGTCATTGTAAATTGCTTTGCATCCCTCAATTTAAAAAAAAATGCTGAATTGAAAACACTCTGGGAAACTCAATCTCTTTAGAAGTGCAAACTCCTTCTGTACAAGGTATGCAGATATCAGACAACAATGTTCACACACAGACACAATTAAACACTAACGGATTAATAGAAAATATGCCCACAAAGAAACAAACCATCTGTTCCTCTGTTTTGCAAAATAATTTCACAATTATTTTGGAAATGATTTGAAATTCATTATATTATTGCACCCCCCCCCCCCCAAAGAGGCCAGTCTGTTCTGCTATAAGAGCTATTGTCTCAGGACTCCAGCAGAACTGAAGCATTTAGATGACAGTACTCCAAATGACCATTGTTGGCCAATATAACTCACCCATGTTTAATAAAAAAATTACTTAATGAATCTTGGTAGAACAAAACACTTTAATTAATTTGTTGCTTAACAACAACTTCACTCATGACAACGAATGGTAAAAAATACATTTGTAGACCGTCTTCCCAACAGGTCTGTAAAGAACAGTATCGTTTAATCTTTTTTGATTGAAAGGAATCTGTTAAATAAACAAGCCACTTAAAATTGAATTAAAACTCCAAAATCTGCATTCTCAAGCAATTGGCAATTAATAGCCATTTGATATACAGCTTGCAAGTTTGAGCCCGTCAGAACATCATGGTTTGCTTTTGATTTATTGCACCTTTACAGAGGTGACTCTTCTGACTTTTCACATCACTCATGGTGGCAATATTCCACACAATAGTTAAAGGTTCTGTACTCTCATTATATGAGTAGTTTGCATAGCAAAGGGTTCTTTAATTTCAAGTTAGAAACTACGAAGTATCAAGGTATTGACAATCATCTTGAATGTTATGATGGAAATGAAGTCTTGAAGGATGCAAACATTGCAGGCAGTGTATGAAGGCAGTTCACTACCTGCACCAACGTCTGCACCGATTTCCTTCATTTGCAATCAAAAATAAACAGCAGTATACTATGCATGAATTCCTCCAGCGCTATTAGGAACTAATACAGTTTTATAGTACTATATTGGTAGTATTCTAATTTGATCTGTATTTCATTCATAATTTGCTAGTCACAAACAGTAGTTTGTCTTGTATATACCTTTTTAACTATTTCCATGAAACTTTGTCTAATTGGAGCAGGTGCTTAATTGGGACAAAATGTACTGGTCCAAATTAACCAGAATCCACTGTATTTGGATTGACAGAAGCAACGAGTGATCCAAATTAGGGATGTTTGAGACCATGGCTATTTGGAATTGTGAAAACATTTAAAAACATGTAGCATCAACTGACAGCTAACAATGGAGGAAAACTCTTGACAAAAATGCAATTAACATTTCAGCATAATGTGAATGTACACCAGAATTGGTCAGAAGTGTCCAGTACGAGCTCACACACAGAGAGAGCACATCTTCTGTGTAAAGGTTTAAATGGAAAGGAATCTAGAGAAGCCTCAGATGCTGATAAACTGAAAATGTTGATCAAGTTTCAAATGGAAATGTTTCCACTTCCAGACAAACCTAAAACTAAAGGGGAAAAGGACAAATTACTCTCAAATTAATCTATAATAAACAGTAACATAATACCAATAGCAGCATATATTAAGTGGAAGGAAACTTGTCTGCAACTAAACTGGTCAGACTACATAACATATTTCTATGCTTAGAATTCCATACAGATCAGAGATAAAAATTCCTCCAGCGATTTTGGAAACCTGCAAAAGCTTACCTTCCAAAATGAAGATAACATAAGCATGAAAAACTACAAAATACTGTATATAACATTGATCACCAGTTAAGAAACACTATTTTAATGAAAGTGGTGGTCCAAATTTTTTAGCAATCATTTGCACAGAAAATAAGAGCTTAAGATTGCTTTGGTTTTAGTGTTATTTAGCCATGCACTTGGTGTAAAAATAGGGCTTCAGGGTGAAGAAGATGCACAAATGATCGAACTAAATGCACTTGCTCTGGAAGCTTAGTTAAAAAGTTCTCAGTGATGCAACTCGGTAGTTAAAGGTGACGTGTCTGGATTAGAAAAAAATGCAAACAATAACAGATATCTTCAAATGTGCAGTTATGTCACTTTCAATTTTAGTTGTAATTTATTATAAAATCCCAAGTTAATGCATTTGTGTAACCCAAAATTCATAACTATATCTCTGTATACTTTTGATAAACATCCTAATTGTTCAATGTTGAAAACAACCAAAATACTGCCCCACCCCTCAAGTTGAAGAATCAAATTTGATTGAGAATTGAGGAATGTTTGTGTTAAAAAATAAAATCAAATAAATTTAGTGACAATATTTTAGATCACCTTTCAGATATTTAGATAATTCTTCAGTTCTTCTTCTCAATGTGCACTCATCTTCAGTGACTTGCTCCCAAAATCAAATTGACTAAATGCTGTACCTTTTCATAATTCTTTTCCTTGCCTTCCATCAATCAATAAATCAGGTGCACAATTGCCTGCACATTTCCCCACAATCTTATCATATCAAGGTCAGCCATCATCATGACATCTGATGCTACTCAGCATACACTATCCTTCCCTCTGCTGTGCCTGTCAATATTCCCTGCCACCTAGTTTGGATGGTCCTCTCAAACTTCATTAAAATAAATTCTAGCAACTGTGACATCAGCACAAACCCTTTCCATACCCCACTAATCACACGAGACCAACCCAAAAGTAACTTATTTCTACTCTTTTCATCTGTTGAACAATCTTCAGGACACCTCAGACATCAACAACGACCACATATAGCGCCAGTTCAAAGGTCTTCCAAACTTCCAAATGCACGACCTGTTTCCCATCATCTATTTTAACCTAAAAAAAACACTATTTTCATTCATAAATCTATACTAATACTGCCCAATTCCATTACTATTTTCCTAGTGTCTTATTACCTTAACAATATATTCTAACATCTTTATTACTAATACCAAGTTAGTTCATATGTCATTCTCTGCCTTACTTTAATATTGGGGTTATATTTGCTCCCTTCTGATCTGTAGGAACAGTTCTAAAAGTTACAGAATTTTCTGAGAGGAAAAATTGTGTCCACTACCTCCACTGTCAACTCTTTATCAAGTCCTTGAGATACTGGTCCTAGCTGCAAGGACTTAACCAGCTTTTAGTCCCAATGATTACTTGCAAACCTTTGCTCTCCACCATTTTAAAGATATTTTCTGCATTTTATGTGAATTCTGACAAAATACACAATTTGCCCAACATTTCTTATTCCTTAATATATTTCCATCTCAAATTAATGTTTGCAAACCTTTTCCTACCTGCATTATCTGTTGATGTTTTAATTTTTTTTATGCTTCATGCTAGAACACTTCTTTATCCTGCTTTCCCTTATTAATATCTTGGCCCACCTTTGCCAAGTTCTGGAACTGCACTAATCCACCCCCACCCCCCAAGTTTCCTTCTCCATTTGGCAACATAATAAAACTTCTGAGATACAAAAATATGCAAATACTGGAATCTGGAGCAACAATCAACCTATTGGAGGAACATGACAGGTTGAGCACCATCTGTGCATCAGAATTGACAGAAGAAAGATCGCCACAGTATTGACAGGAGCAGGGATGAGACCAGGGCCAAGAGTGACAGCTGAACTGAGGAGGGGTGAAGGATGAAGGGCAGAGTGAACCAGGGTTGGGAGGCAAGCTGGAGATAAAAGAAAATAGGTAGTCAGTGGAAGCAGACAACAATGGAGCAA
The DNA here is from genome assembly GCF_048418815.1 of Hemitrygon akajei. Taxonomy (NCBI): domain Eukaryota; kingdom Metazoa; phylum Chordata; class Chondrichthyes; order Myliobatiformes; family Dasyatidae; genus Hemitrygon; species Hemitrygon akajei. Next base: position 113,820,195 of record NC_133126.1, read on the forward strand.
AAAGTGACAATGGAGCCAATTGAGGGAAAAGGAGGATAGGGAGAGAAAAAAAAATTGGTGATGACTAGGAACATAAAGGTTACCAGTGTGAAATCTGAAAAATAAGGTGATAATAGGAACCATTAGTGGATAGTTGAAAAGCAGATAGAACCAATTGAGAGAGAGGAACAACATTGGTAATGGGAGTCTCAAAGGGATATAGGAAAGGGAATGGAAAGGGAATGAAAATGGGAATGATATCAGAAATGGACTGGAGATGAATACAGGAAATATGAACTAAATGAAATTGAAAAATGCAGTCTACATATCATTGGGTTGTAGTCTATCCAGATAGAATATGAAGTGCTGTTTTTCTAGTTTGCTTTGGCCCTTACCTTTGCTATGAAGACTGTGAAAAGACATTGGGATGTGTGAATAAGAGGGAAGCTGAAATAAAATGCAACCAGGAGCTGTGAATGGCCATCATGGAAAGGGCACAGTGGTCTGCAAATCAGCCATCTTGTCTGTCTTTGAGCACTGAATGCAGTATTCAAAGTTTGAGGAAATTAATCGTTGCCTATTTTGGAATGGCTGCTGAAATCCCTGGATGATTTGAGAGAGGTAGCTCAGGAAGTAGTGCATACCACCAGTTGTAAAACTTTTAACTTTACTTGCAAACTACAGCTGTCCAATTGAATATTTGATTCTTAAAAGCATATACTACAAAGTATGTAGTAATTCTTTAAAGAGTTAGCCATTGCTTATTTACCAACATCTTTCAGTAAAGTATGCTTCCCCAAATTTTAAAAGTCAACTCATGCTTTATATTTTGTTTATATTCAATACACCGATTTCAGATTGACTAAATAATGTTAAACTTTACTTCCATTACTCAGTGAATTTTAAATAGATTATCACCAACAAATTAACTACACTGGTATGACAAGGTTTTGAATCAGATGAATTGTTGCAAAGCCTAAATTATTTATAAAGTAGTGTACAATGGTCTCCGCAATTGTGTAGTTTTCCACTTCAGTCTTTTCAATAACTACCTTTAATGTTAACTCTCTTGAGATTTGTATCCAGAATGCTATTCATGCTACTTGGCCAGTGGCATTAGTTACTCCTTTGCCATGCAATATTCTTTGAGGCTTTGAGAAACTTATTTCTGCCAGGGTGGCAGAAATGTTTCCACCGTCTTTGTACAGGTAACAATAAGACAAACTTTGATATTGATACTTCTCCCAAAATAAGGCTTTTACCAACATGACTACCTTTAAAAAAAGATTAGCGCTTTCCCAGTGTACATGATCATAAACTCTTCTCAAGCTTACCTGGATCTGGCTGGAAGCCCAGGAAAAGTTTATGACTACTTCTCAAAATTATTAGTCATTCTATTTATAACATTTGAGCTGAATTTCCTTTCTCTCCTGCCATAATTTCTTTCTGCTAATCAATATATGCTTAAACATATTATTTCTAAATCGTCTGGCATCCAGTAGTAAATGAGTAGCAACTTTCTCCAACTAAAAACTCTGTTCACTTGTCACGTGTGCACCCAATGTTTCTAAGCTGTGTTTAGTTTTTTTAAAATTCACATTCAAAAGCCCCCATGGTCTGCCAATTCAAACTCTGTAATGTCTTTAACCCCACTTATTTGCTGTGCTCCTTCATTTCTGGCCTTGAGCATTTTCAAAAGTTGAAAGATCTGGAATTTATTCCCCAAACATTGCCAGTTTTCTCTTGTGTCCAGTCCTCTTCTTTGAGCAAACTTCCAGTCATCAGCTCAAGGACAGAAATATGGGAACAGGCCATCGGGGTCATTCAACCTAACTGATTCAGGTCAGCCTCAACTCCCCTTCTGTACTATTTCACCACAACCCTTAATTCTTTAATCAAATATTTATTCCAAGATAGAATTCTAGAAATGCAGCATCTTTGAGAAGAGATTTCTATGTACCTCAGTTTTAAACATCTGGCTCATTTTCCTGTAATCATGTTCCCTTGTTCAGGACTGTTCTGCTCATGAAAACATCCTTACATCGACTGGGAATCTTATATGTTTGAATAAAGTCAACGCACATTCTCCTGAACTCCATCCAACAAATAGAAACTCAAGCTATCCAATATCACTTGGATGATAATTCAAGTTATCCTAACAAATTTCCTCAGCACTCAACTGCTAAATCCAAATCATAATTACGCAGCATCAAGTATTTTTAATTGACACTCTCGCCATATCAATCAAATTTCAGCATATTTGAAGAAATACACAACAGGAATTCTTATAGGGCAAGCGACACAATATCTTTGACTGTGGCAATCTGGAATCGAGCCACCAAGGCTTTCAGAATTTCACATCTTTCTCAGCACGTGGGTCAGAAATAAGAATTCCGATTTTGGTAGCAACTGTGCTCCCAACATTGTCTTTAAGCCACGTTGATTTCAAACGCATCTTTCAAAGGAAATGTATATGGATTTAAATGTGACATAATTAATTCCAGCCTTATCAGATTTTACTTTCGAGAACGCGGCTAAGGAGTAAACCCCAAATAGGTGCACTATGAAATGTTTCACGGATGTAAACGTTGTCATATTTAAATACGGCCACCTGCACTCCATCTTCAGATCATTTTATTTCAATTCCTCCAGGTGTAATTAAACATTCCCGCCCTAAGCAGGAGGGCAAACTGTTTCTCGTCCGAACACACCACTAAATACGGAATTAGGAGATTCAGAGCGGTTGACGGTGTGAGACCTCGGTGTACCTGAACAGCACATTGAGCCCGCTGTTCCACTCCGGCCCAGCGGCCCTCCCTGTCCCGTAACCAAAATGGCGGTGGCCGGATCGCATTGCGCCAGCCTCGCCGCCTTGACTGGGTGGCTGAAGAGAGCAGGTACGCCACTGCAGTATACGCCATTCTGACTTACCACACTGCAGCCTTTTTCAGCTCGACCTTACTCCCACTTCGTTTTCCTGCCGATGCTTTTCGTTCCTCAAGTCACGGGTCTCTTTGCTGCCGCCATCTTCCACAAACATCGCCTGCACCGGAATTACGTCAAAGCGTGCTCGTGCGTGGGGTGGATCCGTGGCCCGCGCATACGCAATTCGTCCGCGAGCCCGCCCTCTGTCTGGCCCATGCGTGGAACCGCAGTTACTTTGCCTTCAGTGTTGCCTTGTTTCTTCCAGCCATTCCGGAGTGACACTTTATGCACGCTGAATATAATTGTTTCAGTAGCCACAGTAAATCAAATAACCTATTTAATATCCCCCCGCGGCGCACATCTATTTGCGGGGAAAATCAAGCTAACAATCCCAGTGCTCCGACAAGCAGTCAACTGAAATTCCCTGAGAAATGACACCTAGTATTAACTCCCAAGGGTGGACTGTGCGTAGTGAGCAGCAGTGAAACATCATTCTACTGGAAAATCTGGTTGCTCACACCAAGGTAGATACAGCTTGGTGCTTGAAGAACGTAAAGAAACCAAAATATATAGGCAGGAAAATACATTGAGGTAAAAGATTGACCCTATTCTAATTAAATAACAAAGGACCAAACGAGTTATATCCACTCATGTTTCTTATTGAATGAGACCAGAAAATGTTGGAAGCATTCAGCAGGTCAATCAATATATGGGAAAAGAGAAAGAACTCATTTAAACTGTTCTTTTCACGAATCCTAGCTCCTTTGCTATATTTCGGATTTTGTTGAAGGTTTCCAACATTGGCAGGTTTTGGAGACATGAAAGACTGCAGTTGCTGGAAATCAGGTACAAAAAGCAAAATAGCTGGAGGAACTCAGCACGTCCACAAAGGAGCTGGAAGAACGGAACATTCCTCCATCTCCTTTATGTGTCTGCAGTTGTATTTAATCTTCCATTTCCTAAATTCTGATGCATGTTCATCCGAATGGCTGCGAGCGAGAATGGTAAATTTCAAATGCTGATCCTCCTCAGATTAAAAACTCTTGACAGACTCAGCCCGTACCTATGAACGAGTGTTTATGAGACCAGTGGAATGGATTTGACTGCCGCTGCGGGGCTTAGTTCACGGCAACATTACCTGGCAAAGAAACCTGAATGGTTGAGTTATACGCCCTGGTTAGCCTGTGTTTTTACTTAAATACATTCGGGCTGGCTCAATTTCGACATGGGTTATGAACAATTCTCAGGATCAGAATTCTTTCTTAATCTGGTGAACTCTTATAATGAGGAATTGTTTGAATTATAACTGAAACATTAATAACTTCATATTAATGCATTTAACAGTTTTGAGTGCTACTTTTAATCTTAGTGATTGTTTTTAAAATTAGTCAAAATTATTAAAATCCTTTAATCTCTTGATTTTAATGTAGTTTGAGTGTTTTATGCTTTAAATCTTTACATTCTAATTTTTGCAGTTATAACTTATAATGGATTTAGTTTTGACTGACACATCTTCTGCCACTGACAATTTTGACAGCCAGTCAGCCTAGGGACATGGCTTAAACAACTGTCAAAATATTTCTGAGGGAAGAGCCCACTGTTTTGCAGAAGGCTTTCACTGTGCTGGGATTTTGCTGATCTGAAGTGAATTTCAGGAACATGTTCCAGAAAGAGCAGGCATGGCCTTCTACTCTCCTCACTGAATGAGGTCATAACCCTTGAGGAGGTTACAAATCATGTTTATGTACATGCCTGCTATGGCTAATGGCCCAAAGTCCAATGTAGATGTTCGATTTTCAGGTGCTGTTTCTCAAAGTACATCTCAACTCCGCGTTCACAAAACCCCATTATCATTTTACAAATGTTATAGATTGTTATTAGCAATGTAAGAAATCTTCCTGTGACAATTTCCTTATCACTTTTTAGTAACAAAGCACTGCAAGCTTTGGTATGCTTAAAATGCCTCTCAACTATTATTTAGTATATTTACATTTTTGTCATAATTTTAACACAGGACCATACAGAAAATTGGTCCTTTAGCTCAGAATGTGGTGTAATTTTTGAAATCCATTGAAAACTGGATGACTCAGAGGAAAAAGAGAAATTGACCAAATATAGAAGAAACAAGTGAGTGTACTTCAGAGATGAGTGCCAAGATTGATAATTTGCAGTAAAAATTATTTAGAAGGGATGACAGAAATAAAACTGTTTCGCTTTTAGATTTGATGATTGGTTTTATAAGTGACAAAAAGTTGTTAGGAATGAACAAAAAATCTGAGTAGGAGAGGGAATTAATCTTCTTATCCAAAATCATTATATCCATCATAATACTGCACACTTCATTCTCACTCTCTTTAGAATTGAAGTCCATGTTTCCTCAACCATGTCTCAATTGGTAACACATTTTCCCAAGTCAGGAAGCTTTGGGTTCAAGTCCCACTCAAGAGAACACAAAACTGTGCCCTGTACAGTACTGAAAGAGCACTGCAACCTTGGAAGTCCCACCTTTAACTTGGGAGGTCAAATTGTGACTTATCAAATCTCAAGACATTAACTTGAAGAGTATGGGAGCAATCCTTGCTATCTCAACCAACATTTGTCCCTCAATTACTGGATTATCTGGTCATGATTACACTACTTGTTGGAGCCTGCAGGGTACAAATTGATGCAATACTACAGCACATGACAATAAAAGTTTTTCTTTGGTTATAACACATCTTTCAGACTAAAATCAGAAAATGCAGGAGATATTCTAGTCGAGCAATACTGTTGGAGAGAAACAGAATGAAAACTATAGGCCAATGGATGACAATAAATCATGCACTAAAACATTTTAATTATTCTCTTGCTACAGTTGGTGACATGTCTGCGATTTCTTACATGTTTTTTTACATCTTATTTCCAGCACCTTCAGTATTTGCCTCTTTCTAAAGGGAACACTGAACTATGTGAACATTGTTTTACTGAACACCAATAGAGCAAAGGATTAAATACATTAAGAGGTCATCAGCATTCAAAAATTGAGCCTCTCCTCAAGGACCCCACTTTACTTTCATTTATGTGCTTAAATAACTGTCACTTTCAATTCCCTCCAGCCCAGAATATTCTAGCTACACACAGTAGCTCAAAATAACTTTGCTTTTTTTTTAATGGAATCCACTTTTTATAGGTTTTTTTTGTTCAACCACAGCCCAGTCTCATGTCCATTTATTTTCTTTGCCCTGCCATTCATTGATTTGAAAGCTGATTTGAACAATTTACTTATTACTGAGTCATTGTTCCCAAAGCAATCAGCAGTACTTGACTATGAATCCAGAGAGAACAAATACAAAAAGCAGAAAAAGTGGCTGGAACACGTGAACATTTTGGATCGATACGCACTGCCACCTCATAAGCTACTATTTGAATTGAAATCTCAACCACGTGCTTGCTACCTGCAAAAAAAAAGCCAAAGTGTGCAGAAGCCTATAAAATGTCTTTAATTTATAATCACTCAGTTGCAAAGCTGGTTTTGAAAATGGGTCTTAAAATGGTTAGATGAGATAGCAGCATTGTTGGTACAAAATGCAAGGCACAGCATGTAGTATTGCCACTTCCAGGAACCTGTGTTCAATTCTGATAAATGGGTGCTGTCTTTGTGGAGTTTGCATGTTTTCTTTTGACTGCTGGGTCTTCTACTGCATGAACTGACTTTGTCTTGTTTCCCAAAAACATGCTTATTAGTTAACTGGCACTGTAAAATGTCACTTGGGGAAGTGGAAAGCAAGCTGAAGGGATAGGCACTGGCATGGAGCTGTGTGGCTGAATGACCTCCAGTACGTGAACTTTTTGACCAACTCCACAGGAGTTTTATTTCAACAACTACTTGTGAAGAGAAGACAAATGGTACTTATAACATTTTCCACTTCATTTCTAGAGGTGAAGAATTTACAGCAAATTAGATTTAGAAAAACAGTACGAGAGCCAGAAGATTTACATTAGTACATCAAATAATGTCAATCTTTTAATGGAACTGTAGAAAGCAAGTTGAGACACCAGGTTTTCACCTCAATATCCAAATGTAAGCACGCTCCCCAAGTTCAATCTTCAGACCATAACCAGTCTCAGATGAGTTTAGTCAGTGAGGGAAGGGCACAGTTGGCCTTAACCTCTCCCCAAGGAGCCTGCGTGCATTCCTACTATGAAACAAAAAAGGAGCCAGGGTGCTGAGAATGGGTTACAAGATTTCACTTTGTCAGTAGTGACAGTTAGAAAATTGACACACAAGGGCACCTGGATATCTGAATAAAAAAAAATAACTTATCTGTAGTAATTCCAGAGTATATTTACATTCAGGGACTCATCAAATGTGCTACTAATTGATTTTGGATGTAGAAATAACCCAGAAGACTATCAGGTCTTCAGGTCGTGTGACTTGTTTGGTCTGTTCAAGCCACAGTTTCTCCATCTTCACTTTTTAAAACGACTTGGTGCCAGTGTGAAGCACCAGTGCCAATTTCCAATGGAAAAACACTGGAAGGAGTTATTGACTGGAGCCAGTAATATTAATACTGAAAGCTTCGCTTGGTCTGAATGTCGTCGAGAATCTGCTGCAGCTCTTCGTCTTCAAATCGACCTTCCAAGCTGAATTCAAGAAATGGAGAAGGGTGAAGAAAAAGACAAAATATGAAAATATTGCAAACACAAGAAAATCTGCAGATGCTGCAAATCCAAAGCAACACCGACAAAATGCTTAAGGAACTCAGCAGGCTAGGAAGCATCTATGGAAAAAGAGTAGACAGTTTCACGCAGAGACCCTTCACCAGAACTAATAAAAGATCTCGGCCTGAAACATCGACTGTCTACTCTTTTCCGTAGGTGCTTCCTGGCCTGCTGAGGTCTTCCAGCATTTTGCGTGTTGCTTTGAATAGATTGCAACCTTTGCAGACCCTATTACAAAATCCATCTATTTCATACAAAGCCAACTTGAAAGATTAGTTGTTTCTCTCTGCACAGATATTGCATGACATCCTGAGTATTCTTCTGTTTTGTGTTTCATTCATTTCTATCAAGCAAGAAGTTTAGGGGAGACATCAGGGGTAAGTTTTTTTTTGGTTGTTGTTGTTGTTGTTGTTGTTGTTGTTGTTTTTTTACACAGAGTGTTGTGAGTGCCTGGAATGACTTGCCAGGGATGGTGGTGGAGGCTAAAACATTAGGGGTATTTAAGAGCCTCTTGGACTGGCACATGGATGAAAGAAAAATAGAGAGTTATGGAGTAGTGTGGGTTCAGTACTTTTTTTTAAGGATCATATGGGTCGGTACAACACGGAGGGCTGAATGGCCTGTACTGTGCTGTAATGTTCTATGGTTCGTTTTATCTCTACAAGGATCAATAAATCATCCGAAGACAAAAATCACACATCATTTATACTAAAAGTTGACACAATTAGTCACAGGACCACAGTGAGCTCAGTTTCCTTAAGGGCAAACACTCAGACTATGTTTTATAGACAAAAAGAATGAACATAAACCTTGTCCTTAGAAATTCAAGCACAAGTATAAAAAGCACCTCTTAAATTTGACCATTCTGAAAATATTACTTATAGTCTAACTTGTTTTCTTTAGCCGCATTTTGAGAGTGACATCCCAAACAGGATTCTCAAGTTGGGTGATGCCGACCATGGCTTAACAAGCACTGACTGTCATTTAGACAATTTCCACAAGATCACCATTGCAAAAACAATCCAGAAGCTAATAGTTGAATGTTTAGAGTGGTAGCATTCTCATTAAAAATACAGCTGATAATTAATTTGCAAAGTTAAAGTCTGGAAACATCCGTATATTATGCACTCTTATAACGTGAGCAGATAGAATACTGACCTGGGAATAAGAGCTTTGGCCTCTTCAGCTGTTTCAGGACACAGGTTAGCCAGGCTGGCCAGCTCAAATTTGTGCAATTTCTTCTGTAACAGCAGACTGCAAGAAAGGCATTCCAATAAAACTACACTACATCAACTCTTTTTTGTCACTGCATGATTAGACATAACAAGAGAATAAATTCCAAGCATGAATACTTCTTATGCCCCTTGCTGTACTCACTGTACACCCATGTTTGTGTACCCAAGTTTCCATTGAACTCAATATATAAACTTGCTGATGACACCACAATTGTAGGCCGTAACTTGGGTAATGATGAGTCTGAGTACAGAGAGGAAATTAAGAACCTGGTAGCATGGTGCAAAGACAATAACCTATCCCTCAACGTCAGCAAGACGAAGGAATTGGTTGTTGACTTCATAAGGAGTAGCGGACCGCACGACCCCATCTACATCGGTGATGCGCAGGTGGAACGGGTCAAAAGCTTTAAGTTCCTCGGGGTGAATATCACAAATGACCTGACTTGGTCTAACCAAGCAGAGTCCACTGCCAAGAAGGCCCACCAGCGCCTTTACTTCCTGAGAAAGCTGAAGAAATTTGGCCTGTCCCCTAAAACCCTACCTAATTTTTATAGATGCACTGCAGAAAGCATTTTTCTAGGGTGCATCACAACCTGGTATGGAAGTTGTCCTGTCCAAGACCGGAAGAAGCTGCAGAAGATTGTGAACATAGCCCAGCACATCACACAAACCAATCTTCCATCCTTGGACTCACTTTACACCCACGCTGTCGGAGCAGTGCTGCCAGGATAATCAAGGACACAACCCACCCAGCCAACACACTTTTTGTCCCTCTTCCCTCCGGAAGAAAGTTCAGGAGCTTGAAGATTCGTATGGCCAGATTTGGGAACAGCTTCTTTCCAATTGTGATAAGACTGCTGAATGGATCCTGACCCGGATCTGGGTCGTACCTTCCAAATATCCAGACCTGACTTCCACTACCTTACTTTCCCTTTTCTATTCTCTAATTATGATATATAATTTAAATTTTTATTATATTTACTCAGATTTGTACTTCAGGGAGCATGAAGCGCAGAATCAAATATCGCTGTGAAGATTGTATGCTCTAGTATCAATTGTTTGGTGACAATAAAGTAATTATTAAAATGAATTGATTGTACTCTCCATTTTTATAGGTATCCTATGAAGTTAGGTACATGATTCATTCCCAAAGTACGAACATTATCCATATACAGTCTTCTTCAACGTGCATTTTTTTTTTAGAATCAATTAAGTCAATAATTCAGTGACACTTACGTATGACAAAATTAACCTTGGTTAAAAATTCAGTCAAGACAATTTCCAAAGCAGCAAAAAATTCCTTTGGAGCCAAGATGAGATAATGATGAAAAGCTAAAATAATTTTGATAATTGTCTGAGCATGGGTGAGAGAATAGAGTTAACTAGATTTCTTCACCTTTATTTGTGAAACTATAAAGTACATGCAAGAGTTTAGGGATAATTGATGAATTACTGAAGATAAAAACTGAGTGTTATTAAGTAGTAAGGAGTAACACCTTGAGAATCACAGACGAGAGATTCTAGCTACTTGTTTAGTGACAAACTAAGCAAAATTACAAAGGAAGGTGGATCAATATGTCACGTAACTGTGACAATATTACAATATAAAGAGCAAAACTTAAACTTTATATATTGGTGCTCAAATTGGGAGCCCAAGGTTTCATTGTGTGCACTTGTATACATTGAAGTACCAATTACACACTTAATAAAACGCAGATAACCTGCTCTTCAACCATCTGGAAATATCCTCAATCAACTCACCAGGTAATATTTACTACTTTGCTCTGCAACTCACCAGCTGCCCAGCTCCTGCAGTCCCACCTGCCTTTCCACAGCCCACTCCCATGCTTCCTTCCCATATCAGGGTTCCAGTTCCCCTGCTCCCCTCCAACTCTCCGGCACCACTGTTTCTGAACACCCAGTTAACTGCCATTACCTCAGTTTCTGGACTCTTTCTAAAATCACCAGGGATCCATTTCATACTGTCCTTCTAAACTCACCAGGTTCACTGAAAAATGTATTAGTAATATCTAAATAAAGTGAATTGAAATGTGTTTGGGTGTTCAAATAACCTCCAACAGACCTGAAAGTCTCCCAGTCCAGCAAAGTCTCAAGAGTACCAGATAATCAAAATTTTACTGTACATCTTCATACTTTTTAAGACTCCTCAATTGCAATCAGTTATTAGCAACTTTACTAATTAGTACAGATATGAAAAGCACATAGAAATGATGAAGAATATAGTTTCACAGAAGTGTGCAGCAGGCCCAATCTCATCCTACCACCCCTCCCCACCTCTTTGAGAAAACATATTAAGGTCAGACTTCAGTAAATGAGGCATTCAGCCTTCTAAAAGCTTACACACTGACCTTCTGACACTTGCAATGGTCTCCCTGTTTTTGAACCGGCTGAACCTGGCTGTGTAGTTTAACGTTTTCATGAAAACTTCTGAAAGCTCCTGTTCATCCTCTGCACTCTCATTCTGTTGTTTCCTGTGTTCCAGCAACATGTGAACTTCAGAGTTCAACAGTGTCTCTGAACTCTCGAACTCTAAGAGGGAACACAAAATTCATCCAAATTATGCCAATACAAATAACTTTTCCAATCAAATCGCTTCTAAGATTTTTTGTTGTCCAAGATCTCTCCAGTCTAAAGAGAGGACGGTGGGGGGGGGGGGGGGGTGGAATTCAGGGAAGAGAGGGATCGGCACGGTTGGAGGAGGGGGCACAGCGGGGGGGGGGGGGGAGGACGAAGGGGGACGGGGACTGGCGGTGGGGCGAGGAGTGGATGGAGGGAATTGGTTTGTAAACGGGAGGGGGGTTGTAGGTGTTGAGGAGATGATGCTGTAGGAAAATTCTACTATCTCCATAATTCGGCTCGGCCCTTGCCATCCCCCCCCCTCCCCCCTCCCGCCTCCCGTGTCCCTGCCGCTGTCGCCAGGTTTCATTGGGTATCGGGCCCATCGCCTTCGGCTACCTTTAGGGAAGACGAGCTGCGAAGCGTCCTCCTCCACGTCTCCCACTCGGGCCTCGGTGCCGCACGCCGCCATCTTCACAGGGAATGGGCGGCACGCATGCGCAGAGTCGGCGATGCCGGGGAGGGATGGGGGCCGCTCGCTTATTGCACCAATCTATCCTGAGTAACTTCAGTGCCGGGCTTGGGTGGCTTCAGCTAGAAATGTACTTTTTTTTTGTGCTACGTTAATGTCCCAGTCTTTTGTCTGTTCAAAATCCGGAGATTCCTGCGGATGTATTGCACCCATTCGTTAGCAACATACGGAAAATGCTGGAGGAACTCAGCAGGCCGAGCAGCATCCATGGAAAGAATGAACGTTCAGTGTTTCGGCCAAGACACTTCATCTGGACTATAAAGGAAGGGGAAGGTGCCAGAAGAAAAAAAGATGGGGGAGGGGAAGGATAAGGTAATAGGTAAAGTAGACATCTCAACCTGCAAAAACTAATTTCAGGGAGGTAGCACTTCCACCCCCCCCCCCCTCCGTCGACCTCCAAGGGTGTATGTATACAGGACATTTGATTATGAAAGAACACAACAATTTATCTGATCACATATTGAAACTATTTACACACACACATATATATATATTCCTTGTTAAGTATTTTGTTGGCAGTCTCAATGCTAATAGCTAAATGCTAATGCAGATAACTTTTCTATTTATTTTGCAAACTTTCCTTGTACTGTGATGTGGCTTGCTTGGCAGATTTGAGCATTTTGCTGGAATTCTCAACCTTATAGCAGTCTGTGTCAATGAATTTGTTAATTTCGCAAGACATCAGATTCACAAGTGTTTTGTGAGACAGCTGACTTCTGAATTCTGTCTTAATGTGATGCACCATGCTGAATGCCCTTTCTACATCACGATTAGAATGGGCAATAGAAAAGTCACTGTTGCAAACAGTGCAGTGAGCAACACTGTCATTATTTTTGACCCCTATTAGGCAGGAGTACACTTCGGTGTAGTTTGGGGTGAAGTACGTTTTATATTGTCTTTTTTTGGAACACTCTGCCATGGCGCTGCAGCACACTAAACTGAACTGATGGACAATGAAAGTGAGAGAGAGAGGTCAACTGAAAGCCCACCCACAGAGAAAACTGATAGGTCTACTTAGCACAAAGAGAGACCGATCAGGATTCATTCATTCTCTCCCTCTCCCTCCCGGGATATTGTATATAATTTGTAGGCGTCAGGGAGCCACTATCAATATGCGGGAGATTCCTAGAACTTCTGGGAGAGGTGGGATGTCTGGGTAAAGGCAGGTTGGTAGGGAAGGGTGGGATGAAGTAAGAAGCTGGGAGTTGATTGGAAAGGGGGAGGGGATGCTGGGCATGGTTGAGGGGGGCAATGGAGATCAGTTGACAGGATTGGTGTTGGAGTAAGTAGACATTAAAAATAATATGGGAAAGTATGAAACCAAATCTTGTATTAGGATGGCTGAGATTGACAAATGGCAGACATTGTGGGATAGGACAAGAAGATAGTATTAAAATTTGGTTCCATCATTTCAGAGGAGGTGCCTTTGGGAAGGAATCAGAGGGAAAAGGTGTGGTTGGTGAGACTGGCGTTTGCACTCCACTTTCCCACTTGTTGATATGCATGGGAATGAGTGGCGTGATTTTTGTAAGGTCCCAGAGAGAGTGGAACATATGATCAAGGCGTGCCACAAATATTCATTGGAACATCGAAAGCTGTTTAGGCAAGTATTGGGTAGATCTGGGATGCCCAGTTTGCAGGATGTTCTGGCACGTGAGGCAGGGACAGTTAAGTGATGTCGGGCCCCGGTGAACTTTTTAATTAAAACAGGTTTGGAAGGCGAGATCTGATTCCCATCATGGCTCCCATCATACTCCATTACGCTAGGTGGTGGTAATACACCTTCCTGATATGTGCAAGCCACCATTAGCACAAAAGAAGAAGGGGTTGGAGCAAAGGACTGAGCCTGCTGTTGGAAGTTTTCTCTCAGGTAGGAAGTGGGGGTAGAGATGGCAGGAAGTAATAGAAATAGCAAATGGGAGGTGGTTGAATCACAAGCGAGAAAATCTGCAGATGCTGGAAATCAAAATAATACACACAAAATGCTGGAGGAACTCAGCAGACCAGACGGCATCTACAGAAAAGAGTAAACAGTTGACATTTCGGGCTCAGACCCTCCATCAAGACTGGAGAAAGAGATGAGAAGTCAGAGCAAGAAGGTGGGAGGAGGGAAACAAAAAGTACAAGATAGTAGGTGATAGGTGAAACCAGGAGAGGGGGAGGGGTGAAGTAAAGACCTGGGAAGAGATTAAGGGCTGGAGGAGGAATCTGATAGGAGAGGACAGAAGAACATCAAAGAAAGGGAAGGGGGAGGAGCACCAGAGAGAGGTGTTGGGCAGGCAAGGACATAAGGTGAGAGAGGGAATGGGGAATGGTGAAGGAGGTGGGGTGGGGGTAATTACCGGAAGTTCGAGAAATCGATGTTCATACCATCAGGTTGGAGGTCACCCAGATGGAATACAAGGTGTTTCTCCTCCAACCTGAGTGTGATCTCATTGCTGAAGTAGAAGAGGGCATGGACTGACATGTTGGAATGGGAATGGGAAGTACAAACCCCATTTCCAGAAAAGTTGGGATATTTTCCAAAATGCAATAAAAACAAAAATCTGTGATATGTTAATTCACGTGAACCTTTATTTAACTGACAAAAGTACAAAGAAAAGATTTTCAATAGTTTTACTGACCAACTTAATTGTACTTTGTAAATATACACAAATTTAGAATTTGATGGCTGCAACACAGTCAACAAAAGTTGGGACAGAGTTAAAATAAGATTGAAAAGTGCACAGAATATTCAAGTAACACTGGTTTGGAAGACTCCACATTAAGCAGGCTAATTGGTAGCAGGTGAGGTATCATGACTGGATATAAAAGTAGCTCAGTCTTTGCAAGCAGGGATGGGTCGTGGCTCACCCCTTTGTGCCAAAATTCGTGAGAGAATTGTTAGTCAGTTCAAAAGGAACATTTCCCAATGCAAGATTGCAGAGAATTTTGATGCTGGAAATCAAAATAATACACACAAAATGCTGGAGGAACTCAGCAGACCAGACGGCATCTACAGAAAAGAGTAAACAGTTGACATTTCGGGCTCAGACCCTCCATCAAGACTGGAGAAAGAGATGAGAAGTCAGAGCAAGAAGGTGGGAGGAGGGGAACAATATCTACAGTACATAATATTGTGAAAAGATTCAGATAATTCAGAGACATCTCAGTGTGTAAAGGACAAGGTCGGAAACCACTGTTGAATGCGCGTGATCTTCGAGCCTTCAGGCGGCACTGCCTAAGAAACCGTCATGCTACTGTGATAATTATAGCCAGCTGGGCTCAGGAGTACTTTGGAAAACCATTGTCACTTAACACAGTCCGTCGCTGCATCCAGAAATGCAACTTGAAACTGTATTAAGCAAGGAGGAAGCCATACATCAACTCTATGCAGAAACGCCAGCGAGTTCTCTGGGCCCAAGCTCATCTCAAATGGACCGAAAGACTGTGGAACCGTGTACTGTGGTCAGATGAGTCCACATTTCAGCTAGTTTTTGGAAAAAAACGTGCGTCGAGTTCTCTGTGCCAAAGATGAAAATGACCATCCTGATTGTTATCAGTGAAAGGTGCAAAAGCCAGCATCTGTGATGGTATGGGGGTGCATCAGTGCCCACAGCATGGGTGAATTGCATGTATGCGAAGGTACCATTGACTCTGAGGCGTATATTAGGATTTTAGAGAGACATATGTTGCCATCAAGGCGACGTCTCTTCCCGGGACGTCCATGCTTATTTCAGCAGGACAATGCCAGACCACATTCTGCACGGGCTACAACAGCATGGCTTTGTAGACACAGAGTGCGTGTGCTTGAGATTGAGAAAGGTGGGGGGTGGGGGGAGCTGTTGGAAAAGGACCAGCTAAATTTAAGGGCAGGGTGGAAGTTGGAGGCAAAGTTGATGAAGTCGGAGAGCACAGCATGGGTTCTGGAAGCAGCACCGATACAGTTGTCAACGTAGCACAGGAAAAGTTAGGCAGTGAAGTATACACCGGTAGTGTATACTTGGAACATGGACTGTTCCACGTAGCCAACAAAAGGAAAGCATAGAGGGAGGGGCCAAAGGAGAAATTATTGAGCGTGAGGACCAGTTCCACCAGACAGAGGAGAGTAGTGGTGGAGGGGAACTTGTTGGGTCTGGTGTCCAGAAAGATTGGGAGGTAGTTTTGGGTGATTGGAGTTGTATGGAGGAAGGCAAATGGCAGGTTTCTGGGAAATGGGAAAATCAGCTGCTGATTGAGGATTGTGGTATTTTATCATCCTGAGATAATGAGAGTAGACTGGATTTAAATAAAAGAAGGAAGGCAGAGTTTAAGGTTTTGTTGTGTTTTGAATGTGGACCTGTTTCTGATATCAATCTAATTAGATTAATTAATATTTGAAAAAGCATTAGGAGGTATTCTGGGCACAAAACCTTTAAGAGATGGGACACTTAGTATTTTGTAAAGATAGTAAGCAATGTGAGAAAGCTTTGGGGTTAAAAGCTGTGGCAGGAAGGAAAGTAACACCCAAGAAATTATAGTGAATGACAGTGGGTTTGGGGAATAATCTCCAGTGGCTTGATGTATCTGTGGACCAAGTTAAAAATAATTTAGTCAGGGAAAAGTTGTGGACCCTAAATGTTTAAAAGGGTTTCATGGTGGAGTAAGAACAGATAGCTTATTGGGTTGATTAAATTTGATGAGACTCTGCTGACCCACAACTGTGCAGTAATATACAGCTCGAATCACATCATCAAGTTCGCTGATGACACGACCGTGGTGGGTCTCATCAGCAAGAACAATGAGTCAGCCTACAGAGAGGAGGTGAAGTGGCTAAAAGACTGTTGCAGAGCCAACAACCTGTCTCTGAATGTGAGCAAAACGAAAGTGATGGTTGTTGACTTCAGGAGAGCACGGAGCAACCACTCTCCGCTGAACATTGACGGCTCCTCGGTTGAGATCGTTAAGAACACCAAATTTCTTGGTGTTCACCTGGCAGAGAATCTCACCTGGTCCTTCAATACCAGCTCCATAGCCAAGAAAGCCCAGCAGCTTCTCTACTTTCTGCGAAGGCTGAGGAAAGTCCATCTCCCATCCACCATCATCACCACATTCTACAGAGGATGTATTGAGAGCATTCTGAGCAGCTGCATCACTGCCTGGTTCGGGAATTGCACCGTCTCAGATCTTAAGACCCTGCAGCAGATAGCGAGGTCAGCTGAGAAGATCATCGGGGTCTCTCTTCCCGCTATTACAGACATTTACACCACACTCTGCACCCGCAAAGCTAACAGTATTGTGAAGGACTCCACACACCCCTCACACAAACTCTTCTCCCTCCTGCCATCTGGCAAAAGGTACCGAAGCACTCGGGCTCTCACAACCAGACTGTGCAACAGTTTCTTCCCCCAAGCAATCAGACTCCTCAATTCTAAGAGTCTAGACTGACATCTACATCATTTATTATTAAATTGTAATTTGTCCTCTACTGTGCGTATGGTCTTGTTTATTAATTATTGTACTGCTCTGCATTGTTTTGTGCACTTTATGTAGTCCTGTGCAGGTCTGTAGTCTAGTGCAGTTTTTATGTTGTTTTACGTGTCTAGTGTAGCCTTGTGCTGTCTCACATAGTCTAGTGTAGCTTTGTGTTGTTTCATGTAGCACCATGGTCCTGGATGAACGTTTCAGTTTTACTGTGTACTGTACCAGCAGTTTATGGTTGAAACGACAATAAACTTGACTTGAAAATAGTTGCTGGGTAGGGATAATTTAGGTTATATGTGTTATTCGTTTCAAGTCTATGTGCCATCCCCTCTGAGATGTTTTCAATACCAAAAGGTTTGTCATATAGCAGCTGTATGTAAGGGTAAAACACAGTGTTGTGTATGTGGAGAACATAATGATTGCAATTGTGGAGAAAATGTTAGGTTAAATTGTAACAACTGTGAAGAAGAACATAGCCCTGCCTATGTACGGTGTCCTGTATATCAGAAAGCTGTAGAAGTGCAGTGTTTCCAGGTGGAAATGGGCATATCTGATTTAGAGGCTCTGCAGAAAGTACAGAAGACAGTGTCAATGAGACCTATTAATATCCAGAATACAGTTAGATTAAAGTGCATGATTGTATGATGAAGTATTCTCTGACTGTGGCTAAACTAAAGTTTGTTCCTTTCATGGCAGATGTGGTACATTGTACAGTATAAGCTAGAAGTAGGAGAGAAATTAAAATTATATTAAAAGCTGCAGAAAAACATCTAGAGATAAAGACTTAACTCTAGAAGATTTTAAAGATACCTTACTAGGTAAATAATGTTCAGACTTCAAAGAAGGGTTGGTAATAGTTTTTCCAATCTTACAATGGAATGCTAGAGGTCTGATAGCTAAAGGTCAGAAAGTTTTGAAATTTATTGAAGATTTGTCTAATAAACCTGATATTATATGTGTACAGGAAATCTGGTTGAAATCTTGTCTAAGCTTTAAGATACAAGTTTATGTTGATCTAAGACGCGATCAGAAAATGGTCAATTGAGGAGGAGTGGCTCCCCTTGTCAAAAATAGGATAGCATACAGTGTCTTGGAGATTGGGGCTGTTTATGAGTCAATTGTAGTTGAAACTTGGGGGAAAGAATGGTAAAATACAGATAATAAATTTTTATAATCCTTGTGAAAGGTTAACAGCTGATATATTGGAAAGTGTGGGTGTATGGGGTGGGGATTTGAAAGCGCATTTTGCTTTTGTGGGTTTGTAGTGACACAAATGTGAATAGGACGGTGGTGGGAGACTTTTTGGAAGAAAAATGTTTGGTGTGCTTGAATGATGGTAGGAGTACAAGGATAAATCTATTTAACAACATTTTTTTCTGCTATAGGTCTTATGCTGGTATTTGAGGATATAGCAAGTGTGTGTAACTGGGAAGTGGGGAGTGATTATTTTCCCATTATCTGTACAATGGGAATAGATGTGTATCAGAGGAAAGGATTTCTTATTCCCAGATGAAATTCTAAAAAGGCAATTTGGGATGTATTTGATGACTTACGTGAAAGTAGATTTCCTGATCATTTGGTTTTGAAAGATATCAAGATGAGCAACAATATATTATGCTCTATACTCAACTCAATAAATAACTAAGGAATCAATTCCCAGATCATTTGACAATAATAAAAGGAGAGATGTTTCCTGGTGGATGGGTGAATTTAAAAGAGCTGTGAAGGAGTGGCATAAAGCTTTTAGAAAAGTTAGACAGTGTTACTCTTATTCACCCATCATACGATACACAGGAGCTCAAGCTGTAGTTAGAAAAGGGCAAAGAAAATGAGTTGAAAAATATTCTGTGATGGCATTGGGAAAGAGATCCGAGTAGGGGAAGTTTGGGGTATGATACAGAAAATGGTGGGGGGCGGGGGGTGGTGGGAAAGTAAGGAGGCATGGGATCCAAGGGGACATTACTTTGTGGATCCAGAAATGGCTTGCCCACAGAAGGCAAAGAGTGGTTGTAGATGGGTCATATTCTACATGGAGGCCGGTGATCAGTGGTGTGTCTCAGGGATCAGTTCTGGGACCCCTACATCTTTGTGATTTTTATAAATGACCTGGATGAGGAAGTGGAGGGATGGGTTAGTAAATTTGCTGATGACACAAAGATTGGGGGTGTTGTGGATAGTGTGGAGGGCTGTCAAAGGTTACAGCAGGACGTCGATAGGATGCAAAACTGGGCTGAGAAGTGGCAGATGGAGTTTAACCCAGTTAAGTGTGAGATGGTTCATTTTGGTAGGTCAAATATGATGGCAGAAGATGGCATTAATGCAAGACTCTTAGCAGCGTGAAGGATCAGATGGTTCTTGGGGTCCAAGTCCATAATACACTCAAAGCTGCTACACAGGTTGACTTTGTAGTTAAGAAGGCATATGGTGCATTGGCCTTCATTAATCATGGGATTAAGTTTAAGAACCAAGAGGTAATGTTGCAGCTATATAGGACCCTGGTCAGACCCCACTTGGAGTACTGTGCTCAGTTCTGGTCGCCTCACTACAGGAAGGATGTGGAAGCCATAGAAAGAGTGCAAAGGAGATTTACAAGGATGATGCCTGGATTGGGGAGCATGTCTTATGAGAATGGGTTGAGTGAATTCGGCCTTTTCTCCTTGGAGCAACAGAGGATGAGAGGTGACCTGATAGAGGTGTACAAGATAATGAGGGGCATTGATTGTGCGGATAGTCAGAGGCTTTTTCCCAGGGCTGAAATTGCTAGCATAAGAGGACATAGTTTTAAGGTGCTTGGAAGCAGGTACAAAGGAGGTGTCAGGGGTAAGTTTTTATGCAGAGAATTGTGAGTGCGTGGAATGGGCTGCCAGCGGCGGTGGTGGAGGTGGAAACAATAGGGTCTTTTAAGAGACTCCTGGATGGGTACATGGAGCTTAGAAAAATAGAAGGCTTTGGGTAAGCCTAGGTAGTTCTAAGGTGAGGACATGTTCAGCACAGCTTTGTGGGCCGAAGGGCCTGTATTGTGTTGTAGGTTTTCTATCTTTCTGTGGATGGACACATGAAAGGTGCATGTGAGTGAAAAAGAGAAGTGTAAAAAAGCCCTTACTTGATCCAAGTGCGAGTAGAAGGTCACTTCATCAAAAGTATATTGTTTTACTCAGATCTGTCTTTGATTATGGATGTGTTGCTTATGGATCAGCCTCACCAGCAGTGCCAAAGTGCCTAAATAAAGTTTGAGCTCAAGCATTGAGATTATGTTGTGGTGCAATTAAATCATCCCCAATTTCGCCACTACTCATAGAAATGGGCAAAGTACTCTTATATCTATGCAGGCTACAGTTAGCAATGGTTTATTGGGTTAGTATAAGAGGGCAGAAGGTTGATCATTCAATATTGGCATCGATAGTAGAGTGTTGGGAGCACTACATTGGTAAGGTCTTCATTGGGAAATGAATGGGCACAAAATCTTGGGTTGTTTAATGTGGAATATAGTCCCAATGTACCTTTTCTGCCACTTCTCCATGGCTTTTCCCTTTGTCTGTGATTGATTTAAGCCTTCAAGAAAAGATCAAGATGAAGAATGAGTGACACATAAAGTTCAACAACATATTGTATGTGTCTACCCTGTTTAAGATTTCTGGTGAAAGTGTTTAGGAATGTTGTATCAGCCAATCAGGATGGTGGGATGGAGAGAAGGTTCTAGAGAGAGCAGGGTGAAGAGAGATTTCTGATGGACAGTAGTCGGTTTTGTGGTCCTTTGGAGGGAGATGTAGAGAGGAGAGGATCAGGAAACATGCCTGGAGGATCCTATCTGAAGGGAAGACCTTAATGTAAGGAGTGCCTCACAAGACAAAGAAGGGAAGTTTTACCTGTGATTGGTGATGAGAATTCAGCACAGGAAGTAAGGCGGTACACCCAACTATTACAGACATGAGCTCCAAAGTTTATGTGCTCATTTAGATTGGTTTAATTGTAATGGGTCCTTTATTTTTTTCTTTTTCCTATTAACTGTTTGATAAAGCTGAAATTGGTAAATATACTTTCTTTATAATTTTATGCGGTGTATGATCTGTTATGTCTGGCAACTGATATTTGTGTATGGGCAGTACTTGCACAGCATTCACTTAAATTGAAGTTCCTTTAATCAGAATTCCCAACATTCCTGTTTGGTTGATCCCCAAATCATACCATCCCTGGACATATATTATTTAGAAAGGTGGCCTGCTCACTGCTGAGCCACATGGCTGTTAGCAGAGTTAACTAAAGATCCAAGCTGGCATATGAGCTCTGGTGAGTGTGTTACATTTGTGGGGGCTCATCCGGGATTCAAATGCTCTGTGAATGCTGTTTAAGGATTGATTAAGTGGTTTGCGTGTTTAAGCCAGTGTTTAAACTAGTGTCGGGGAAAGTAATTACTGTTCACTATTATGGATGCTGCAGGGATAAAGGTTTGGTGTGATTCTAAGAGGTTATCCATAAACAGTAGTTGTGTTCTAAGCAGGGTGGATATTCAAAGTCCCAACGACCTGCTACTCAGAGTGCTGAATTGGGAAAGTTATGCTGCTTGAATGGCATTTTGACCAATTGGCTGGTAAGGATGTCATGTTAGCCCAGAAAACAGTGATGTAACTGAAGTTGCACTGCCTGATGCATTAGGAGAACCTAGAGAGGTGGGGCTATGGGCAGTCTGTATTTTTAGAGAAGGGGGGAATGTAGCTGAGGGTGCAGACTTTAAAGACAAGTTGCTTGTAGCTGAGGGTGAAGACAAGTTCTTCTCATTTTTGTGAAGTGAGGGAAAGTGGTTGTCAGATGTAAAAGGTCTATTGGGTCCTGCAGTGGTTGATCTAAATTCTGAGTTGGCTTCGGCAATAATATCATTAGCTGATAAATGCCAAAGCATACCTGTGGAGAACCAAAATTATTGGCGGCTGCGAATGTTCTCCAGAGTCAGGTCTACCCCCGATGGGGAAGAAGGATATGAGACTTGGTCAGAGGAGACACCTTAGTTATTGGATGAGTGGCAGTGCTCAGATAATATGAAAAGACAGCGACTGGTAGAGAGTCTGATAGGTCCAGCTGCTGAGGTGGTGAGGTCCCTAAAGGTTGAAAACCCATTGGTTATGTCTGTGGACTACATGCAAGCATTAGAAAATGACAGAACTGACGATGAGGTTTAGGCACATTCCAGAAGAAAGGGGAGAAACTCTCTGCTTACATTTTCACATTAGAGGGAACAGATTGGCATCTGGGAGAGAACATGCTCTAATCAACGTATCAAGGGAAATACTAAAGTGCAAAACCCTATTCCTGAAGGCTTAGTGGGACCAAGTTTGAGTGTATCCATACAGATTGAGGGTATTTATGCTACAGCCATACTTGACACAGGTTCTCAGGTTACTCAACTCTACAGATCCTTTTACAACCCTATTTGACACATTTACCATTGATGCCACTCAATGCCCTAGAAATTGGGGCCTTAGTACTGATGATTACCCATACAGTAGTTACTTGTCATTGAATCAGAAGTTTTTGGAAGCATATTTTGGAGTAGCTGAGATCTTTGAAATATTAATGTTGGTTTGTCCAGATCTGATTGAAAAGGTGAAACTTCCATTATTGTGGAAACAAATAGTCCCATTGTGAGAGGGCTCATGGGAGCATGCAAGGAGAGAACTGGAGAGAATTTTTTGAAAACCTTATCTATCCATCCAGTGTTCAGAGCTGTTTTTGAGAAGGTGCAAGTTCCTCCTAAGCAGGATGGTGAGCATAAACAAGGAACTGTATGGTACACCCAGTCGAAATTAACCATATTACATCCTGGGGAAATAGCTTGAGTGATGGGAAAGCCCAAATTCCCTGGAATGCCTGATGCTGAGGCCCTTCTGGTGGATGCTCCAAAGGATCACAATAAAGAGTCATGCTTACCTGCTATAATGCTGGTGGGACCTGAACAGGAGAAACCTTTGGCTGTACATGTAAACAGGATGACAGTGACTGTCAGAAACTCCTCGAGAGAGAGAGAGGTCAACCTCAGATGTGGGATACCAATGGCACATCTTTCCCTGGTCAAGTCAAGTCAAGTCAAGTCAAGTCACTTTTATTGTCATTTTGACCATAACTGCTGGTACAGTACATAGTAAAAATGAGACAACGTTTTTCAGAACCATGGTGTTACATGACACAGTACAAAAACTGGACTGAACTACGTAAAAAAAAAACACAGAGAAAGTTACACTAGACAAAAGTGCACAAAAACAGTGCAGGCATTACAATAAATAATAAACAGGACAATAGGGCAAGGTGTCAGTCCAGGCTTCGGGTATTGAGGAGTCTGATAGCTTGGGGGAAGAAACTGTTACATAGTCTGGCCGTGAGAGCCCGAATGCTTTGGAGCCTTTTCCCAGACGGCAGGAGGGAGAAGAGATTGTATGAGGGGTGCATGGAGTCCTTCATAATGCTGTTTCCTTTGCGGATGCAGCGTGTAGTGTAAATGTCCGTGATGGCGGGAAGAGAGACCCCGATGCTCTTCTCAGCTGACTTCACTATCTGCTGCAGGGTCTTGCGATCCAAGATGGTGCAATTTCCAAACCAGGCAGTGATGCAGCTGCTCAGGATGCTCTCAATACAAACCATGTAGAATGTGATGAGAATGGGGGGGTGGGAGATGGACTTTCCTCAGCCTTCGCAGAAAGTAGAGATGCTGCTGGGCTTTCTTTGCTATGGAGCTGGTGTTGAGGGACCAGATGAGATTCTCCGCCAAGTGAACACCAAGAAGTTTGGTGCTCTTTATGATCTCTACCAAGGAGCTGTAGATTTTAAGTGGGGAGTGGTCACTCTGTGCCCTCCTGAAGTCAACAACCATCTCTTTTGTTTTGTTCACATTAAGAGACAGGTTGTTGGCTCTGCATCAGTCGGTTAGCCGCTGCATGTCCTCTCTGTAAGCTGACTCATCATTCTTGCCGATGAGACCCACCACGGTCATGTCATCAGTGAACTTGATGATATGGTTTGAGCTGTGTGTTGCAGCACAGTCATAGGTCAGCAGAGTGAACAGCAGTGGACTGAGCACGCAGCCCTGGGGAGCCCCCATGCTCAGTGTGATGGTATTGAAGATGCTGCTCCCGATCCAGACTGACCATAATACCTAGTTTTCTGGTGAGAAAACCAGGAGAGAGACAGTTTCCTGGATTGGGAAAGTTAACAGCAAAGTCATTCAACCTTGATGACTCCAGTACCTGAGGAATGGAAAAGGGGACTAACGGAGAGGATGTTGAAGCTCAAAGATGTCTTTTCTACTGACAAGTTTGATGTGGATTGCTCCAGGAGAACTTGCCACACTATTTGAGTGACGGAGAACGCCCCTTTCAGACAGAAGTCTCGATGGTTAGCACCAGCGGAGGTCTAAGATGTTCAGCAGCACCTGTTAAAACTGAGGGAAGATGGCATTATCACTGAGTCAGGAGTTCCTATGCGTCTCCCGTAGTGGTGGTGAGGAAGAAGAATGGGAAGGTACAAATGTGTGTTGACTATCGGACACGGAACCGACATACAGTCTCAGACCAATATACTGTTCCATTGATCGAGGATGCTTTGGCCTGCCTGAGTGAGCAAAATAGTTCTGTGTGTTGGATCTAAAGAGTGAGTATTATCAGATACCCATGAGTCTCCTGTTGGGGACATGAACTTTTGGGAGGTACTGGTGCACTTGGACAATATCATAGTGTTTGGGTGTACACTCGAGGGGCATGTGAACGAGTCTACTGAAGGCACTAGACTGCCTGAAAGCTGTAGGGTTAAAACTGTCACTGGACAAGTGCCAGTTCTGTAAGACGCTAGTCAACTACGTTAGACATGTAGTTTTACAGGATGGAGTAGCTATGGATCCGTCCAAGACAGATGCGGTGACCACACAGCCAAGGCCCAAAGAATGTGAGTGCTCTGCGCTCAATCCTTGGATTCTGTGGGTACTACTGGAGATTTGTGAAGGACTACTCCAGAATAAGCCACTCTTTGAATAAGTTTCTGTATAGTTACCCCCCCCCCCCCCCCAACAACCTTTGGGGGAGAAAGGGAGGGCAATGAATGAAAAAGGCAAGGTTTATCTTAGCCCTTTAGAGCCTATTGGGAAAGATGGGATGCAAAATGTGAAGAGGCCTTTCAGCTGCTGAAAGAGTTGCTGACTAAAGCACGTGTGCAGGCCTTTGGAAAACCCCAGTTGCTGTATGTACTGCATACAGTTGCCAGCAATGAGGGCTTAGGCGGTATTCTGTATCAGGACCAAGGTAAAGGATTGAGACCTGATGCTTTCATCAGCCTGAGTCTGTCACCCTCCAAATAAAACTAGCCTATGCATAAATTGGAGTTTCTGGCATTGAAATAGGTCATGGTGGATGAGTTAAGTGACCATCTGTATGGTGCTAAGTTTGAGATGAAGGCTGACAACAATCCACTGAAGTTGGATGCCACTGGTCATCACTGGTTGGTGGTGTTGTCTGCTTACGATTTCAGCCTGATGTATTGGCGGGGAGTTGGAACACTGATGCTGATGCGCTGTCCCTGCGTTTGCATGAGGTGCTGGAAATGGAAGGAGAGTGGAAGGGTGTTCCTGGCTCTGATGTTCAAGTAACGTGTCAGTTTTCCACAGTGGGGAAATCAGAGGCAAGCTTGCAGCATGATGGAGCTGTGGATGATTTAGTTGTGCTATACCACAAGCACATTGCAACGTTACTGCTCTGGATATGAAGCAGTTGCCTGACGGGTCTTGTGGAATTGGCAGCAGCCCAGTGAGACATGCCATGTATATGTGTAATTTGGTCGTCTATTGTCAAAAGGGATTTGCCCAATTAGAGAAGACAAAACATCGTACTATACATCTACTGATGAGTGAATGGGACAAACTGGAGTTGAGGAACAAAGATTTGTTCAGAGTCATATCTCCTCCAGACAGACCTCCGTGTTCCCAGTTGGTTTTGCCTGAGAAGTACCAGAGGATTGTACTAAAGTTACTTCATGCTAATTCAGGTCATTTGGGTTTGGCAAGACCTACGGATTGATCCGAGATCAGTTCTATTGGCCCCCAATGAAGTCTAAGGTTGAAGAGTACTGTAAGTCATGTATCCAATTGGAGGAAGATGCTGCCTACGAGAGTTGCTCCATTATCTCACTTACAGAGTATGTGACCACTTGATTTAGTATATATGGATTTCCTCTCCATAGAGCCTGATTCCAGCAATGCTGGATGTCTTGGTCATCACAGATCACTACACCATATATGCTCAAGCCTTTCCCTCAAAAGATTAGAGAATATCCACAGTTGCTAAGGTGTTCTGGGAGAAGTATTTTGTTCATTATGGCCTCCCAAGAAGGATACACAGTGATGAGGGTAGGGATTTTATGAGTCAGCTCATATGTGAGTTACTGGTTATGCTTATAATCAAGAAGTCAAGGACCACACCATATCACCCTCAGGGTGATCCTCAGCCTGAAAGGTACAACCAGACCTAACTAGACATGCTTGGAACCCTGGATGCTAACAAAAATAACAAGTGGAGTCAGCATATTGGGCATTTGGTACACTGCTACAACTGAACACAGAATGAAGCTACTGGATATTAGCCATACTATTTGATGTCCAGGCACAAAGCAAGATTACCTGTAGATCTCTGTTTTGAAGCTGGGGGTGAAGACTTGCTACAGAAGATGTTTCTCAGGTATATGCTTGACATCAGGAAAGAACTGCAAAAACCTTCTGAGTTGGCAGAGATTTTTGCTACCAAGCAAAACCAAACAAACGAGGAGGTATGATCAAAAGATTAGGTTCTCTCAACTGATGCCAGGAGACTGAGTTTTAATAAGAAACTTGGGGCTACCAGGAAAGCATAAGTTGGCCGACCACTAGGTGTCTACACCTTAGATAGTAGAGAGCCAGAAGCCAAATGTGCCAGTTTTCTGCGTGAAGCCAGGGGATGGGAATGATCTTGAAATAATTCTAATCAGAATCACGTTCTACCCCTTGGGCAGGAAGTATGTATTGATCCAGAGCCTGACATGGAACCTGCATCTAGCAGGAGAATTCTGTGCAGAAGGGGGAGAACAGAAAGGCATCCAGCTAACAACAGTGTGATTTCAGTGGAAAGACCTGAAGAGGGACCAGCCACTGAGTACTATATAGACTCAGAGGATGAGGAAGTGAGAGTATGGTATGCTTTAACTTGGGCAAACTCCCCAAGAATTGATAAAAAGATTTCTGAATCTCCCAGCCCTGACTCAGGTGTAACGGGGAAGATTACCAGTGGACAGGCAGACGCGATAATAGACAGTGAGGAGAAACTGGACTCCAATATAATACGGGATGAAGCTGAGTTTTGTCAGGTGTCCAGGTACCTGAGTCATCAGAAGGGGTATCAGAAGTGATAGATGGGGAGGCATCCCCAAGTAAACAGGAACATTTATAAGAAGTGCCTGAGTCTGAAGAAGCTGAAAATGAGTTAAGAAAGTCACAGAGAGTCGGGAAACCCCGAGTTAAGCTGGCATATGATGCACCAGGGAAACATGGTGTTGCATCCATCCCAATAGTGAGATATG
This sequence comes from Hemitrygon akajei, assembly GCF_048418815.1. Taxonomy (NCBI): domain Eukaryota; kingdom Metazoa; phylum Chordata; class Chondrichthyes; order Myliobatiformes; family Dasyatidae; genus Hemitrygon; species Hemitrygon akajei. The sequence goes on from NC_133126.1 coordinate 113,848,167, forward strand.
TTACTGCCTTACAAATGGATTGGGGGGGTCCTGAACTCATAAAATTCATTTGAATACTTTGTTATTAATAATGGTTTAATAAGTTCCAAAGTCATGAGGACATGACTATTTTTGGTGGGGGGGGGGGGTGGCGTGGTGAGGAAAAAATGTTATGCCCTAGTTCTACTGCTATGCTGTGAGATATTTTATTTTAGCAGCTTTATATAAAAGCAGTATGTTCTGCTGGTGAAAGTGTTTTGGTTTCAGCTAAAGATAAGGAGCCATACTGTTCAATTTAAGAATGTTGTATCATCCATTCAGGATGGTGGGATGGAGAGAAGGTTCTGGAGGGCGTGGGGCAGAGAGGGATTTCTGATGGACAGCAGTCGGGTTCGTGGTCTTTTGGTAGGAGATGCAGAGAGGAGAGGATCAGGGAAGATGCCTGGAAGGTCCTATCTCAAGGAAAGCCACGCTGAAGGGTCTCGGCCCGAAACGTCGACTGTGCTCTTTTCCATAGATACTGCCTGGCTTGCTGAGTTCCTCCAGCATTTTCTGTGTTTTGCTTGGATTTCCAGCATCTGCAGATATTCTTGTTTGTGATTGGAAGACCTTAATGCAAGGAGTGCTTCACAAGACAGAGTCCAAGAAGGGACGTTCTACCTGTAATTTGTGATGAGAATTCAGCGCGATGAGTGAAGTGGTACACCCAACCATTACAGACATGAACTCCAACATTGGGTATACATTTGGACTGGTTTAATTGTAATGGGCCCCTTTCTTTTTCCTATTAACTGTTTGATAAAGCTGAAATGAGTAAATATACTTTCTTGATAATTTTATGCTTGTGTACAATCTAATTTCTTGGCAACTGATAATTGTGTATGGGCAGAATTTACACAGCATTCTCTCAAATTGAGGATCCTTTAATTGGAATTCCCAGCATTCCTGTTTGGTTGAACCCCAAGTCATACCAACCCTAGATACATATTGTTTAGAAGGTGGGCCTGCTCACCACTGAGTCACGTGGCTATTAGGTAGAGTTACCGGAGCTCATGTGCCAGCTTGGCTCGCCAGCCAGGCAGATATGGATTCTTACATATCTACATGGATGTTTCAAAAGATCCAGTGACAAGTTGTACAGGTGTTTCTGTTTCCAAGGCTATCATTCTAGCCTTTGAATGGGTCGAAGAAATAAGCCCTGATTATGTACTACTGTGCTCTGATTCATTCTCAATCTAAACATCTATTAAATCAAGCACTTCAAATTGTAGGCCAGACATTCTTCTTGAGCTTGGACATCTGTAGAAGCTTCAGGGTTTAGGCCTGTCTATATACTTCATACGGGTTCCTGCCCCCCACCCCCCACTCCCCCCCCCCATGTTGGGGTTGAAGGAAACAAGATGGCAGACATGCTTGCTAAGTAATCACAAAATTAAGGAAAAAATGTAGTGGCTTTGCATAAAGGGGAGATGAAAGCCATTATTATAAAGTCCATCAAATTACTTTGGCAACAAAGATCGGATAAGGAAAATAAAGGATGGCATTTGTATAAAATTTAGAGGATGGTGGGAAGTCAAATGGGAGAGGGGTATAAAAGGATATGTGAAGTTATACTTACATGTTTATGTATTGGACATACTAGGTTGAATAATTCCCTGTTCAGAATTAATATGCATGATACTGGCATCTGTATGGAGTGCACTTGTCAAGAAACAGTGCCCCATATATTGTTTGAATGCAGTTTCTATGATGTGGAGAGGAAACATCTAATTGCTCAATTGAGATATTTGGGACAGACACAGTTAAACATGGAAAGTTTATTAGGCTATCACTGCCATCATAATGTATATATGTATATTTGACTTTCTGAAAAACATTAAACTTTTTGATATTTTTTGAGTTTTTTGGGGGGATGGTGAATTTAGTGGGTATACTTCCTGTCCCTTTGCTACACCCTCCAACTCAGTGGGCAATGGTAATGCACCTTTTGTTGAAGATAGGTAGAAAGGTAAAGGGTTGGAGGAGAAGGAATCTGATAGAAGATGAGAGTGGACCATGGGAGAAAGTGAAAAATGAGGGGCTCCAGGGGAAGGTGACAGGCAAGTGAGGAGAAGAGGTAAAAGGCCAGAGTCAGAAACAGAAGAAGAGAGAAGGGGGAGGAAAAAAAATTCTGGAAGGGGAAATTGATGTTCATACTATTGCATTGGACACTACCTAGTTAGCATAAGCAGTATTGCTCCTCCATCCTGAGAGTGGCCACATTGTGGCAGAAGAGAAGGACTTCAATTGACATGTCAGAATGAGAATGAGAGTGAGATAGGAATTAAAATGGTTAGCCAATGGGAAATTCCACTTTTTGCAGATGCTCAAGAAAGCAGTCCTCCAATTTATGTCAGGTCACACCGATGTAGAGGAGGACACACTGGGAGCACTGGATACAGTATTCAAACCCAACAGATTCGCAGGTGACGTGTTGCCTCATTTGTAAGGACAGCTTGTCATCTGTCATTCAGGCTACTCTGGCCGATTGTTCTCATCCTTGTCATCTTAAATTTAGATATTTACTGAGGGGTTTGACAGATATTTCAAAGATTCATTTATACCTTTTTATCCTGGAATTCAGAGATAACTCCTTTGCATCAATATCCTTTCTCCTTTCTCTTCTCATACAAGGAAGAGGGTCTAATGGACTTGGTCAGAGTCTAAAACTCTCAGCTTCCATCCATCCCTCACTTCATAGACTTCTCATCACAGGCATTGTGCCTTTCTAGACTCTCCCCACCCAACAACCAATCCCTGAACTCAAATCTTGTTCTATTTTCTGCTGTTTCCCCTCATGTTCTTTCTGAGTCCCATCTTGTCCGCACCTTGCTACTCGTCATATACCTTCCCTATCTGACTTCATCTGCCTGCTGATTTTTTCTAATTCTCTAGAAAGTTTTTTGCCAGTTCTTCATATTTTCTGCCTCCAAAATACTCCCCTTTGTCCTTCAAAACTTTTGCCTTAAAGTGAATGTGCATCCCTCTAATTGTGTTCCCACACTAATGCCATCTGATAAGATTGTGTTAGAGGCAGCTTATACTTGCTTATCCTTACTGTTTTCCTCCTCCAACATATTTCAATTGTTGTCTACATTTGCCTGGTTCCATTCTTGTCCAAGCAGTTTAGTTTAAGGACTACCAATAAAGGTCCTCTTCCTGCCCTAACAAAAGCTATCCTTAAACCTCTCCTGATTTCCATATATTTGCCGCTCCTTAACATCCATCAATGGCTCTGCTAGTCGCTTCTTGGCTGTAAAATGTAAGATGCTTCTTAAATAATCTCGTTAACCCACTTTTAATCATCTGCTTTAAGATTGGTAATGGGGCTTCTCAAAGTTTATTGTTATTATTCCATGAAGAATCTTGGAATGATTTACTAAGTAAATTGCATTGAATAAATTCAATTCTTGATGTTGATGTAGGTTGCAAAGATATCAATCCAGTGATGTAAAAAGGATTCTACAGAGACTTTCTATTGTTCCTTCCTCCTGAACCCAGAAAGATATTGGTGTTCTCTACTTTCAAGACTTATTTTGCTTGATCCATAATTGTTTTCCAGCAGGAAAGTGATTGATTTTGTTTTTATTTGCTATAGATGAGCTAAAAACAGAAAAGAAAGAACAAGTTTTGGTGAAAGTTAGATTTAGCATTTCAGGATATGATGTTGGAAACAGAAGCAGGAGTTGGTCTCTTAATCCCTTGAATTTATCCATCAATCTAAATCAAATGATGCTGCCTGATACAAAAAGATATCCATGACATGGATGACTAGTCGGAGATAGGGAAAGGGGGGGGTGGGGAGAGAGTGATTTATTTTAATTAATTTTTGAGGAAATAAGGCATTGCTAAAATAGATAGCATTTATTACCCAACAATAATTGCCTTTGGATGCCTTGAACATGTTTAGTGTTGTTAGAGCAACACTTATTCACCCAGTCACTAAGCACAGGATGCTCAATCTCTGGCCTATTCCTTATCCACATATGTGTGGATCTTCTGGTTGTGCTTCTGGTTATTGCTGACCTTCAAGATATTATTACTGGGGAACTTAGTAACTCTAATATCATTGCATATGAGGGATAGATGGTTAAACTCTGCGGTTGAAATAGTCATTGGCTGGCAGTTTTGTGGCCTGAACATGACTTGCCAGTTATCAGCTCATACATTAATATTGTCCAGACACAGCATGCACTTACTACAGTTACCAATGCAACTGAACATTGTGCAACTGTGATGGATAGTCACTTTCCAGGATCTGAGAGGCTTATTGTTCACCTCAACTTTCTAGCATTGCAGCATGACCTTTCCAAAGGGTCAGAGTTGATAGTGACAAAGTTAAACTTCTAACCAATATTCCTTGCTCAGTTTCTTGTAAACAGGTAAACAATGAGGTCTTGTAGGCTCCTGTTTAATCAATGTAAAACAATGGGGTTATGTTAATTGCCTGCATCAAATTAGAAAACACTAGCTAAGTATTTGCACCATTGTGACCGAGTTAATGGAAGTTTGCAGACCAGACTGATTTTGTCATTTAGCACATCAAACATGGTCACACGTAGAGTTGATCAAGGAACAGTTGGGATATTTTTGTACTCAGTGAGTCAGCTCTCACAGTATTAATTTTGGGTGTCTGGGATCTCTGTCCCCAGAAACCTTTAGACCATCTGTGTGAATTACTTTGTCCCATGAAAAACATCACATGCAGATAATATCAAAAGTATCAGAAAAACATCACGTGTAAAACAGTGTAAATGTTAGAAAGCATTGGAGATTGTTAGGAATGACAAGGAGAATGATAGAAAGATGGCGTGACAGAAAGAAGAACCAAAATTCATTCCTTGACCTTGAATTTCTGAGACTGGAACTCATTGGTATATTCTTTTAGTTCTAAGAATTATATCTGTATTTGGAAATCCTTTGTAGTTTATAAATCTTTTGTAATTTGGAAATCTTATAAATCAAAAATCCTCCATTGGTGTTAAGTGTGTTAAGAACTATTTGTCTAAATTTTAATGTTTATCATTAAAAATAAATTCATCTGTGTTCAAACTTAGATAACTAGAAGTATCTCCTCCATGGTAGGGATGGGGACCCACCACCCACCCAAGTAGTGGATATTTCAGCTAGACTTCACCACAGAGACTAGACATGGAAGTAAACTAGTCTTTGAAGAGAAGGTTCTCTTCAGTATGATCTCCCTATAGTGAGAGTACCCGTAGATACCTTTGTCGATAGGGCTTAAAATTTCATTTTGAGTTAAGGTCTTTACAGACAGTGAACCCAATAGACAATCATCAGCAAATGCCACTAATTTTGAGCTTATTATGGAAAGACCAGTGATGAAGCTGTTCAAGATGGTTGACCTTGAACCACACTATGAGTAATTCTTGCAGTGATATCTTAGGGATGGAATGTTTGATCTCCAACATCTACAGACATACTGCAGGACTGCAGAAGACTCCAACCACTGCAGAGATATGCTGCTGCCTCACAGTGGCAAAGACCCATATTAAATCATGACCTTAGTATATTTTGAGAGAGTTTGTATGTTTGCTGTGACCAATTTCATCCAGTTTCCTCTCACATCCCAAAGGCATGAATTCTGGTTGGGTAATTGACTGCTGTAACCTTGCACTAGTAAGTAGTTGAATGGTGAAAAATGGGAGAGAATCCTGTGCATGAGAATCTGAAGAGAATAAGAATAATGGAATTAACATAGATTTGTGTAAATGAATGTGGATGGTTATTGCCAACTCTGTGAGACAACAAACCTGTTTCTGTGCTGTATTCCTACAATGTCCTACAATTCCATTCCTGGGCAATTTTTCACATTGGCAGATAGATGGCAGTGTTGTTACTTGTTTCATTCAAAACCAAGGTGGTGTCAAATTCACTATCCTATTAGAGTCACACAACTAAAAACTGGTGAAGGGTATACTTTATTCAAGATTGTAACTATAAGGCAAAGCACAAGTGCTCACGGATTGCATGGTTTCCATTTACAAAGGCAACTGGTGATGTGTCTTAGAGTTGTAGTACTCAGCCTTCTCTAAAGCTTTCACTCAGGGTTTCTACCTTTATTGAACATCTGTACTTCATTCTCATGCTGTTTACAATGGGCCTTGTTGTAACAGTGAAGGAAGTCACAGACTGATAGGTTGGATTATATATACACCTTGAGTGAGAGATACCAAGGATGCACCAATTAATGTTTGATGCACTACTTCCCAACAAAGAACATGGACAAAAGAACAGAAATAAAGGAATGTAGGAGCTTCAATATGCAGAACGGGAAGACATGCTCAGCAGATCAGGCTGGATGTGCCCTCCACTCCCAGAGGGAGAAAAATCGAGCCAAGCCATTTTTTTACAGTTAGACAATGGATATTAGGCTAGGATTAAATCAGGATGGGGGTTTACTGGGTGGCGTGGTTTGAAGGGCCGGAAGGACCTATTTCTATTATCAATAAAAGAAATAAAACTATTAAATAGAGTCAGCTGAAATCGTAGGATTCAATATGGAGTTCAAGAGGACAGAGGTGCTATTCTTCAAGCTTACAATGGGCTTCATAATAATAGTGCAGGAGATCACAGACCAATAAGTCAGAGTTGGGGTGGAATGGGGAATTAAAGTGACAGTGATAGAAAGCTCAGGGACATCTCTGAGGAATGAATACAAAGTGATCATCCAATTTGTGTTTGGTCTCTCCAGTGTAGAGGAAACCAGATTATGAACACTGAATGCAGTGAACTAGATTGGAAGAAATACACATGAATGCTGATGAGAAGGAAAGAGATAAAAGAATAGGTGCTGCATTACTTGGCAGTTGCAAGGGAAAGTGAATTGTATTGAATAATCTTTATTGTCATTATACATAGGTACAATGAAACTCTGTTTGGCTTCCTCTCAGTCAATCAAACAAAATGGTAGATAAAAACAAGACAGTAATAGAAAAACAATATTAGATAAGTAGCAGAAAATAAGTTGAAGCAGCACCAGAATATCACAGTAATGCACAAAGTGCCATTAGTGCAAGTATTTGAGTCCTCGTGTGTGCATGTGTGTGCTCACAGTTTCAGTCATTGTTCTGTGGGAGTGGTGTGAAGGAGGCCACAGCTCTGGGGTAGAAGCTGTTCCTCAGTCTATTTGTTCTGGTTTTTAGTGTCCTGAACCTTTTGCTGGATGGCAGCGGGTCAAACAGGGAGTGGCAGGGGTGTGTGGTGTCTCTGGTTATGCTGATTGCTTTCCTCCTGAGTCTGCTGGAATAGATGGTGTCCAGTCCTGGGAGCTCCATCCTGACAATTCGCTGGGCCGCCTTCACCACACGATGCAGGTCTTGTCGCTCAGCGGCTGTGCAGCTATCATACCACACTGTGGCGCTGTTGGTCAGGATGGTTTCAATTGTGCTTCTGTAGAAGTTAAGCAACAGCTTTTGTGGGAGTTTGGCCTGTTTCAGCTTCTTGAGGAAAAAGAGTCTTTGTTGTGCCTTTTTACAAGCAGCGAGGTGTTGGTGGTCCATGTCAGCTGTTTTGACAACATAACTCCACGGAACTTTAGGTTTCCCACACTTTCCACTACCTCTCCATGTATATGGAGGGGGTGTGTACACTGTCCTTTGATTTCCTGAAGTCAATGATCATCTTTTTTGTTTTAGAAGTGTTAAGGACCAGGTCATTGTCCTTACACCACTCCGTCAGATGATCCACCTCGAGCCTGTAGGCTGTTTCATCCTCATCCGAGATCAGGCCAACCACTGTGGTATCATCCGCAAATTTAATTATGGAATTGGAGGTGTAGATGAGGGTGCAGTCATGTGTGAAGAGTGTGTAGAGCATAAGGCCCAGCACACAGCCCTGCGGGGTGCCTGCTTTTAAGATGAGGGTGGTGGAGGTGTGCTTACCAACTCTGACATGCTGTGGTCGGTCTGTGAGAAAGTCCATAAACTGGTCAGCAAACTGAACACTCTTGGCCAGGGAGGAACCAAGGCCGAGAGTGTTCAGTTTGCTGACCAGTTTATGCGGGATGACTGTGTTCAATGCAGAACTGAAGTCCACAAATAACATCCTCACATATGTGTTTGGTTCCTCTAAGTGAGTCAGAGCAATATGGAGGGCTGTTGTGATTGCATCCTCTGTGGAGCGGTTTGCCTGGTAGGCAAACTGGTGTTTGTCCAGATCAGGTGGAATTATAGCCTTACTGTGTGAGAGCACAAGTCTCTCAAAGCACTTCATGGCTATGGGTGGCAGTGCTACAGGGCGATAGTCATTCAGGCACTTCACAGCTGATTTTTTGTGCACTGGGATGATGGTGGAGGTTTTAAGGTATGTTGGAACAGCAGCTTGTTTGCAGTGAGAGGTTAAATATACTTGTAAACACCTCAGCAAGCCGGTCAGCACATGCTTTCAATACCCGGCCGGGCACTCCGTCTGGGCCAGCTGCCTTACTCGCATTCGCTTTCCTCGGAGTGGATCTCACCTGATGTTGCTTAAGGACCAGTGTGGACTCATCATCAGGTGGGTTGATGAGTGGAGCAGCCTCCTCCCTCTGAGTATCAAAACAGGCAAAGAACTGGTTTAGGACATCAGGCAGGGTGGCGTCATCATCTGGCAGCAGATTATTGGTTTTGTAGTCTGTCATTGCCTTGATGCCTTTCCACATACTGCGGGGGTTGTTGTTATCAAACTGATTTTCAATGCGCAATTTGTATTTGCGCTTTGCATCCCTGATTCCCTGATTTGCGGAGATTCCCTCGTGCTTCACTGTAGGCTTGTTTGTCTCCTGACCTGAAGGCTGCATTACGCTCCCTGAGTAGTGCCCTCACATTGCTGTTAATCCATGGCTTTTGTTTGGGAAACACCTTAATTGTCTTTTGTGTTATTACATTCTCTGTGCAAAACTTAATATATCCCAGGACTGAACCAGCATATTCCTCCAGGTCTGCTCCCTTTGCAAACAAGCCCCAATCTGTGTTGTCAAAGCAGTCCTGTAGCATTGAGGTGGCTTCCTCAGACCACACATGTACTGTCTTGATGGTTGTTTTTACTCTGCAGATCCGTGGTCTGTAAGCTGGGGTCAGTGTGAGGGAGATATGGTCTGATTGTCCTAGGTGTGCAGATGGGGTCGCCTTGAATGCACCTGGAATATTTGTGTTGACTTGGTCTAGTATGTTATTTTCTCGTGTCGGGAAATTCACATTTTTGTAAAATTTGGGCATGACCAGTTTAAGATCTGTGTGATTGAAGTCCCCTGCTACAATGATCATTCCATGCGGGTGAGCCATGAGCTGTTTATTGGCGCTATCATGTAGCTTTTCCAATGCTAACTTAGCTTTAGCTTGCGGGGGAATGTATACAGCCATAATTATTATCGTCGTGAATTCCCTCGGGAGAAAGAACGGTATACACCTTACCACGAGGAGCTCCAAGTCCATGCAGTGGTGTTTATCCACAATGTTCACGGCTGTGCACCAATTATTGTTCAGAAGTGGCTAGTTTAAGGCTTTGGTGAAAAGAGGCGAAGGCGAAGATAAATTTCTGGTAGGTTTCTTTCTTTCTTTGTCTATTAGTTCATAGCTAGCACAGTGAGAATGGGTCCAGAGTCAGTGGTGTCTTCTCCTAAGATGTGGAAATTCTGAGAGATCTCCAGACTCCATCAAAACTACATCTGCAGCTCCTTACAAATCACGTTAGTGAACTGAAGCTGCTGCTGGAAGACTTCCGGCTCATATGGGGAATGAGAAGGTGATTGATAGAAGCTGCAGTGAAGTCATCACATCTACATTGCAGGAGGCAGGTTGCTGAGTGACTGTCAGGTGAGGAAAAAGTTCAAACTAAATTTATTATGAAAGTACCTATATGTCACCCTGAGATTCATTTCCTTGTAAGCATACTCAATAAATCCTTAATAGAATAACAACTAAGTTTTAGATGTGCTGAATTCGCAAATTCCTAAGGAAGTTACTGCACTGCTTTCTTCATAATTGCACTTACTTGCTGGGTCCAGGACAGATCCTCTGAAACACCAAGGAATTTAAAGTTGCTTATCTTCTCCACCCCTGATCCTCTGATGACGACTGGCTCATGGACCTCAGGTTTCCTCCTGCTGAAGTCAATAATCAGCTCCTTGGTCTTGCTGACATTGAGTAAGAGGCTGATGTTGTGGCACCACTCAGCCCGATTTTCAATCTCCTTCCTAAATGCTGATTCGTCACCACCTTTGATTCAGCCTACGACAGTGGTGTCGTCAGCAAGCTTGAATATCACATTAGAGCTGTGCCTAGCCACACAGTCATAAGTATAAAGCAAGTAGAACATGGGGCTAAACACACAGGCTTGGGGTGCTGATGGAGATCATGGGAGAGATGCTGTTGCTAATCCAAACTGACTGGGGCCTGTAAGTGAGGAAATCAAGGATCCAATTGCACAAGGAGGTATTGAGGCCAAGGCATCTGCTGTGGTTTGTTGTTCCGGTAGTCAAATGTAAGCAGATCCAAGTCGCTCTCAGGCAGGAGTTGATATGTTTCACACCAACCTCTCAAAGCACTTCATCACACTGGCCGTAAGTGCTACTGGATGACAGTCATTGAGGCAGGTTACCGCATTCTTCTTAGGGACCAGGTAACAGAAGCCTGCTTGAAGCAGGTTAACACCTCAGGCTGCCAAAGTGAGAGGTTAAAGATTTCAACGAGCACTCCTGCTGATTGATCAGCACAGGTCTTTAGTATTTGGCCGGGTGCCCCATCTGGGCTGGATGCTTTTTATGGGTTAACCCTCCTGAATGCTGCTCACACAATCAGAGAATGAAATCGCAAGAACGTCAGGGGTTGTGGGAGTTCATGATGGTTCTTCCATGTTTTGACAGTCAAAGCAAGCATAGAAGGCATTGAGCTCATCTGGAAGCAAGCCCTGTTATCATCTATGAAACTTGATTTAATTTTATAAGAGGTGATAGTATTCAAACCTACCACAACAGTAAAGCATGCTGTGTTGATTCGTGTTTGGTCTGGAATTGCCACTTCACCTCTGAGATGGCTTTCCTGAAATCATATCTGGACCTCTTGTAACTTTCTTGGTCACCAGACCTGATTGCCTCTGATCTGGCCCTCAGCAGATTGCAGATCTCATAGGCTTCTGATTGGGGAAGACTCTGAATGATTTTGTGGAGACATACTCATCTACAACTGTTTTAATAAAGTGTATTACAACCATGGTGTATTCATTCAGATCTATAGATGAGTCCTTAAATACGACCCAGTCCACTAACTCAAAACAATCACATAGCTGCTCCTCTGCCTCCCACAAACACCTCTTTGTTGTCCTAATTTCTGGAGTGTTGCCCTTTCACCTCGGCCTGTATGCAGGTAGAAGGATAGCCAAGAGTGGTTGGAGCTAAAGATGGCACCGGAAGGCGACTTCTCCCAGCTCATCAGTGAGCAGTTAAATTCTTTCTATTCTAATGTCTCTGTTTTCCTTTTCAGGGTGGCTGGGGTCCTATCAGGATCTTTGATCTACAGCGGCACTCAAAAACTGCAGTGTTTTCATGATGGCGTGTTCCCGTTCTTGGAGCTCACCAATAAGCCACGTTTCGGTATGTCCAGGTCAATGCCTGGCCTGCGTGACCCTGTGGACACAAGTTCTCGCTGCTGTCGCATTCTGAAGCAAAGCGGGAGTTGGAACATCAAAGACAGCAAGGTTGGCTCTTGGAGGGCTCTGCACTCGGTAATTGATTTGCTGACTCTCATGTCAGGTTATCTGGAAATGAAAAAGTAACACCTCAGACTGACTGTAACATCAAAATAGCAACTGTCTTGTTCCCTGTTGCTATGGAAGGAGCAATATCTGGAGGGAGGGAAGAAGAGAGACAGACAGGCAGACAGACAGTGGTTTGTTGAAATGTTGAAGTGAACAGTTTTAGTTTTTGATGTACGGTAGACCACGGACTCTCTTTGGAGGCTTCACAGTTGCTTGCAAGGTGGGTGGTGGGAATGCTGATGCTTTATGCCAGAATAATTTGGGGTAGGGGGAGAGTTGCTGCTGCTTGTGTGTGGGAGGGGGACAGGGGACTTTGGGGTTCTTGCTTCTTTTTTTCTTTCATCCCTTCTTTGGGGGTTTTTCTTCTGTTTCAAGGATGTCTGAGGAGTGTAAGAATTTCAAGTTCTATATTGTATACATTTCTCTGATTTTTAAATGGAATTATTGAACTATTGAAGTGATCAGATTTACCGAAATGCAGTCTGGGCATGGAATGGTGGGCATACTTGTCTTAGTATAACAGTGGTCTTGTGTGTTGGGACCTCTGGATATATGCCGATGGTAATTGGATAGGGTTTTCTTCAAACAAGTTTGGTTGAAGTCCACAGCTCTGATTTGAAATGCATTAGGATGGACTGTTTCTTGTTTGGAGACAGCATCATGCAGTTGATTATAGTCAGCCGCTGGTGGGATGTAAACTACGGTCAAAATTATGGAGGAGAAATCCCTAAGTAAATAGAATGGATGGCATTTGACTGTTAAGCGTTCAAGGTCAGGAGAACACGAGTGCAACAAAACCGCCTCATCAGAGCGCCACCATCATGAAACACACATCTCCACCTTTTGCCTTTTCTGAATCAACAGTTTGTCCATCCTGTGAATTGAGAACCTTCGGGTTTGATTACTGAATCCGATGTGCTGGGAGTAAGCCACGTTTGGTGCAAACAAGGAACAGAACAATTTCTCATTTCCCTATGATATAGCAATCTTGCCCTCGGATCTTCACTATTTTACTCCAGTGACTGCACATTTGGAAGGTGCAGGATAGATACATCTCAAAGAAGAGGAAGTATTCTAAAGACAGTATGACACAACTGTAACTCACAAGGGAAGTCAAAACCAACATAAAAGCGAAGGAGAGGGCATATAATAGAGCAAAAAAATGTGGGTAGTTAGAGGATTGGGGAAGTTTTAAAAATAAAACAAAAAAAGGAAAAGACCTGTGGTTGGGAAGATGTTGAAGTTGGTTGCTAAGGATGTGCTTTTGGGGTACTTGGAGGTACATGATAAAATAGGCCAAAGTCAGCACAGGTTCCTGAAGAGAAAATCTTGCCTGTCAAATCTGTTGGAATTCTTTGAAGAAATAACAAGCAGATTGTCAAAGGAAAATTGCTGGATGTTGTGTACTTGGACTTCCAGAAGGCCTTCGGCAAGGTTCTGCACGTGAAGCTGCTAAACAAGGTAAGAGCCCAGTGTATTACAGGGAAGATACTAGCATGGATAGAGTATTGACTGACTGGGAGAAGGCAAAGAGTAGGAGTAAAAGGAGCCCTTTCTGGTTGGCTGCCAGTGACTAGTGGTGTTCCACAAGGGTCTATGTTGGGACCGATTCTTTTTAAATTGTATGTTAATGATTTGGATGAAGAAATTGATGGTTTGTAAATAATAGAAAGATACGTGGAGGACCAGGTAGTGTTGAGGAAGCAGAGAGGCTACAGAAGGGCATAGACAGATCAGGAGAATGGGCGAAGAGATGGCAGGTGGAATACAGTGTCATGAAGTGTATGGTCATGCACTTTGGTAGAAGGAACAAAAACATAGATTATTTTCTAAAAGGGGAGAACGTTCAAAAATCTGAGGTGCAAAGGGTATAGGGAGTCCTTGTGCAGGATTCTCCAGAGGTTAATTTGCAGGTTGAGTCAGTGTTGAGGAAGGCAAATGCAATGTTAGCATTCATTTCAAGTGGACTAGAATATATGTAAAAGCAAGGATGTAATGTTAAGGCTGAATAAGGCGCTGGTAAGGCCTCACTTGGAGTATCATGAGCAGTTCATGAGCAGTTTTGGACCCCTTATTTAAGAAAAGATGTGCTGACATTGGAGAGGGTTCCAAGGGAGTTCACGAGAATGATTCCAGGAATGAAAGGGTTATAATATGAACAGTGATTGAAGGCTTTGGGGCTGTACTCACTGGAATTTAGAAAAATGAGGGGCAATCTCATTGAAAACTATTGAATGTTGAAAGGCCTAGATAGAGGGGATGTGAAAAGGATATTTCCTTTGGTGGGGGAGTCTAGAATCAGAGGGCACAGTCTCAAAATAGAGGGACAACCATTTAGAGCAGAGATGGGGAGGGGGAATTTCCTTAACCAGAGGGTGGTGATTCTGTGGAATTTATTGTCACAGGCGGCTGTGGAAGCCAGGGTCACAGGCGAAGGTTGATAGGTTCTTGATTAGTCAGGATGTAAAAGGTTATGGGTAGAAGGCAGGAGAATGGGGCTGAGAGGGAAATAGATCAGCCATGATGAAACATAGAAAATAGGTGCAGGAGTAGGCTATTCAGCCCTTCGAGCCTGCACCTCCATTCAGTATGATCATGGCTGATCATCCAACTCAGAACCCTGTACCTGCTTTCTCTCCATACCCCCTGATCCCTTTAGCCACAAGAGCCATATCTAACTCCCTCTTAAATATAGCCAATGAAACGACCTCAACTGTTTCCTGTGGCAGAGAATTCCACAGATTCACCACTCTCTGTGTGAAGAAGTTTCTCCTCATCACTGTCCTAAAAGGCTTCCCCTTTATCCTTAAACTGTGACCCCTCGTTCTAGACTTCCCCAACATCGGAAACAATCTTCCTGCATCTTGCCTGTCCAACCCCTTTAGAATTTTATACGTTTCAATAAGATCCCCCCTCAAACTTCTAAGTTCCAGTGAGTATAAGCCCAGTTGATCCAGTCTTTCTTCATATGAAAGTCCTGCCATCCCAGGAATCAATCTTGTGAATCTTCTTTGTACTCCCTCTATGGCAAAAATGTTTTTCCTCAGATTAGGGGATCAAAACTGCACACAATACTCCAGCTGTGGTCTCACCAAGGCCTTGTACAACTGCAGTAGAACCTCCCTGCTCCTGTACTCGAATCCTCTTGCTATGAATGCCAACATACCATTCGCCCTTTTCACTGCCTGCTGTACCTGCATGCCCACTTTCAATGACTGGTGTATAATGACACCCAGGTCTCGTTGTACCTCCCCTTTTCCTAATCGGCCACCATTCAGATAATAATCTGTTTTCCTTTTCTTGCCACCAAAGTGGATAACCTCACATTTATCCACATTAAATTCCATCTGCCATGAATTTGCCCACTCACCTAACATATCCAAGTCACCCTGCATCCTCTTAGCATACTCCTCACAGCTAACACTGCCGCCCAGCTTTGTGTCATCCGCAAACTTGGAGATGCTACATTTAATTCCCTCATCTAAATCATTAATTTATATTGTAAACAACTGGGGTCCCAGCATTGAGCCTTGCGGTACCCCACTAGTCACTGCCTGCCATTCTGAAAAGGTCCTGTTTACTCCCACTCTTTGCTTCCTGTCTGCCAACCAATTCTCTATTCACATCAATACCATACCCCCAATACCGTGTGCTTTAAGTTTGCACACTAATCTCCTGTGTGGGACCTTGTCAAAAGCCTTTTGAAAATCCAGATATACCACATCCACTGGTTCTCCCCTATCCACTCTACTAGTTACATCCTCAAAAAATTCTATAAGATTCGTCAGACATGATTTTCCTTTCACAAATCCATGCCGACTTTGTCCGATGATTTCACCTCTTTCCAAATGTGCTGTTATCACATCTTTGATAACCGACTCTAGCATTTTCCCCACCACCGATGTCAGTCCAACCGGTCTATAATTCCCCGGTTTCTCTCTCCCTCCTTTTTTAAAAAGTGGGGTTACATTAGCCACCCTCCAATCCTCAGGAACTAATCCAGAATCTAAGGAGTTTTGAAAAATTATCACTAATGCATCCACTATTTCTTGGGCTAATTCCTTAAGCACTCGGGGATGCAGACCATCTGGCCCTGGGGATTTATCTGCCTTTAATCCCTTCAATTTACCTAACACCACTTCCCTACTAACATGTATTTTTCTCAGTTCCTCCATCTCACTAGACCCTCGGTCCCCTACTATTTCCGGAAGATTATTTCTGTCCTCCTTAGTGAAGACAGAACCAAAGTAGTTATTCAATTGGTCTGCCATGTCTTTGTTCCCCATGATCAATTCACCTGTTTCTGACTGTATGGGACCTACATTTGTCTTAACCAATCTTTTTCTTTTCACATATCTATAAAAGCTTTTACAGTCAGTTTTTATGTTCCCTGCCAGCTTTCTCTCATAATCTTTTTTCCCTTTCCTAATTAAGCCCTTTGTCCTCCTCTGCTGGACTCTGAATTTCTCCCAGTCCTCAGGTGTGCTGCTTATAGTGAAATAGTGGATTGACCGTAGGTCGAACGGTCTAATTCTGCTTCTATGTCTTATGATCTTTTGGTCTAATGAACCAGATATAATTAAGGAGCCTACAGTAAAGGAAACGTTAGGAGGCATCAATCACCCTGCACTTTTGAAAGGGACAAGCTAGAATCAGAGGTATCAGTATTACAGTGGCATAAAGGAAACTACAGAGGCATGAAAGAGGAGCTGGCCAAAGTTGATTGGAAGGGGAAAATAGCAGGGATGATGGAAGAATGGCATTGGTTGGAGTTTTTGGGAGCAATCCAGAAGACATTGGATAGATTCATCCCAAAGAAGTATTCTAAAGAGAGGATGAGGCAAATATGGCTTACTCAGGAAGTCAAAGACAACATAAAAGCAAAATCTTATGGGTAAGATCACCTCTCATTCTTCTAAGGTCAATGGAACATAAGCCCAACTTTCCAGACTAGCAGTGATGTGACTGAAGTCACGCTGCCTGTTATGTTAGAAAACCTTGGAGAGGTGGGGCCATGGGAGGTCCATATTTTAAGAGAAGGGGGGAGGGTAGCTGAGGGCAAAGACTTTAAAGCCAAGTTGCTCTGGCTTCTTTGAAGTAAGGGAAAGGGGTTGTCTGATGTGAATGGTATAATGGCTCCTTCAGCGGTTGATTTAAATCCGAGCTGGTTTCGGCTATGATATCACTGGTTAATAAATGCTGAAGCGTAACTGCAGAGAGCCAAAGTTATCGTAGGCTGGGAGTGTTCTCTGGAGTCTAGCCCACACCCACTGGGGAAGAAGAATATGAAACACGTGGTCTGAGCAGACATCCCAGTAACTGGATGAATGGAAGTGCTCAGATAAGATGAAAAAACTGGTAGAGAGCTTAAAGTGTCCAGTGGCTGAAATACTGAGGTTCCTAAAGGCAGAAAACCCATTAGCCACATCAGCTAATTACTTGAAAACTCTTGGCATTGCTGAAAGTGCAGCTGATTTTAGGGTGAAACTTAGACACACATTCCAGGAGGAAGGGGAGAAGCTGTCTGCACACCTTTTCAGGTTGGAGAAACTGCTGCATTGTTTGTGCCACAAAGGGGACATTCAGCTGTCTGAGAGAAATTGCTTGAGGGTGGAGCAGGTTGTGAAGGGCACACTGTTACGTGATGATGGCTCTGGATAATCAAACAGAGAAGAAAAGAGGCAAACCTAGGGAGGGATCCAGTAAAGGAATGGGCCGGTGTCTAGAAGACAGTATATCCCAATCAGTGTATCTAGGGAAATGAAGTGCAAATCACTATTCCAGCAGGTTTTGTGGGACCAAGCTCTAATGTATCCATATGGATTGAAGGTGTTTTTGCTACAGCCATACTTGACACAGGTTCTTAAGTTACTTTGCTTTATAGATCCTTTTACAACCGGTAGTTTGCACATTTACTTTGACACCACTCAGTGCCCTTGAGACTTGGGGGCTTAGCACTGATGAGTACCCGTACAATGGTTACTTGTCATTGAAACTGGAGTTTTCGGAAGCAGATGTTGGAGTAACTGAGATAATTAGATCATAAGCCCAGAACACATAGGAGCAGAATTAGGCCATTTGTCCCATCAAGTCTGCTCCACTGTTTCATCCTGGGTGATCCATTTCCTTCTCAGTCCAAATCTCCTGCCTTCTCCCCGAAACCCTTCATATCTGGACTAGTCAAGAAGTTATCAACCTCTGCCTTATATATACCCAATGGCCTGGCCTCCATAGCCACATGTGGCCACAAATTCTAAATTCACTCCGCTCTGGCAAAAGAAATTCCTCCTCTAAATGAACATCCCTCTATTCTGAGGGCCTCCAATCCTAGACTCCCCCACAATAGGAAACATCCTCTCTACATCCACTGTATTGAGGCCCTTTCAGTATTTGATAGGTTTCAATGAGATCCCCACTCATTCTTCTGAATTCCAGTAAGTATAGGCCCAGAGCCATCATTCGGTCCTCATTGGGTAACCCTTTCATTTAAGGAATCATC
The DNA here is from genome assembly GCF_048418815.1 of Hemitrygon akajei. NCBI lineage: Eukaryota > Metazoa > Chordata > Chondrichthyes > Myliobatiformes > Dasyatidae > Hemitrygon > Hemitrygon akajei. The sequence goes on from NC_133126.1 coordinate 113,866,438, forward strand.
TCGTGAACCTCCTCTGAACCCCTCTGATGTCAGCTCATCCTTTCTTAGATAAGGGGTCCAAAACTACTCACAATACTCTTAAGTGAGGTCTCACCAGTGCCTTATAAAACCTCAACATTGACACACCAGTGTTGATCTGGCTGGATCTGGTTAAAAAGGGTGAAGTTTCCATTCTTGTAGGAACAGATTTTTCCATTGTGAGAAAGTTCATGGAGCATGCAAAGAGAGAAATGGGGAGAACTTTTTGAAAACCTTGTCCATTCACTAAGCAGGATGATGAGCACAAATGAGGAAGTGTGTGGTACACTGAGTAGCTAGGTTCCGTCACCCCAGCTACTCCTCCAGGGCAATACATGACAGTTTGCTTTGAAGTTTGACTGCTCTAACCAAAGCAGCAGATGTGGGCTTTGTTGATATTGTAAAAGTGATGCAGGAACACTTAGGACTGAAGCCATTGTTGATTGCAGAATGCTTTAGATTTCATAAATGAAATTAATAGAAAGGGGAGTCCATTTCAGCATATGTGGCTGAATTAAAGAGATTTGAGTCTTGTCAGTTCGATAATCTTCTTAATGATGCACAGAGAGATCATTTAGTTTGTGGAATTTTACAAGAAAGTATTCAAAAATGACTCCCAACTGAGGCACAACTTACTTTAATAGAACAGTTGAAATTGCTGTTTCAATGGAATCTACAGACAGAGATGCAATTGAGTTGCAGTCAGTAATGAAAGTGACCGTGAATAAAATTGCAACACTTAAACAGAAACCGGCCAGGCTGAACAAGTTGTGTTACTGCTGCAGCAGGGGCTCATATACACCAGTCCAATGCAGATTTAAGGGTGAAACTTGCAGAAAATGCAACAGAAGTACGACACATACAAAGAGCATGCTGGACAGACAAAAGTAAATAGTCTGCACAGAGAAGACAAAAAGAAAAAAAAGTCAAGTTGCAGTTTCATAAGGAGCACTAAGCTGCACACTGTTGATGAAAAATCTGATAGCGATGGGAGTGAAACAGCGCGTGCAACCTTTAGATTTGCAATGTGAAAATTAACAATAGACAAGCATAATGGTTTACGCCAGAAGTGAACAGCAAATTAATGAAAATGGAATTGGACACTGACTCAGCTGATTCAGTCATTCCACAAAATCAGTTTGAATGGCATTTCATAGATACTAAACTGAAGCCTGCAGATAGCCAACTAAAATCTTATATTGGAGAAAAAATAACACCTATGGGAATGACATTCATAACAGTGAAGTACAACAACCAACAAACCATTGGGCTTGTATGTGGTAGAAATGAAAGGACCAGCATTGTGGGGGCTTGATTGGCTGAGAGAACTACATCTTAACTGGAGATCCAGCCACCATTTGCATGCCATATAGCTCGTAGTAAAGTCAACTGAAAGCGAATTAAGAAAGGTACTGAATGATGCCACACAGTCTCCATGTTGTACATCATGAACCATTGCCCAACAGAGGACAAACAGGTGTCAGTACCAACCTCTGTGCCTCTGGTTGGAAAGCATATTTAACCAAGGAAGGACCACACTGCTCAGAGAAACCGCAAGAGTGACAAAAGCAAAGGTCCAGTTACAACAGGTCTGAGAAAGAATCTGAGATGCTAATCAGGCAGTTACTTGCAAAATGTGGCTTGTTTTAAGCTGTAAGAGAGTTCAAGGAGCTTCAGGAAAGTTTTGTGAGTATAAAGAACCAGAATATACTCCGTCTTTGTTCAAGTTATTGCATGAACTTCAAGTAGGAGACAAAAAGCTGCTTGTACAACTAAATGTAAAGACCAAAGCCCAGCTGGATGAAGGGAAGGTCAAAAAGAAAAGAGTCAATAGAAATATGAAAACAGAAGATTTGTCAGATAATGTTGTGGATGAAGCAAGCTAGATGAGGGACCAGCTTGTAAACAGAGCAATAGAGGGATTAATAAGAGAATACTCCAGTGAGCTAAATGCACCTTTCCAAGATCAAGTTGTACAAACTAAAAGAAGAATAAAAGAAGCTACTGTTCTGAGAACCACTTCCTGCAGTCTCAGAGTCAATTCCTACAACCACTCTGGAGGAGGGCCCAGAATCTGAGATTGCTCACAGCAACAAGTCTCACCTGCCAAGCAGAGTGACCTCCCTTTTCAGGCAAGACGTTACCCCACAAGAGTAAGAAATCCACCGCAATGATTAAATCTTAAGGCCTGGATGGGTCAATTTAAAAATTTACTATACTGTGGATGCCTGTATATAGTAGTTGTATTATATAGTATACTGTGTATATAGTTGAAATGCATTCTCTATTGAGTTGGAGTTTACAGCTAAGCGTGGATGAGTGTTGCGTATTTAATATTTCTGTAATGTTTGAGTAAGCTTGCATGTGTGTGTGTATATATATAGGTTCATTAAGCATTCCTGTTTATTTAAAGAAATTATTATGGGTTATATGTATAAATATGTGGATTGCATACATCATCATGCTACCATGTGATAGTCGTCGCCTCAATAAAAAATAAACTTAAAGTTAGACCCACATTTTGTACTCCTGAGTCTTGAATTAGTTCAATGTTTTGAAGTTACAAAACATAACACACAGGTAACGGGCAGGTGGGTGAAGTGAGAATGGGAATAGTGCCAGTAGGTGGAATTATGATCAGTGGAAGTGACAAAGGGCTGAAGATGATGGAATCTGATAGAAGAGGAAAGTGGAGCATGGAGTAAAGGGTGGAAGGTGGTGTGGGTAGTAGGGAGGTGAATTAGTATCTTCAGTGTTCCTGCACATCCTTTGGTTGTCTGAGTAAAGTGGAATTTGAAAATAAAGACCTCAAACCTCATGCAAAGGTCATGGTCTATTGGTCAGCAATGATCCCTCTACTCCTCAACATTTCTGAGACTTAAACCACCTGCAGCAGGCACTTCTAGACACTGGAAATAAACCACCAGTGTGGTCTCTGTAAAATACTCCAAATCTTCCAGAGAGGTGAACCATCAATAGTGTACACTTCCCAGTCAACATGCCCAGGATTAAGGCCTTAATTCAGTAAGCTTTGTTGAGCAGGCTATAAGTTCATATGATCCTACTATCTATCTATCACTGCAAAAGATAACCAGGAGGACAGAAGAAAAGCATTATGGATTTTATAAAGGTCTCTGAAGACAGTATAACATTCACATCAAACCCAGTGTGGCCTGTGACCAATCAAAATGGAGGAACTCTGCAGGACACTGAGAACCTCAAATCTCTGAAGCAAAGCCTTGCAGAAGCCCATTGAAAATGGAGGAAGGAATACTACAACGCCCAAACTATCTGTCTTCCTACTTCATTTGTTTGTTTTATTTAGTGATTTTATGCCTTTGCACTGTACTGCTGCCACAACACAACGAATTTCATGTCACATGAGAAAGTGATAATAACTCTGATTCTGTGACAGGGTCTGCACATTCAGCATTAGGCTAAGTTGTCACCCACAGAACTGGAATGGGGCAAGTCATCCTTGATCCCAGGCACTGTCTAAGAGAAACACAATGGACTTCCCTGTCTTTAGCATATAGGTCAAACTCAAGGCCCGCGGGCCGGATAATTATCTTTGGCCCGCAAGATAATATCTAATTACTATTAAAGCTGGCCCCAGTAATCGAAGCGCCTATGGCGTATGATATGGCTAATGCTGAGTTTATTCAGGTACCAGGTTTTCAGGGTTTTTAGTGTTTATTCGGCAGTCTTGCTCAGCAGTCTTCTTCATAAGAAACGGAATTTGTAAAGTGAAACACTTTGTAGTTATAGCAGAGACTGAGACACATGAGAGCAGGCTGAAAAAACGGAGGCAACGAAAGCTGCGCTCGCACGCGTCCGACTGATCCGGCCCGCATGAAGTTGCATTTTGCTCAATCCGGCCCGTGACCTAAAATGAGTTTGACACCCATGCCTTACAGTATCCTTCATCAAATATTTGCCCTCTCGATTCATCTATCTTTTTCCATTTTTCTCCTCACAACTAGTCTATCTACTTTTTCAATCAGCAAATGCAGCTACAACACATTCATTCCCTTTATCGTTGCTTGTCAATCTGAAAATATCCCATCTATCCTGATCCCCTGTTTTCTGTGGGTAAGCCTATCCTTAATCATATATGTTACCCCAACACCACAAGGTCTTACCTCGTGCCTTATCCTTTTATATGACAACAGTGATGAAGTATTTTAGAAATCCAAAAATCCTCTATGAATAATTGATGGTCAAGACGGACAGGAAGGGCTGAAGGTTGTGTTGTTTGACTATAGGACTCTATGATTATATCTGCTGTTTCCCCTTTATCTATCTGCTTTTTATATCCTCATGTGCATTTGAATTTTTTTTCTAAATGCCCTGTAACTTTGGGAGTAAGAACAGGAAGGCAGATTGTTATCTGAATGGTGTAGAGTTAGGTAAGGGAGAAATATAAAGAGATCTAGGAGTCCTTGTTCATCAGTCACTGAAGGTGAATGAGCAAGTGCAGCAGGCAGTGAAGAAGGCTAATGGAATGTTGGCCTTTATTACAAAGGGAATTGAGTACAAGAGCAAGGAAGTCCTCTTGCATTTGTACAGAGCCCTGGTGAGACCACATCTGGAGTATTGTGTACAGTTTTGGTCTCCAGGGTTAAGGAAGGACATCCTGGCTGTAGAGGAAGTGCAGCGTAGATTCACGAGGTTAATTCCTGGGATGTCGGGACTGTCTTATGCAGAGAGATTAGAGAGACTGGGCTTGTACACGCTGGAATTAAGGAGATTGAGAGGGGATCTGATTGAAACATATAAGATTATTAAGGGATATAAGATAGAGGCAGGAAATATGTTCCAGATGCTGGGAGAGTCCAGTACCAGAGGGCATAGTTTGAGAATAAGGGGTAGGTCATTTAGGACAGAGTTAAGGAACAACTTCTTCTCCCAGAGTTATGGGGGTCTGGAATGCACTGCCTCGGAAGGTAGTGGAGGCCAGTTCTCTGGATGCTTTCAAGAAGGAGCTAGATAGGTATCTTATGGATAGGGGAATCAAGGGATATGGGGACAAGGCAGGAACTGGGTATTGATAGTAGATGATCAGCCATGATCTCAAAATGGCGGTGCAGGCTCGAAGGGCCGAATGGTCTACTTCTGCACCTATTGTCTATTGAAACTATCATAACATATCCCATTATTTTCCAAACAACAGCTCTTAGGTTAACAAGCCTGAAGCTTCCTGCTTTCTTTCCCCCTTCCTTATTGAATACTGTGTTACATTTATTGTATTATGATATGCTAGGACCATTCCAAATCTACGAATTTAGGAAGATCACAACCACCATCTGCTGCCATTGTTTTTGGACCTTAGGAAGCAAGTTGTGAGGTTCAGGGCACTTCACAGCTTTTAGTTGCATCTATCTGTTGAGTAACTTATCTTGTGATAATAATTGTTTTAAGCTCCTCCTTTCCTTTTGCTGCTTAATTTTATGTTTTATTGGGTTGCTTTTAGTGTCCACTGTCATAAAGATAGATAGACTTTGGTCAATGTACCTGTCATTTCCTTATTTTCCATTTTTAATTGCCCAATCTTGTCCAATATGGCAACGGTTCGCAATTCCTTTTGTTTTCAAGAACTTTTTTCTAAACTGGCATAGCTACTTTTATAGTCCCAGCCACTCTTGTTTATTGTTTTATGGCCAGATTTATGTATAGGAGCTAGAAATGAAACAAAAGTACACACACTTGGTTATAATTAAATTGAAAAATCTGAAACTAATCCCAATCCAGTAGACATAACAATATAAAAAGTATATTTTACTATTGAAATTCAACTTTTTAAAAAATCCTTTGACATGAAATGGGCATGGTCATTACTTTTTAATATGTTGGTACTATTGCTCTGGTTGGAGTTTTTCTTCAGTGATCTGTATAATTTATGCGTAATTTCTGTTCTGAGTATTGTCTTTACTGACGTGTTTGTGATGCTGCTGCAAGCAAGATTTTTATTGTATTTGTATCTCACCATACTTGTGCACGTGACAATAAACTACTTGGAGAGTCATTAATTCCACCAATTAAACTGCAAAAACTGGTATAACGTTTTCACAGAAGCACGATTAAAGATAAAATAAGTTGTTTTTGTGTGTTTCCATTAACATGGGGAAATCAGGTATTACACAGGCTTCCTAGAGTGAGGACTAAGTTCTATGTTCTAATCAATCTGCAATGAATGTGGGCTGAAAATGTTGGAAACTGTTGGTATAGCTCATCTTCTGCCTGTTTTCAGAATGCTAATGGTTAGAACAATTCCCAAATGAAGTCACCTGCTTACAGAATCAATTCAATATGATTTAGTTCAATATTGCAAGGCAAAGAATCAAAATGAACGGTTGTGCGGTACCTTGATAACCCTGTTGTAGGAAAGACACTGAGTGCAAAGAATATTTACAAGAATGTTGCTGAGACTCGAAACCTGAGTTTCAGGGAGTAGCTGGACAGGTTGGGACTTTATTCCTCAGAGCACAGGAGGACCTCGTCCTCCTATGGACCCGCATTCCCAGCTCCAGCTATGCATCTTATCCATGCTCTTGACCCCCGGTCCCATTCTCAGACTGTGTCTTTGGCTACCTACCTATCCACACTCCTAGCTCCAGGCACACACCCAACGTGTGTTCACACTGCACTCCAACCTGAGCACTACAGTAGCATAGCGGTTAGTGCGACACAATTACAGCTTGGGATATTCCAGAGTTTGGAGCTCAATTCTGGTGTGCATTCTGTAAAGGGTCTCCGCACGTCCTCCCCGTGGAATGCTTGGCTTTTCCCCGGATCCTCCGGTTTCCACCTGCAGTCCAAAGACGCACCAGGTAGGTTAATTGGTCATTATAAATTGTCCTGTGATTAGATTAGGGTTAAATTGGGTTTTGGGGGTTACTGGGCGGAGCTGCTTAAAGGGCCAGAACAGCCAATTCCACACTGTATTGCTAAATAATTAAAACACCTGACTCCTGTGCCACATTTCTAGTTTTTTTAATTACTTTTAGCCCTTGATTCCTGCCACAAATCGGGTCCATGTTCCCAGCTTCTGTCCTACATTGATAAGGCTATACACCAGACTCATGTTTCCAATGACTTGGACCCAGCTGTTCAGCTTATAGCCCACGTTACTGACTCCAGAAACACACAAAGCCCACATCCCCGGCTCTTGGCTCCAGCTGCACACCAGCCCCAGTTCTGTCTCCACATCTAGCTTGTTAACGTTACTGATATCATGAATTATAAGACCTTCTGAATACAGTTTTGCAAACTGTTAGAAGTTTTGAGTCACTATGTCAGGAGTATAGCATCTATCCCACTACAGCCATGTATGTAGCATTGATGGATGCTATCCAAGACAGTAAATCAGAATGTTTGCTAGTAATTGGAATAATTCTGTGTTTCTTTCGTTTTACACTTCTGTGGTTTGTGTCTGATTGTGTTAGTTCTTCATTCAAATTTGATAATCAAGTAGAAGAAAGGTAAAAATAATGTGATTTTAACAGAGGCCAAACAAACCCATACTGTATACAGTATTCACACTCCTGCAGAACATAGAAAATTGATGTGGCTTCAAAGCCATTTATTTTTGTTTCATTGGACCATAAAAGTAAGTTAAATGTGCAGAGGTGAAAGACTGACATAAGATATTGCTGTGATAGTGATTGTAAGTATGGTTAACTTACATTCTTGCTTAAACATTTCAATTACAGTAAAAACACCGGAGATATTTTTAATTCACCCTGGGATATAAAACAGCCATAATAAAAATAACTCAGAGTTTATAATGAGTTCCTGGCCCTACCAAAAAAAAAGCACTTTTACATCCATCAACAAGTTGAAAATTCTGATTTCCGCAAGAGGGAAATGAGGAGAGTAAGAAGGGAGATTTTGGATCATATGCATATTGTGTGAAAGGAAGTATTTACACCCTTGATAGGTATTAAGATTAAGTCCCCAGGACCTGACCAGTTGCACCCCGGACCTTATAGGAGGCTAGGAAAGAAATCGTGGAGGCTCTTATCGAAAAACAGTACTTGCTTTATCGTTTGTCACTGGTCAAGCTCTAGAAGACTGATGCACCATCAATAACTCTGAGACGTGGGTTAAGGTCGGCTTTTACTGGCTGGAAGAAAGCACAAGCAGCAAGTGACCATCACACAACATCCTGGAGACTGAGGAAGGGTCTGTGGCCCCAATCGCCTTTATACCGGGGTCTGTGGGAGGAGCCACAGGAGCAGTCAGCGGGGGGGGGGGGGGGGGCGTGTCCAGACAGATATATGTAGTTCACCACAAAGACTAATGTTGTTCTTTTGTTTAAGAAGGGTAGCAAGGACAGGCCAGGCCTGAGAACTACAGGTTAGTGAGCCTGACTCCAGTTGTAGGGAAGTTACTGGAGGGAATCCTTAAGAACAAGATCTACCATGATTTGGATAATCATCATAGTTTTGTGCATGGGAGGTCATGTCTAAGAATATTTTTTAGAGTTCTTTGAAGAGGTAACTAAGAGGATAGATGAATGTAGGATGATGGAGCTTGTCCATATGGACTTTTAGTAAAGGTCCCACGTGGCAGACTGATCTGGAAAGTTAGTCGCATGGGATTCAGGAGGAACTAATGAGATAGATTCAGAATTGGCTTAATGATAGGAAGCAAAGAGTTTACTCCCCATAGAGGTCTGTGATTAGTGGGGTGCTCAAGGAGTCAGTTTTGGGATCTCTGTTATTCATTACTTATACAAATAATTCATTCCATAGTCAGACGAGGTTCCATGGCATGATAGACACTCCTGAATGGTATGTGTCCTTCCACGTTTCAGAGTCAGGGATGTCTCGGATCAGGTGCATTGCATTCTCAAGGGAGGGGGGGAGCAGCTAGAAGTCTTGGTTGTCAGTACCTCCAGTTGAACTCTGTCTTTCTGTGTGTTTCCCGCCAGCTGTCAGTCTGTGGTTTTGTATTGCCATGTGCTCCTGTCCCCGCTCCTGCTCTACTCCGGCCCCTGTATCACTGAGTACTCTGTCTCTCATCTGTTCCTCATTACTACCTGTATTGCTGCCACCCATGTCTATTGTGCTGGTCACCCAGGACCTTCCTGCCACCTTTGAAGCCCTGGTGGATTTGGCCATCCGTATTGATGTTCACCTTCAGCAGTGCCACAGAGGAATGGGTTCCAGAGGGTTCCAAGTTCCTCGTCAGTCTACATTGCCCTGCTGTTTGCCTCCATCTACAATTCCTGTTCCAGAGCCCGAGGCCGTGCATGTTGACCGTACCCGCCTGATGCCGACTGAAAGACAAAGGAGAATCAGCACCCGCTCCAGTCTGTACTGTGGCCAACCAAACCATTTCATCTCCACCTGCCCAGTAAAAGCCAAGCGCTCACCAGTAGGACGAGGAGTACTGGTGAGCGTGACCTCTGCCCGGCCCTCCTCGATACCACTCACTCTCATACCTGCTTCTCTGGAGTGGGGCGTCCAACACCGAGCAGTCTCCGTCTTGGTCGATTCTGGTGTGGAGGGGTGATTTATTGATTCCGGCTTGGCTGCCCAGTGGGGATTACCCACACCTGCTCTCCAGTCACCATTGGTGGCAACGTCTTGAATGGTCAGACGCTGGCTAACATCACCCATGTCACGGCCCCGGTGAGTCTCAGTTTATCCAGCAACCATCATGAACAGTTAACCCTTTATGTTATTGACGCTCCTCAAGCTCCCATTGGCCTGAGCCATCCCTGGTTAAACACAACCCCCATATTGACTGGTTCAGTCACAAGATTGTAGGCTGCAGCCCATTCTGTCACTTCCACTGCCTCCACCATGCTTAGATCTCCTTGTCTCCAAACCTCGATCCCCCTGAGGAATCTCCAGACCTTAGTGCCATCCCTCCTGAATACGTGGACCTCAGGTCTGTGTTTAGCAAGTCCCGGGCCACTTCCCTACCGCCTCATCGTCCATATGATTGCGCCATTGACCTCTTGCCTGGCATATGTCCCCCAAGCCTGTACTCCCTGTCTGTACCCGAAACAGAAGCCACGAGTAAATACATTCAGGAGCCTCTGGCTGCAGGCATCATCCGGCCGTCTTCCTCCCCTGCTGGTGCAAGCTTGATCTCCGTAACGCCAACCATCTTGTCCGCATTCGCAAAGGGGACGAGTGGAAGACGGCCTTCAACACCACCTCAGGCCATTACGAGTATCTGGTCATGCCATTCGGTCTCACCAATGCCCTCACCGTCTTCCAAGCCCTGGTAAATGACATTCTCAGGGACATGCTGAACCAATTTGTTTTAGTGTATCTCGACGACATTTTGATTTTTTTCTGTGTCCCTTGTTGAACACACAAGTCACATCCACAGAGTTCTCCAGTGCCTTCTGGAGAACCAGCTCTTTGTGAAGGCTGAGAAATGTGAGTTTTATCGCAATCCTGTCTCCTTCCTGGGGTCTGTAATTTCAGGCGATTCCATTCAGATGGTCCAACAGAAGGTCAAGATGGTGGTCGAATGGTCCCCAAACTTCGACTTGTCGGGAGTTGCAACACTTCTTGGGCTTTGCTAACTTCTGTCGCTGCTTCATCAGAAACTACAGCACACTGGCTGCAACCCTCGTTGCTCTTACCTCATCGGCTGTCAGATTCCCCTGGTCCCCTGCCTCTGAAAAAGCATTCGCTGACCTGAAGGAACGTTTCACCTCTGTCCCCATCCTGATTCAACCCCACACCGATGGGCAGTTCATTGTGGAGGTGGATGTGTCTGACATTGGCGTAGGGGCTGTTCTCTCTCAGCACACGGCCAAGGATGAGAAGGTACACCCCTGCACCTTCTCTCACCGCCTCACTCCCACGGAGTGGGATTACGATGTGGGATACCGGGAGCAGCTGGCTGTCAAGCTAGCTCTGGAGGAGTGAAGGCATTGGCCGGAGGGAGCAAAGGTGCCATTCTTAGTCTGGACTGATCACAAGAATCTGGAATATATCCGTACAGCCAAGTGTCTTAACTCCTGTCAAGCTCGTTGGTCCGTTTTTCTCAAGATTCAATTTTACTCTGTCCTTCCGCCCCAGTTCCAAGAATGGAAAACCCGATGCCCTCTCCTGAAGATTTCCCTCCTCTGAGACCCCTGAGGTCCTCAATGTCATTCTCCCTGCTCACATCTCGTGGGTGCAATGCAATGGGACATTGAATCCATTGTGCAAGCTGCTCAACAGAATGAGGCAGCTCCCAGTCAATGCCCCACTAACCATGTTTATGTTCCCAGCTCTGTCCACTCACAGGTATTGCAGTGGGATCATTCTTTCCAGTTATCCTGTCACTCTGGAACCAAACATACTTAAGCCTTCATCAATCAGTGGTTCTGGTGGCCCTCCATGGGAGATGACATCCGCAACTTTGTCTCAGCCTGCTCGGTCTGTGCTCAAGGCAAGAACTCTAACCAGTCACCCGCTGGTCTGTTACAACCCCTGTCTATCCCCAAGAGACCCTTGTCCCACAGTGCCCTGGACTTTGTCACCGGTCTTCCCCCATCAGATGGTAATACCACCATTCTCACAGTAGTTGATCTTTTCTCCAAGTCTGTACACTTCATTCCTTTACCTAAACTCCCCTCTGCCAAAGAAACAGCCAAATTACTAGTACTGCATGTCTTGAAATTACATGGTTTACCTGTAGATGTTGTGTCAGACAGGGGCTCTCAATTTACATCCAGCTTCTGGAGGGCATTCTGTAATCTTCTGGGTGCTTCTGTGATTCTGTCTTCATGATTTCACTCACAAACCAATGGCCAGACTGAGTGGGCCAACCACCAGCTGGAGACAATATTGTGGTGTCTGGTCTCCCAGAACCCCTCTGCGTGGAGTCGGCAGCTACCGTGCTCTCATCTGTCCTCATCCACCGGTCTGTCCCCTTTCGAGGGCTGCCTTGGCTACAGTCTCCACTGTTTCCTGCCCAGGGGGAGGAGGCTGGCATTCCACTGCCGAGGCATTCATCCGTCGTGGTCAGTGGACGTGGAGGCGCACCTGCTCTGCCCTTCTCCGTGCCTCTGCTAGGATCGAGTGTCAAGCTGACCGCCATCGATCCAAGGCCCCACGTTACCGCCAGGGACAGCGTGTGTGGCATTCAACCCGATACCTGCCCCTCGAGGTGGAATACCACAAGCTCACCCTTTCCCATTGCTAAAGTCATCAGCCCTGCTACTGTCCATCTCAAGCTGTCCTCCACTCTGCCACATTCATCCCACCTTCCACGTGTCCCACATCAAGCCATCCCGTGTCCTATTTCCAAACCCCCCTCCCCCACAGCTCATTGATGGGTTAGAGGCCTTCACGGTGTGTCGACTGCTGGACGTTCATCACCGGGGCCATGGCCTCCTGTCCCTTGTGGACTGGGAGGGCTACAGGTCTGAGGAGAGGGGCTGGGTCCCCACCCATAACACTCTGGAGCCCTCTCTCATCAGGGACTTATATCACGGGGCCCAGCTCTACCTGCCGTGACACCAGGAGGCATCTGTAGAGGGTGGGGTACTGTCAGTACCTCCAGGTGAACGCTGTCTTCTTGTGTGTTTCCCCCGAGCTGTCAGTCTGTGGTTTTGTATTGCCATGTGCTCCTGTCCCCGCTCCTGCTCTACTCCGGCCCCTGTATCACTGAGTACTCCGTCTCTCACCTGTTCCTCATTACTACCTGTATCGCTGCCACCTGTGTCTCATTGTGCTCCACCTATCATCTGCCTCTCTGTTTATTGCTCAGTGTATTTCAGTCCTGTGTTTTCATCTGTTTGTTGCCAGATTGTGCCAGTGAATTTTCCTGAGCCTTTCCAGCATTTGTATCTGTACTCTGTCCATCTGAATATTGCCTCTGCCTGATTCCTGATTCTGGTTTTTGGATTTCTCTGGATATTTTGATCTCTGCCTGAACTTTGATGCTGACTTTGTTTGCACCTTGGGATTTGTTACTCAATTAATATCACTGTGTGAACAGTACTGGGTCTGCAATTGGATCCCTGCTCCAACGTCCTGACATTGGCACCAATGACAAGATGAGGATGTCCTGAAGAGAGATTTTCGGGAACTAGGTAGAAAGCTGAAAAACAGTACTTTCAGGGTAGTAATCTCTGGATTGCTGCCTATGTCAGTGAGGGTAAGAATATGATGATTTGTCAAGTGAATGCATGGCTGAGGAACTGGGGTTCAGATTTAAGGATCTTTGGGATGTCTTCTGGGGAAGGTATGACCTGTACAAAAAGGATGGGTTACATCTGAACCTGAGGGGGACCAATATCCTTGCAGCAAGTTTGTTAGAGTTGTTCAGAAGGATTTAAACTAATTTGGCAGGGGATGATAGTGATGAGGAAGTTTGAGAGTGTCAAGGGGCCCGAAGATTAGTATAGCAAAGGTACTTGAGAAACCTAAAGTTCTGGAGGTAGGTAAGTCACCTGGATACCAGGTGGTGCACATCCCAGGGCTTTGAAAGAGCTGGCTGAACAGACTGTGGCAGTACTAGCAATGATCTATCAAGAAGCATGAGATTCTGGAATGGTTCTAGAAAACTGTTAAATTGAAAATGTCACTCCATCCTTTAAGAAAGGAGAGAAGCAGAGGTAAGGAAATTATAGGTCAGTTAAGGATGTGGTTTTGGGGGAGGGGGCACATGATAAAATAGGCCATAGTCAGCATGGTTTCCTCAAGGGAAAATCTTGTCTATTAAATCTGTTGGAATTCTGCAAGATACTAAATGGATAAATCAGGGTTTTATAGGCAGGAGGCAGAGTGGGAATAAAGGGAGCTTTTTCTTTCTGGCTGCTGGTGATTAGTAGTGTTCCACAGGGGTTGGTGTTGGGACTTTTTTTTTTAATGTTGTAGGTCAGTGACTTGGATAATGGAATTGATGGCTTTGTTGCAAAGTTTGCAGACAATATGAAGATGAGTGGAGGGGCAGGTAGTTTTGAGGAAGTAGAGAGGCTACAGAAGAACTTGGACAAATTAGGAGAATGGGCAAAGAAGTGGCAGATGGAATACAGTGTCAGGAATTGTATGGTCATGCACTTTGGTAGAAGAAATCAAAGGGTTGATTATTTTCTAAATGGAGATAAAATTCAAAAACCTGAGCTGCAAAGGGACTTGGGAGACCTTGTGCAGGATTCCCTAAAAGTTCATTTGCAGGCTAAATTGGTGGTGAGGAAGGCAAATGCAATGTTTGCATGCATTTCAAGAGAACTAGAATATGAAGGGTGATTGATCAGTTCACGGCCTAAGGAGATGAGTTATACAGCTCTCGTTACATGCATGTGCAGTTCAACTCTTTGAGTGATTATACAGGCAGTTTGAAGTTAATAACTCATCTCCTTCTACCTTAGGCCACGAGTTTATCACCCCTGCTGTGGACCACTTCTGGAGGTCCAAGATGCTGACTTCTACAAAGAAGGGATCCGTATGCTACATGACCGCTGGACAAATGTGTAAATGTAGGAAAAATAAATGTGCTAGGTTTTCTAAAATTGACTCCTTCTACCTTAGGCCATGAATTATCAATCATCCCTCGTATAAAATCAGGCATGTAACATTGAGACTTTGTAAAGCACTGGTGATTCTTCACTTGGAGTTTTGAGCAGTTTTGGCCCCTTATCTTAGAAATGATGTGCTGACACTACAGAGTTCAAAGGAGATTCATGAAAATGATTCCAGGATTTGATGGCCTGTCATATGAAGAGCATTAATGGCTCTGGGCCTGTATTCACTGAAATTTGGGGAAAAAAGAGGGGTGACCTAACTGAAACCTATCAAACATTGAAATAGTGCACAACTTGGTTGGTCAATCAGTGTGCAAGAGACAACAAACTGTGCAAATATAAAAATAAAATAATAAATAAATAAGCAATAAATCTTGCAAATGTGAGCTGAAGAGTCCTTGAAAGTGAGTCTATAGGTTGTGGAAACATTTCAATTATGAGCCAAGTGAAGCCCGAGTGTTATCCCCTTTTGTTCAAGAGCCTGATGGTTGAGGGGTGTTAAGCTGTTCCGGAACCTGGTGGTGTGAGTCCTGAGGCCCATTATTCAAAAATTTTCCAGCAGATTTGCCAAACACAATTTTAATTTTATAAATTCCTGTTGATTCTAACCAATGTCTGTAAGATTTTCTAAGTACACTTGCTGGAAAACATGATACCTGTAATAGATTCTAGCACTTTCTGTACTACTGATCCCAGGTTAATAGTTCAATAATTAATTGATTTCTCTCTTTTACTTGAATTGGTCAATTATGTTTATCATTTTCAGTTCTTTGGAAATTATTCAAAAGGCCTGTTTTCCAGTAGCGAGATAACACGCATAAGAGAAAATCTGCAAATGCCAGAAATCTGAACAACACACACAAAATGCTGGTGGAACTCAGCAGGACAGACAGCATCTGTGGAAAAAAAGTACAGTTAACATTTCAGGCCAACAGATCGACTGTAGTTTTTGCCATAGATGCTACCTGGCCTACTGAGTTCCTCCAGCTTTTTGTGCAAGGAACACAAATGATGTCTTCCTTAGAAAAGCAGAAATATGGGGTGGAAAAACTGATGAGGGTAGTAATTTTAGTTTGGTGGGCAAACTTGTTGGCATCATGAGGCATCAACATGGTAAAGTTCTTAATGTAAAACTACCTTTCTTTGTTAACTCCACAATTCTAATGGCCACTGCTATGGGGAAACCCCCAATTTGGTGCCAACATTCACTTCCAAAGGTGCATGAGCTTGAGGTACAGTGGTGTTTTGACATTGGTTGGTTTCCAAGTGTCTCTGGTCTACGTTCTGAGTTTCTCTAGTCCATGTTCTGAACTTCTCTAGTCTACGTTCACTGCTTTCTCCAAGGATTTCAAGGTCATCGTGTGGTCGTTCAGGTTTCTGAGGTTTATTCCATGTTTTAACGTTTGCTAGGTTTATTCTATGTCTGGAGTTCCCCAGATGCCAGCCATAGGGAGGGGAGTACTGTCATGAGCTCTTCAGGCCTGTGCAGAGAGCCAGAGAGCATTTGTCTTCAAGGTTTCTAGAGCACCTGAATTTGCTAATTGTTGTCTTAATGAGAATCTTTAATTCCTGGTGCTTTCTGTTTAATCTGGATGTGTTTATTTTGACAGGCATGGATTTTCCATATTCTGTGACTACTTAAGCAGACTCCTGATTAGTGCTTATTGTGGGGTCCTGGCTTTGAGTGTTACATCTCATGGTGCTGCTCTGCCAAACCACTGAGGTTTTACTGGAACTCTTATGAACAATTTGGCTGATATCTCCACATGGAAGTCTGTCTTTCCTCTGCACTTGGGTTCACTCATTGCCAGCATACATTCTGATATCAAGTTCTTTACCGACAACAAAGTTGTGCTCAGTTATATAATTAATAAAACAAGATTTGACATTTATGTACTTAATAGAATCCAATGTGTCAGTCAATCAACTCAGAAGAGCTAACAGAACTATGTTCCTACTGATCTCAACCTGGCTGATCCTGCCACAAGAGGTTATCTGGCCCAGCATTTCTTGCTCACCCCACCAGGAATTTTATCAAGGCTGATATTTTTGAAGTGAAACCAGTTCAAGACTGGTTACTAAACACTGTTTTCAAAACCATTCTCTGAGACTATGCTTCTTTTGCCAAAGAAGTGGGGGGGGGGGGGGGGAAGAAATGGCAGATGAACTAAATGGGTACTTTGCTCTGTCATCACTGTGGAAGACACTAGCAGTGTGCCAGATGTCCGTGAGTAACAGAGAGCAGGAGTGAGTGCCATTGCTATTACAAAGCTAGGCTAACTGAAAGGTCTTAAGTTGAATAAGTCACCTGGACCAGATGGACTGCATCCCAGAGTCCAGAGAGAGGACTCTGAAGAGATAACGGATGTGTTGGTCGTGATTTTTCAAGAATCACTTGATTCTGGCATGGTCCCGGAGGACTGGAAAATTGAAATATCACTCCACTCTTTAAGAAGAGAGGAAAGCAACCAACTGCAGTGGAAGTGTTGGAGTCTACTATTAAGGAGGAGGTTTCAAGGAACTTGGAGACTAATGATAAAGTAAGTCAAAGTCAGCATGGTTTCTGAGAAGGGAAATATTGCCTGACAAACCTGTTAGAGTTCTTCAGGGTAGTAACAAGCAGAGTGGACAAAGGAAGCAGTAGATGTCATTTACTTGGATTTTCAGAAGATGTTTGATAAGATGCCACACATGAGGCTGCTTAACAAGCTAAAATCCATTGGCATTGCAGGAAAGATACTGGCATGGATAGTGGAATGGCTGACAGGCAGGAGGCAACAAGTGGGAATAAAAGGGATCTTCATATCCTCTGCAATTTTGCCACAAAGCCATCAATTTCATTATCTAAATCACTAACAAACAATGTGAAAAGCAGCGGTCCCAATACTGAGGCTGGAGGAACACCACTGGTCACCAGCAGCCAACCAGAAGATACGAAGATCGGTGGAGGGGTAGGCAGTGCTGAGGAAGCAATGCGATTGCAGCAGGATTTAGACAAATTGGGAGAATGGGCAAAAAAAGAGACAGATGGAATACAGTGTAGGGAAATGTATGATAATGCATTTTGGTAAAAGGAACAATAGATCTATTATCTAAATGGAGAGAAGGTTCAAACCTCAGAGGTGCAGAGGAACTTAGGAGTCCTTATGCAAGACTCCAAAAAGGTTGATTTACAGGTTGAGTCTGTGGTAAAGAAGGCAAATCCAATGCTGGCATTTATTTCAAGGAGAATAGAATATCAAAACAAGGAGATAATGTTGATCCTTTATAAGACACAGTCAGGCCACACTTGGAGTATTGTCAACAGTTTTGGGCCCCATTATCTTGAAAAGGATGTGTTGTCATTGGAGAGAGTCCAGAGGAAGTTCATGAAGATTATTCTGGGAATGAAAGGGTTAACATATGAGGAGTGTTTGGCAGCTTTGGGCCTGTACTCATTAGAATTTAGAAGAATGCATGGGGGTCTCATTGAAACCTACTGAACATTGAAAGGACTAGATAGGGTGGATGTGGAGAGGCTATGGTGGAGATTCCTATGGTGGGGGTATTCTGAACTGAAGGGTACAGCCTCACAATTGAAGGGCGACCCTTTAGAATAGAGATAAGGAGGAATGTTTTTTAGCCAGAGAGTAGTAAATCCGTAGAATGCTCTGCCACAGACTGTGGTGGAGGCTAAGTACGTGCCCATATTTAAGGCAGAAGTTGATCGTTTCCTGATTGGTCAGAGCATCAAAGGATATGACAAGAAAGCAGGTGCATGGGATTGAGTGGGATCCAAGAGCAAACATGATGGAATGGCAGAGCAGTCTTGATGGGCTGAATGGCCTAATTCTGCTCCTATGTCTTGTGGATTAAAGTTTCAGTAGTTAAACTTGACATTCTATGGATGCCAGGAGGAGTGTTCTGGCCTACAGAGGCACAGTTTGTTTTATATGAACATCACTTCCTGCCTGCAAGCTGCTTTGTTATATCATTACTTGCGTGGGTTAATTTTGATTCAACTGGAAGCACAGAGTGGAAAGACATTCATCTCCATTCTCTCTTTATTTGCCCTTGAAACAACAATATCTTTTTACAACTGAAATTGCATTAAAAGCTGAAAGAAAACTTCTGTCTTTGGTGATTTTTTGAGAAGTTGTTTAACTCACTGCATATCTGTGTAGATAAGCACTGTGAAGCAGCAGATCTTTCCTTTCATATGATGAGCAATCTTCTGTTCAAGAAGCTGCCAGTAAATCACTGCATTAAATATAATTCAGTGAATTATGATCGGGACCTCTGTCCTATATTCTTGTGTCATCTCAGTGTGATGAGCTGAGAACTTGTCCACTGTTACACCACCTACCATGCCATTCTACACTCGCCCTTTGGCAAGTTCGATTATCTGGCTGTACATCTACTCCTGGTGTATTGGCAGAGACTGAAGACTCAGTATCAGTGGTGATTGGGAGGAAGAGCAGTACTTACAGAACTTATTTGAATTGGCAGACTGGAAAGTACTCAGGTGTTTACCTTTGAATCTGATTGAATATGCCACCATTTTCATACAAAACAAGTGTGCATGAGTGTATGACTTTGCGAACATATTGGACACACGCAAACCAAGAGGCTTGGATGTACCAGGATATTGGCAGTTTGCTGAGGGCTAGATCGATGCCATTCAGGACTGGTAATCCAGTTTGTATACAAGAAGTCAAGGTACAACCTAAGGAAGTCTATTTCAAGAGCAAAGAAGCAGTCGCTATTGAAGTTAGAACCAAAATCAGTTACCTGTCAGCTGTGGTAGGGTTTGCAGGCCATTACTTCCTACAAGGCATCGTATCTGGCTGTGATACTTCACTCCTAGGTGAGCTCCTGCCTTTTACTCATGTTTTAAAAGGAAAAACAAAACAACACCTGTGTCAATCCCTGTAGTACCTGGTGACCCTGTGAGCTCTGCCTCAGAGGCTGACATCAGAACATCTTTCAAGAGGGTGAGCCCTTGCAAGGTGGCAAGCCCCAGTGGTGTACCCAGTAGGGCATTGAAAACCTGTGCCAACCAACAGGCAGGAGTATTCAAGCACATCTTCAATCTCTCAAGGTTGCAGTCGGAGGTTCTCACCTACTTCAAAAGGACAATCATTCTAGTGCCCAAGAAGAGCAGGGTGAGCTGCCTCAAAGACTATCATTCAGATGCACTCACATCGACTATGATGAAGTATTTTGAGAATTTAGTCATGGCTAGATTCAACTGCTGCCTAAGCAAGAACCTGGGCCTCCTGCAATTTGCCTACTGCCACAACAGCTCTACAGCAGATATAATCTCATAGGCTCTCTACTCGGCCTTGGGTCACCTGGGCAATACAAATATGTATGTCAGGCTGCTGTTTATTACATACAGCTCAGCGTTCAACACCATCATCCCCTCAGTACTGACCAACAAGCTCCAAAACCTGGGCCCCTGTACCTCCCTCTGCATCTGGATTCTTGACATCTTCATTGGGAACCAAAGTCAGTGCAGATCGGCAATAACATCTCTTTCTCACTGACAATCAACACTGGTGCACCTCAAGGATGCGTGCTCAGCCCACTGCTCTACTCTCTCTACATGCATGAATGTGTGGCTGGGCACAGCTCAAACACTATCTGTAAATTGGCCAATGATATAACTGTTGTTTGCAGATTCTCAGATGGTGAAGAGGAGGTGTACAAGAATGGGACAGATCAGCTGGTTGAGTGTCGTTGCAACAACAACGTTGCATTCAACATCAGTAACCCAAGGAATGATTGTGGTCTTCAGGAAAGGGATGATGAGGGAACACACACCAGTCTTCACTGAGCTGTCAGCAGTGGAAAGGGTGAGCAGTTTCAGTTACCCAGGGGCCACCACCTCTCAAGATCTATTCTGGGCCCAACATATTAATGCAATTACAAAGGAGGCACATCCGTGGCAACATTTCATAAGGACTCTGAGGAGATTTGTTACGTTACCAAAGCCTCTGACAAATGTTCACCCTTGTACTGTGGAGAGTATTCTAACTGGTTGCATCACTGCCTGGTGTGGAGGGGCTGCTGCACAGGATCAGAAAAAGCCAGCACCATCATGGGCACTAGCTCCCCCAACGTCAAGGATATTTTCATGAGGCGATGCCTCAAAAAGGTGTCATCCATCATTAAGGACCCTCATCACTCAGGGCATGCTCTCAGATAGGAGATCCAAGGGCATGAAGCCACCCACTCAATGTTTTAGGAACAGCTTCTTCCCCTTTGCTATCAGATTTCTGAACGAACATTGAACCAACCCGTGAACTATCGTTGTTCTCTTTATGCACTACTTAATTAATTAATTTTAAATATACTTTATTGTAATTTATAGTTTTTTCTATGCATTGCACAGTCCTGCTGCTGCAAAACATCAAATTTCATGACATGTTAGTGATATTAAACCCCATTCTCAATATAACCATAGTGGACCATGGATAAAAAGAGATCAAAATAGAAAACGCTGGAAATACTCAGCAGGTTGTGCAGCATCTTCTGGTAGAAGAAACTGCAAAACTTTTGTCAGAGCTGGCGAAGGTTTCTGCTTTGACTTCAGATTTCGAGCATCTGCACCTTTTTAGTTTTCATTCGTAACTAAGCAGAGTCTGTGGGTACTTGGGTGGCATCTCTTCAGGTTTCTACTGGTCATGATGTTGTGGGGGAACGACACACTGAATTTCAGTTTGAGGGATATCGGTGCTGAAGAGCGCGTTATCCCGGTGAGTGTGCCGAGGCCCCGCAAATGGCCAGAGAGGGCGCCACATCTCTGTGAGAACAAGCGGTGTGCCGGTGTGCATTCTGGGAGATGTAGTCAATTTGAATGAGAGACGCTTACCATCGTATGCTCGGAATCGAAGTTCTGAGAAATGGACTGCATCTCCCGAAATGCAATGGGATTGTGGTTGGTCTGAGACGGGACGAGAGCTGGTGAAAGGAGGAGCTGGATTTTGGGTCGGACCCAGTCAAGGACTGCCCCTTTCCCCACCCTTTCCTTTCCTGGGCCGTGCCGGGCCTGGCTGCGGCTTGACTTCCGCTTCCCTCCGCCATTCGGTGGCGGTTTACCCTGTGTGTTCGTGCCTGTCTCTCCGTTCGCAGGAATCTGGAGCAGCTCAGCCCAAGCTGCCGGAGCGTCGGCCCTACACACCGGGTGAGTGTGCACTGTTGGAGCGAGGCTCCGGCGGCTTGTTTTGCCCCGACCGGCACCTGCTGCCTTTGAGTGAAAGATGTCGGGGACAGAGAGGGGGTTAGTCTCGGAATGCGGCACTAACTGGACGGGTGGATAGGCATGTGAGGGGGCCGGGTGGTGCCTGCAACCAGTGTTTGTTGCTGGAAGAAGGGAGCGGGGTTCTCCAAATTCCGAGCAGGAGGAAGAGAGAGGAAAAAGGGGTGTGGATGTCCGAAGGCGGAGGAGAGGTTGCGGGTGAGAAGATGGGAAGTGGAAGGGGTACAGGTGGCCGAGGAGGGGGCGGGGATGCGACGGCGGAAGATTTGGAGAGGGGCGGCCGAGGGGGTTGCGGGTGGCAGAGGAGGAGGGGAGGCACAGGTGTCCGAAGAGGATACAGGTGGTCAAAGAGGAGGGGGTGAGGGAGCCGAGAACGGAGGAGGGGGGGGGGGATAGTGTCCAAAAAGGAAGAGGAAGGGGATCACCTGAGTGGAGGAGGGGCCGCGGGTTCCCTCGGGTGGAGGAAATGGGGGAGCAGGTGTCCGAAAAGAAAGAGTGAGGGCTGCAGGTTAGTTTGCCTGAGGATCGGAGGAAGGGGTGCAGACACTGAGGATGGTGGAGGAGGGGGCATGGGTGCCTGAGGGCAGAGGAAGAGGGGGTGTGGGTGCCTGAAGTGGCCGAAGAGGTGGTACAGTCTCCCAAGGGTGGATGAGGTGGGGGTGAGTATGGAGGAGGTGGGAGAGCAGGTGTTTAAAAAGAAAGAGGGAAGGGTACACATGGCCGAGGAGGAGGGGTGGGCACGGGTGCACGAGGGTGGGAAGGAGGGGTGTGTGGGTGTCCAAAGATGGGGGAGGAGGAGGAGTGGTTATGGGTGCCTTAATGTGGAGGAGGATGATAGTTTACTGGTGGCCAAGGGTGAGGGAGGGACCATGGCTGTCCGAAAAGAAAGGGGTACAGGTGACTTAAGGAGGTGGAGGGTCAAGGGTGACTGAGGGCAAGGATGTGGAGGGGGAATGGACATCCAACAGCAGGGGAATTGGAGTGGGGGTGCAACTACTACAAGGGCAGCAGCGATTACGTGGTTGGGGGAGGGAATCTGTGACGTTTCTTGATTTTACAACATTGGAAATGTTTTGTGTCATTATGTGATGGGTGATGTTGAGAGATTTCTGTAATTTGAGCAAATGAAGATTTTGTCAAGAAATTATTTTGTTGGAAAGCTGAAGCAGGTCACTAATGGTGAGTGAGGGTTTCGGATCAGGAAACATAAAAAATGCTGTCCTTCAGCATGACTCTATGCCCTTATTTTAGTTACAGGTAGAATGTACACGGTAAAGCAGCGAGGTTTATATTGGGCATGTAATTGTATTTATAGCACTGTATTCAGTCATGGAGTTGAGCAAAGGTTTTGTGTTTGGTCATAGCTAGTGGTGAAGGATTCCAATTCAGCACGCAAGCTTGAACTTGTACTCACTCGTTTTAGTTTCTCAAAGTTCCATGGGTCTGCTCTTCAAAGTACAAGGATATAAGAACAATGGGACTGAAGTGTGTGTGTTTCCCAATTGCAATGAAATCAGGATGATTTGCTTTCATCAAGACACGCCTGGATGCATTAAATAAAAGAACGATCCTGCATTTATACAGAAATAACTGCTTAAATAGGATCTTATTGTTATGAATGGAAAGTTATTGTTAATGCGATAACTCACAAACAACAAGGGGAGTAATGTTTTGTATTTTGTTGCTGTTAGTTGAATGGTCGATGATGGCCAGTTATGATAGTGCATGCTGCTTTATCGTGTGTTATGGAACCTTGAATATCCAGTTGACTGAGCAGTTTAATATTGCACTGTGAAATGAATCACTACCATTGTAGCATTGTTTCAATACCACAGTGTGTCAATAAAATTAATGCTTTCAGTCCAGCAGTCTTGAGCCAAGATCTTCTGTTTCAGAGGTAAGTAGTGTGGTCTCAACCAAGATGATATTTTTATTTTCATCATTTGAATATCTTCTACATTTGTGTGCTAGTCTGCTGTTGTGCATTAAACAGTTTTTGGAGACTCTTATTTGTGAATTAGTAATGTTGAGTGTAAGAGGTAGCCTAGTTGGAGAGAGCACCACTTCTGCAGTAATTGATTGTAAGGCTCAATCTTTGGTCTGTTACAAAAGCAAAATATAGATGCCGAAATTTGGAATAATAATAAAAAAATGCTGGAAATATTCTGCAGATCAAGCAGCATCTGTGGTGAAACAATTGCCATTCAGGTTGGCCTATAGACATATATCAGAATGCATCTGTATCCTGGATAATAATGAATTATAACATCTCACATCAGCTCTTTTAGTCCGTAATCTGCTGACAACCAGACCAGTGGTGTTAAGATCTGGCGACCAAGTAAAATGTAAGAGGTCCAGGTACAACCTTTGAAATGCTGTCTTACGTGAGAAATGGCAATTCTGGACCAAACTTGAATCACAGATGGATGTTGCACAGTTGTTGCAGGGCTTGGATGCTGCCACCTCTTACAAAGTGAAACCAAAATAATTTGTGACGACATTTTTGCTCGCAGATGAGCTTGATACCTCTTATGCGTGCTTTGACTTACAAACTCCCAAAGTCCCTGACGAACCTGTAATTTCAGTCTCTGAGTTCAGCCCCGACAGCATCCTTCAGGAGTGTGAAACCCCAGAAAGCATCTGGCCCAGACAGTAAACTTAGCTGAGTACTGAAGACTCATGCGAATCAACTGACTGGCATCTTCATTGATACCTTGAACCCCTTGCTTCAGTAGTCAGAGGTACCCACCTGATTCAAGCAGGCTTCAATCATACTGTTAGCCAAAAAGAATGTGGTAACCTACCTCAATGACTATCGTCCAGTGGCACTTACATCCACTGTGATGAAGTGCTTTGAGAGGTTAGTGATGAAACATATCAACTCCTTCCTGAGGTTTGACTTGGATCTGTCTCCCATCACAGCAGATTCCGTTTTATTGGCTCTTCACTCAACCTTGGAGCTCTGGTCAGTGAAGATGTTCTGCATTCAACACAATCATCCCCTCAAAAGTAATCAATCCATTCTGACACCCAGGCCTCACTTGCAGACCCCAGTTGGTTTGGATTTATTAATTGACATACAGCGTGGAGTAGGCTTTCTGACCCTTTGAGCTGAGCTGCACAGTGTAATCCTAGCCTAGTCATGGGACGATTTACAATGAGCAATTAACCTGCCAAACAGTACGGCTTTGGAATGTATGAGGAAACTGGAGCCCCCAAAGGAAACCCACGCTGTCATGGGAACATAGAGCCAGCGGCGGGATTGGCAACAACATCTCCACGATCACCATCAGCACAGGTGAGCCACAAAGCTGTGTGCTTAGCCACCTGCTCGACTCATTTTATACTTGTAACTGTGAGACTAAGCGCAGCTCCAACCCCCATATTTAAGTTTGCTGACGATACCACTGTTGTTGGCTGAATCAAAGATGGTGACGAATCAGCATATCAAAGGTCCAGTTTAGTGTCAGAGGCATGTATACAATGTACATCCTTAAATGTTTTTTCTTCGCAAACATCCAAGAAGACAGAGAAGTGCCGCAAAGAAAGAACGACAGATAAACATAGGAACCCCAAAGTCCTTTCCCCCAGCTCTCCTCCCTCCCGCACGTAAGTGGCAGTGAGCACCAATCCCCCTCCCCCACCAGCAAGCATTGGTGCCACACTGAGCACGAGCAAAGCATCAGCAAAGTCACAGACTTGCTTGTAGTTCAAGTCAAGTCAAGTTTATTGTCATTTTGACCATAGACTGCCGGTACAGTACACAGTAAAAACGAAACAACTTTCCTCCAGGACCCTGGTGCTACATGAAACAACACAAAACTACACTAGACTATGTGAGACAGCACAAGGCAACACTAGACTACGTAAAACAACATAAAAACTGCACTAGACCACAGAGCTGCACAGGACTACATAAAGGGCACAAAACAGTGCAGGGCAGTACAATAATTAATAAACAAGGCAATAGGCACAGTAGAGGACAGATTTCAATATAATAATAAATGATATAGATGTCAATCTAGACTCTGAGTATTGAGGAGTCTGATGGCTTGGGGGAAGAAACTGTTGCACAGTCTGGTTGTGAGAGCCCGAATGCTTCGGTACCTTTTGCCAGATGGCAGGAGGGAGAAGAGTTTGTGTGAGGGGTGTGTGGGGTCCTTCACAATACTGTTAGCTTTGCAGGTGTAGCGTGTGGTGTAAATGTCTAATGGCGGGAAGAGAGACCCCGATGATCATCTCAGCTGACCTCACTATCCGCTGCAGGGTCTTGCGATCCAAGACGGTGCAAATCCCGAACCAGGCAGTGATACAGCTGCTCAGGATGCTCTCGATACATCTTCTATAGAATGTGGTGAGGATGGGGGGTGGGAGATGGACTTTTCTCAGCCTTCACAGAAAGTAGAGACACTGCTGAGCTTTCTTGGCTATGGAGCTGGTATTGAAGGACCATTACCCCAAACACTTCATGTTTCATCTGGCACTCAACATCCCACAAGCTCTCTCTCCCTAATAAGGGAGAAAGATGTCTCTATTTTCCCAGCAATTGGGGAGACATAACAAGCAACTTGCTTGGATATGATGTTAAAAGTTTGTTAATTCACTTTTTTTGAGCTCTGGGCTTGAAGACCGCAAAGATCCCGGGTCTTTGGGCCCACAGCGGATATCCTGAATCCCCTGACAACACACAGTTTTCCTGCCGTGACGCTGACCCCCGATCCACGTCTCCAGAGCCCCGAGATCTTAGGCTTTGGAATTTGAGCCAAACTTTCAGGCTGAACAACGTCCAGAACTGAAACCCCGAGAAGGGGACCCATTCCCTCAAAGAACCAAAGTCAGCGTGTAACTTCAGGTCAGGGTCTTCAAAAGAACCCTGAAAGGGAAAAATAAAAATATTAAAGATGGAAATGGAGCTGTTTCCAAAGGTGCAAGCAAAGGAATCACCATTTAGCGCCATCTTAACTTTGCTCCGCCTTTATATAAGTGAAAGATTAAAAATCTGGCTGAATGGTTCCACAGCAATAAAGTCTCACTAGATGACAGCAAAACCAAAGAGCTGATGTTGACTACAGGAGGAGGAAACCAGAGATCCACGAGCCAGTCCTCTTCAGGTCTTCAGTGGTGGAGCTGGTCAGCAACTACAAATTCTTCTGTGTTATCATTTCAGAGTATCGGTCATGGTTGCAGCCTATAAATAAGTGCAATTACAAAGAAGGCATGGCAGTGCCTCTGCTTAGGAATTTGAGATGATTTATTATGTCATCTAAAACTTTGACAAACTTCTGTAGATATGTGGTGGACAATGTACTGACTGGTTGCTTCACGGCCTGGTATGGAAACATCAATGTCCTTGAATGCAAAAGCCTACAAAATGTAGTGCATATGGCCGTGTCCATCACAGGCAAAGCCCTCCCCACCATTGAGCAGTTCGACATGGAGTGCTGTCGCAGGAAAGCAGCATCTATCATCAAGGACCCCCACTGCCCAGACCATGCTCTCTTCTCACTGCTGCCATTAGGAAGGGGGTATGGGAGCTTCAGGTCCCACAGCACCAAGTTCCTGTGATTCAGGAGCAGTTATTCCCTCTCAACAATCAGGGTCCTGAATCCGTGTGGATAATTTCACTTACCCCAACATTGAACTGATTCCACACACAATCTTCTCTCCTTTGGCTGTCCATCGATTTCAATGTTGACTGAGGCCTGGACGAGGTTGTATGGAAGACCAGCAGTTGCCCATGCTACAAGTCTCCCCTCTCCACGCCACCAGTGTTATCCAAGGGAAGGGCACTAGGCCGATACAGCTTGGCACCTGTGTCGTCGCAGAGTAAGTGCCTTGCTCAAGGATACAACACGCTGCCTCAGCTGAGGCTCGAATGAGCGACCTTCAGATCACTAGACCAACGCCTTAGCCACTTGGCCACGTGCCAACACGCTATGGACTAATTTTCAAGAATTCTGTAACTCACGTTCTCAATATTTATTACTTATTATTATTATTTTGTTTCTTTTTCCTTTTTGTACTTGCACAATTTGTTGTCTTTTGCACATTGGTTGTCTGTGTTGTATGCAATTTATTCTTTGATTCTATTGTTTCTTTTCATTTACTGTAAATGTCTGCAAGAAAATAAATCTCACGGTAGTATATGGTGACATATACGTACTTTGGTAACAAATTTACTTTGAACTTTAAACGAGTCTGTGATGTCCATCCTTGGAAACCAAAGGGGCATGATCTGGTTCAATGACTTGGGTGCATTTTGGTCAGGGGTGGGCATGGTTTAAAAACTAGAGCAACTTTGAATCTGAGTGCAGAATGGTATCCCATTGTATCTGTACTGTTTTTAGAGCTATCCAGTTAGTCTTTATTAAACATTATTCCCTGGAACCTTTTGAGTAAAAATCCAGTTGCGTATGACAGTTCTGTGCTCATTATTCTGCAGCTTGCCATCTCTCATTAGACCTGGATTTGGGTTTGAGGAATATATCGCTGTATGAACTAGTGTTGTGGTATGTAGCATACAGGCAGGGATAAGGTTGAATGTTGCAGTGCATAAAAAGAGAAAGCATTCCCCGTTGATTAGGGCAGGCATGTCATTAGAATTACCTCATTATTACACAGGGTGAAGCAAAGGAGTGTGTCTTTAAGATTGCCTCCAGTCTCTCAACACTACCAGTGAGCAAGCATGAATGTGCTCTACATTGTTTCTTAATTACTGCACTTCCTATAGTCCTGAAATGACTCCAGTTTAAAAGCACTCAATGGCTCCAGAGTGCTTTAGGTGGTCATGAAAGGCTGCTTCCATTGACAATGGATACTATTTTAGAGCTGTGCTAGCTCTATAAACCTTAAATCCTTTAGCCTCTCCACAAGTCTTGTAAAGTTATGTGGGACTAAGTTCTTATAGCCAATTTGATCAAGTCCGTAAACTGGCATGATGTGCAGTCTGTTTCTGCGATTTATGTAAATGTAGTAGTCATCATGGAACTCATGAATGGAAATGAACTGGCTGATATGAATTGAGGGAATTGAATTGGAGTGGGTGATGGCACTGAACTGGTATA
Organism: Hemitrygon akajei; assembly: GCF_048418815.1. Lineage (NCBI taxonomy): Eukaryota > Metazoa > Chordata > Chondrichthyes > Myliobatiformes > Dasyatidae > Hemitrygon > Hemitrygon akajei. The sequence continues at coordinate 113,895,251 of NC_133126.1, forward strand.
GAGGATGTTGCTGTTTTGACTGAGGTTCAGTAAAAGTAGTGCTTACCACAAATGCAATAATTATCTGCAGGAGCAGAGTTTAGGGTAATTTAAATTGAACCGGAATCACTATCGGCATCAACGACAGAACAAGCTTCACTTACCTGGCTTGCGAAGGTGGTATATTTACTTTGCTGTGATTAGTTTCTCTGCTGCACCTAATGGGTTTGTTGCTTTGCAATAACAGGAACTGACAGTTCTTTGTTCTGTTCTGTACTTGTGTGGCTTCCTCCTTCAGTTTCCACTGCCTCTTGCATAAGTGGAAAGCTTTTAAGAGTAGGAAGCACAGGTCAGGACAAATGCTAGTTATTCACCTGGAGAGCCATTGGAAGTCTGCTCAACAGAACCTCCCCACCCCCACTCCCCACCCAACTTTGGACTTTGTCCTGGTTGCTTTTGTTTCCTTAACTGCAGAGCCATTTTTCTCTACTCCGAGTGAGCTACTTCCTTTTCTCTTCAACTTGAAAGTGGCTTTTGGGAACCTGCTAATACATGTTGAGCCAGGAACTTCTACAGACGAAAAGTTAGTGCTTTCTTGCAGCAGTTAGTTTTCAGACAGCGTTGAAAGCGGAGAATTGTCTGATAACATGAGTCCAGACTATATCCTGTTAGCAGCAAGTTAATTGCAAAATTGTAGTAGTTTGTGCAAGGCCCTTTGAGGCTGCTTTCAGGCCGAGGCAGTGCTACTGTTTTGTAAGGTTCATAAACTGTGATTTACACCTGTAGATTGGTGCCAATGCTTTGTAATTGGGCAAATTGGTATTCTAATTTAGAATATCAGCCTTGGTTAGTAAGGTAAGGGAATAGAATTAGGTCATCAAGCCTACTCCATCATTCATTTGTGACTTTTATTTACCCTACCACATTCTCTTGTCTTCTCTCTTAACCCATGTATCAATGAAGAACCCATCGATTTCTGCCTTAAATACACCAAATTACTTGGCCTCTTCAGCCCTGTGTGGCGGTGAATTGCACAGATTTACCAGCTGCTGGCTGAAGAATTCCCTCATCATCTCAGTTCTAAAGGGGCGTCTTTGTATCTGGCTGGAAAGAGATCCCTTGCTAGGGCTCATTTCTCCATACCTGGCAGTTTCCCTCCTCCTTTCTTTCAAGTGTCTTTCTAACGTTAAACACTGGCATGTCTTTATTTTACATTAGCAGTTCTTTTTAATCAGTTACAATTCAGTATCTTCTTGGACAAAATAATAGTTTTCTATGAATTAGCCCATTCTTTGAAAGAATAAAATCTTTCAAGCCTTGTTTTCTGACATTGCTTTCTTCTACCTCTTGAAGGAAGGGTCTCTGTTATTTGCTGCGAGGATATGTAAGTGTAATGCAGTGTGTTATAGTAGCAAATGAATTCATACAAGGTGATCCCATAGATGACCACACTGCAACACCCACCTTGTGCAGTTTGGGATTACTTCCTCTGAGGTTATGTTGAGAAATCCTGTTATTCTGAGATGCTCTTTTTGGTCATTAGTTGTTATGTACAGCTGAAGTGTGTAAATAAATTAAGAAATCTAACAGTTCTGTTTGTCAGCAGTTTAGCTTTTCTCAGTGTTTTGCTGCGTGTGTATTATGTCACCTATTAATGGATATGCCCAACAATTCCCTATTTAACCCTAGCATTATCATGGGACCAATTAATCTTTGGACTGTGGGAGGACACCAGAGCATCTGGAGGAAACCCATGTGGTCATGGGAGGAACGTACGAACTCCTTACAGGCAGCACTGGAAATTGAACCTGGGGTTACCTGTCTGTAAAGCGTTGTGCTAACCACTATGCTACCATGTGTGAGTGTGAGTGAAGAAGTATCCTTCTAGGCCAGTTGGCCTTTGATTCATTAAACTGTTGGATTGAATGTACCAGGGTTTTAAACATGAGTCATAATTAGGCTGACACCAAGGGAGTTCTGCTCTGTTAGAGATGCTAATCTCATAATGAAATGTGACCCAGTTAACCTGTTTGAATTCTTATCCTCCAACCCCCCCCCACTCCATGTCACCTGTGAGTAGTGTATGTAAATGAGTTTGCATGCATATGTGTGGTTGTGTGGGACGCTGTGGTTTCTGCTCTGACAACACAGTAGATTCCAGTTAATTAGGACACATCGGCACTACTAAATTTTGGCCCAATTAAGTGGCTACCTCAGTTAGCTGAAGTTTCATAGAAATACTTAAAAAGGTATTTAAAAAAAAACTACTGTTTAATTAAGCAACAAATTATGTATTTCAATAAAGCACAGGACAAATTAGTACACTATCAGTGCCACTACAGTTCTTTGATTCAGAGAATTGTCATTGTAACATTCAAGTTGATTGTCAATACCTTCTAAATCTTCATAGTTTCTAACTTGTTGAAGTAGTGAAATAGTTTCATTTTCACTCCTGGCCATTTCTGGCATTCCCAAGCCTGGATGGTTGAAAACGCAGTGAGCAAAGCAGTTCTGAATTGTCTTATTTCTTGCCAACAAAAATCACTGCTTTTTGAACACAAATGCATGCAGCTGATGCTATTTAAAAACTGTTAGCTTTAAGCACAGTGCAGTGTTTTACGGCCACACAAGTGCACATGTTTGACGCTAGTTAAAAATAGTTCAACAGTGTCCTGCCCCAATTAAGTAGCATCGTGTCTCAAATAATGAAGCCAATCCTGGCTATTTCCTGTTTTTTAAAGTGCTGTCCCAAATAAGCGACTGCCCTGATTAACCAATGGTCCAATTAACTGGAATCCATAGTACTTTGTTCTTTGAAGAGATGTATTGAAGCAAATTTTGTAGAAGTAATCAAGAATTTAGGCTTCCACTAAGTATGTGCAGAACAGTCTCATATGAGACCCCTTGAGTATGGGATGTAATTGTCAAATAGGGATGATCTTGGTTGAATGGTTACAATGCAAAAGAAGGCCCCTCAGCCTGTTGAGTCTGTACTAGCTTTGTAAGGATAGTCCAGCTAGTTCTATTCCCTGCAGTCCTGCTAGTCCTTTCCCTTCAAATTGATGCTGCAGTAAGTATCTGAATGATACTTGGACCAACCTTGAAACTCTGACCACTCACTTGCTGTGTGAAAATATTTTTCCTCATTTCTCTTTTAGTTCTTTTGTCAGTCTGTTTCTCCTTGACCCCTCTGGCAATGGGAGTTTTTCTCTCTGTACTGCCAGTGATGTTTTTAAATACCTGTCTTTGCAACCACCTTTAAGAAGAATAATCCCAGTTTATCCAGTGTTCCCACATAACTGAACTCCCTCATCTGCTCTGAGGCGACACTTCACCTGTGAGTCGGCTGGTGTGGTATATTGCGTCCGGTGCTCCCGGTGTTGCCTTTTATATATTGGTGAGACCCGACGCAGACTGGGAGACCATTTAGCTGAACACCTACGCTCGGTCCGCCAGAAAAAGCAGGACCTCCCAGTGGCCACACATTTTAATTCCAGGTCCCATTCCCATTCTGATATGTCTATCCATGGCCTCCTCTACTGTCAAAATGAATCCAAACTCAGATTGGAGGAACAACACCTTATATACCGGCTGGGTAGCCTCCAACCTGATGGCATGAACATTGACTTCTCTAACTTCCATTAATGCCCCTCCTCCCCTTCTTACCCCATCCCTGACATATTCAGTTGTTTGCCTGTTCTCCATCTCCCTCTGGTGCTTCCCCCCCCCCCCCCCTTTCTCCTGAGGCCTTCTGTCCCATGATCCTTTCCCTTCTCCAGCTGGGTATCACTTTCACCAATCACCTTTCCAGCTCTTAGCTTCACCCCACTCTCTCTGGTCTTCTCCTATCATTTCGCATTTCCCCCTCCCCTCCACTACTTTCAAATCTCTTACTATCTTTCCTTTCGGTTAATCCTGATGAAGGGTCTCGTCCCGAAACGTTGACAGTGCTTCTCCCAATAGATGCTGCCTGGCCTGCTATGTTCCACCAGCATTTTGTGTGTGTTGTTGTTCTCTCATCTGTTGAATTGTTCTTGTAAATTGCTTTTGCGGCTTCAAAAGCCACCTTATCTTTTGTTAACTTTTTCTTTAATTTTGCTTTTCCACAATTCTTAGCAGCTGACTCTGTGTGGAATTCTTGCAGAAGTTCCCTGGCACACTTTTTTGTTCCTTTTCAGGTGAGAAGTAATAAAGAAACACTTAATAAGTTGCAAACTGCCATCATTTTGTATGAGGCTACTTTGTGCAGATTACTAATGAAATTTTTTGAGAACAATTACCGGTACATGAATTGGTGAAAGGTTGTGGGTTATTGCTGCCCCCTTTTCAGAATCTGAATTGGGTTTAATATCACTGGCATATGTCATGAAATTAGTTAACTTTGCAGCAACAGCACAATGCAGTACATAAGAGGAAAAAAACTAAATTACAGTAAAATATATATATTAAATAGTTAAATAAGTAGTGAAAAAATAGGAAATAAAAAGTAGTGAGGTAATGTTCATGGGTCAACTATCCATTCAGAAGCTGGATGGCAGAGGGGAAGAAGCTACTTCAGAATCGTTGAATGTGTGTCTTCAGGCTCCTATACCTTCTTCCTGATGAGAAGAGGGCATGTCCTGGGTGGTGGAGGTCTTTAATGATGGACGCTGCCTTTCTGAGGCACAGCTCCTTTAAGATGACCTGGATACTACGGAGGCTAGTGTCCATGATGGAGCTTGCAAGTTTTATAACTCTCTGCAGCTTACTTTGATCTTGTGCAGTAGCTCCCTCCCCCACATACCAGACAGTGTTGCAACCAGATAGAATGCTCTCCACAGTACATCTATAGAAATTTGTCAGTGTTGTTGGTGACATAACAAATTTCCTCAAACTCCAAATGAACTATAGCCACTGTAGTGCTTTCTTTATAGCTGCATCAATATGTTGGGTCCAGATTAGGTCATTGGAGATATTGACATCCAGGAACTTGAAATTGTTCACTCTCTCCACTTCTGATTCCTCTATGAGGACTGGTGTATATTCCCTCATCTTACCCTTTCTGAAGTCTACAATCAATTTTTTGGTCTTACTGATGTTGAGTGCAACTTTGTTGCTGTGGCACCACTCAACTAGCTGGTATATCTTGCTCTTGTATGCCCTCTATTCACCATCTGTGGTTGTATCATCAGCAGATTTATAGATGCCATTTGAGCTGTGCCTAGCCACCGTCATAGATGGAGAGAGTAGAGCAGAGGGTTGAGCACACATCCCTGAGGTGGGTCAGTGTTGATTGTCAGTAAAGTGGAGATGTTATTTCCAATCCACACCTATTGTGGTCTTCCGCTTAAGAAGTCGAGGATCCAGTTGCAGAGGCTCGGGATCTGGAGCCTTACAATCAGAATTGTAGAATTGATAGTGTTGAATGCTGAGCTGTAGTCAATAAACAGCATCCTGGCATGCATATTTGTGTTGTCCAGGTGATCCAAGATTGCATGGAGAGCTTGCGAGTTCACATCTGTGATAGATCTATTGTAGTGAAAGGGAAACTGCAGTGCAACCAAGTTCTTGGGTTGATTCTAGCCATAACCAACCTCTCAAAGCACTTCACGATAGTTGTTAAGGCAGCTCACCCTGCTTTTCTTGGGCACTGGTATAATTGACCTTTTAATTCAGGTGGGAACTTCCAACAGTAAAAATGAGATATTCAAAATGTTTTTGAACACTCCCATCAGTTGGTTGGCACAGGTTTTCAGAGTCCTGCCAGGTATTCCATCATGGCCAGTTGCCTTGCGAGGGTTCACCCTCTTGGGGGACAGATATTTTTAGATCTTTTGTTCTCAAAAGTATTTAGAATTCTCTTATTGCTTTACTCAAACAGCACGACTGTTAATCTGAAATCAAAACAAAATAATATACAATGAGGCCAGTGAGTCTTTGGAGAGCATAAACAACATGATCCTTTGGGGTATAGCCACATCAGGTGATGTGAGCAGGATCTTTTCAGTAATAGGTTTTAATTTTGTTGTTTAAAAACATGTTATATATGAGGGGAGATGGGGCAGTGCTATCATTCTTTAAAATTCCTTTTTCTGGAATGCTGTACACCAGTGTGCCTGACATTGGGTTTCCTGCATCCAGCTTTCTAGTCAACCTGAAAGTGTTGGGAGGATGAGCCAAGATAGAAAATAAATCCTGTGAGAAATTATTTTTAATTATGTTGAGTATTAATCAGGGTACATAATTTTTGTTCGCCATGGAGCAAGTTTACTGAAGTCTACAGTTTCTGTTCATTAAATGTTTTGTTTATTGCATGAAGCATAACAGTTCCTACTGGGATCAGGTTAGCATGGGACATTTCCTATTAAGCTGGGGTACAATATGGACATTACTCTGCAAGATTCTCTTAGCTGGCTATCATATAGGCATTGGCTTCTCTAAATCATAGACAAGGTAGAGACGTGCGAATATTGCATAGAAATGTATTAGCCTTTTAATTTTACTGTTTCATATAAATTACGTCTTGGCTAAGTTCAATGGTTTAACTTAATATCAGAGAATGTATAGAGTATACAACCTGAAATTCTTACTCTCTGCAGACATCTGTGAAACGGGGGAAAAAACACCTCAAAGAATGAATGACAGGAAAACTTTAAAACCCCAGCTTTCATCCCTCCCACCACCTGGCATGCAAGCAATAGCAAAGCCCCCAAAGAGACCGTCATCTAGAGACCAAGAAAAGCTACAGTCCATCTCAGCAGTTTGACATGCCTTCCCCCTCCTTCTTTATAGGGCCCCTGCCCCTCCCTCTTCAGTCCTGACGAAGGTTCTTGGCCCGAAACGTTGACTGCTCATTTCCACAGATGCTGCCCGACCTGCTGAGTTCCTCCAGCGTGTTGACGTGCCACTATGTGTGTGTGTCTGTCTTCATGCACGTGCACTCACTCCTGCCAACAGCTTGCTGTTTCAATGTTACACACTACAGCGTCACTTATTTGAGTTTCTCTGGCAACAAACTCTTTCCTACCATTGTGAGAGAGAGCAATCGCTCGAGCGCAGAGGCCTCTGACTGCTACGCCCTTTGTCTCGATATTCCGATTTTCCACAGCACTTCAGTCGGCGAGGAATTGGATTGTCAATAGAGCTGCACAAGGCCACGCCCCGAATGTGCACATCTTCCAGGCTGATCAGAGAGCTGTGAAGAACCACAGTTTGAGTGCCGCTGTAGATTATGGACTCCATCAGGCCCCCAACCACCTTGAAAAGGAAATTACAGAGAAGAATTTAAACTGTTTTGCAGATGGACTAGGAGAAGTCACTCACTGGTACTGTCTTTAGCTCCTCCTCCTTTGCACATCAGGTTGTTTGTCTGTGTCCAATTACATTGTCCCTGTTAAAGGGAAGGGTTAATTAGAGTTGGAGTTAAGTATTATTGTCATTGCAGCTTATGGATTTGCTCCTTATCTGACATGGAATTTTCACTTTCTGCTCAAAGTTTAGCAACAGCAGTACCCTACCCACCTCCATTACCCATTTTGGTCTAAACTGCTGTGGAGTTGAAGTCGCTGTTATGATTGCAATCTCAATCTATGGTTAGCTGTCCAGTTATGTAATGAATACTTCCAAGAAGAGATCAGGGCAGTGGGTGGTAGTTGCAAAGGGAAGATTGGATGGGTTACAAGTAAAATGAGATTGATAGGATGATTACACCACATTTAAAGATTATATAATGTGAAGAGAAAATTTCAGCTTTAGAAGAACACAGCTTTATCTGTGTTCAAAGATTATGGGAGGAATTATATAGCCTTGAGCTTTAAACTGGATGTTTGGATTCCATTTTGAGAGCATGGGCTGCAGCTGACAACAAGAAGAGACTTGGCAGATAGATTTGATCCTCATAAACAGATGAGCCTTGACATGTGAGACAGCTGCAGTCTGGAGCACCAAATTCCAGTACTGCACGGTTGTCTGCCTGTGCAGAGTGCTAGCGTGGGGGGAGAACGCTCTGTCATAGCTCTAAACCTTTTGATCAGACACGATGTGACTTGTTTGGTTGCTTCCTTTTCAGTAACATTTTTCTTCACAAGCAATAACACACCTTCATAGAAATCTTTAAATCAGTGGCTTTGTTGGAGTCACGAGGCCCTGAATTCCATAAAAATTGCAATGAAATTGGAGGAATCCGTGGCAGAAGGAGGTCTGCCCATTGGCTCGGAAGCCTATTGGAATCTGCTGCAGATGTTGGTAACTACTTGGTCCAAGTGGCCCTTCTTGGCTTGCTGTTGATATTCTTCATGAAAATTTCCCAACCTTTTTCATCCTATTTTAACACCATAACCTACATCTTCACCGCTCGTGCATGCTTATTTAACTTTTCCTTGAATGCTTCTGTTCAATTTATCTCATCCACACTATTTAACAGCAGATTCCACTTTCTAACCACACTGAGTAATGAAGCTCCTTCTGACTTTCCCATTGGATTTATAAGTGATCTCTCATATTGCCTCCCAAAGGTGGTGAGGCAGAAAATGTTTCCGCATCAAACATTTAATAAGTATTAATAAATCTCTGGTTACTTCAAAAAAAAAGTGCTCTGGACTATTTAATCTTAATTTATGTTATAATCTTTTGGATCTTCATCAGTCCCCCATAATTTGATGTCACAAGCAGACCAGAACACTTTATAATGCATCACAAGTTTTGGAAGATGCTTAACTACTGTTCATGGTTTACTTGATTTTTGGCTTTATTAACCTCATCAATTTAGGTTAGCCAGAGGCTTTTTTTCCAGGGTTGAAATGGCTAACGCAAGGGGGTCATAGTTTTAAGGTGTTTGGAAGTAGATACGAGGGGGATGTCAGAGATAAGCTTTTCACAGAGTGGTGGGTGTGTGGAATGTACTGCCAGCGACTGTGGTAGAGGTGGATGCAATAGGGTCTTTTAAGAGTCTCTTAGATAGGTACGTGGAACTTAGAAAAATCGAGGGCTATGTGGCAGGGAAATTCTAGGCAGTTTTTTGAGTAGGTTACATGGTCAGCAGAGCTTTGTGGGCTGAAGAGCCTGTAATGTGCCGTAGATTTCTGTTTCTATGTATGTTCTTTTGTTCCCCTACCCTATTGCGGACCTATTTATTTAATGCAACCTGTGTTTTTCCCTTCAAACTACACCACTAATTCCCAAATTGGAACTTATTTCCCAGTGATATACTTATTTCAAATGTTAATTGTCCCATTTTTTGTATCTGGTCAGCTTCCGTCTTTGGATCTTGCTGTGTAGAGATGGTGGGTAATTGTGACCTATTTTGCTGGAGCAACTGTGCACATTCAAAGAAGTGTAGATTATCCCAGTGCATTTCCTGGCGTGTATTGGAGGTACTTGAGAAGTTTTGGGAAGTAGGGAGCAAGTCATTCATTGCTGAATTGTAGGATTTGAGAATGCTTCGGTTACAGTGCAGTTTGTGGCCACTTCAGCTCATTTGTCCTTTGAGGAATCCCAGAACATTGGGGGAAGATTTCATGATTTGCAATGCTAATAACTGAATGAAGAATTGGTTACAATCAATCATTTGTCCCTGAGAGTTAGTGGCAGGGTTTCATTGAAGAGTAAGGATTTCGGGTTGTATACTGTGTGCATTCTCTGAGCCATCAAAAGTGAATTACCCTTTCAAGATCACCCTGCATTCTGGTGACCAAGGAGATGAGCCATTCGGCTCAAAATGTCACCCCTCTACACTCATCATTTCCCCACACCACCCCTTCTGCCAATGTCAAATGCTCACAGCAACTTGCAGTAGCCAGTTAACCAGCCACCATATATATCTGAAGAAGGGTCTCGGCCTGTAAAGTTAACTTTTTATTCATTTCTATGGATACTGCCTGACCTGCTGAGTTCCTCCACCATTTTGTGTGTGTAACTTTACATCTAGCCTGACAAACCCCGTAATAATTTTAGAGGATTTTTTTCGCCAGTTGAGTCCAGATCCATTTTTTTTTGGTAGGTATGAGATGAGGTGGTTCTTGACTTAGGGTAGGGAATCTTTGGAATTCTTTACCCTGGCACTGCATTCATTTGGAACAGAAATATTGAGCCTTTTCTGGGTTTGAAGAGAATCAAGACACATGAAGGCAATGCTAGAAAGTGGCATCGAAGGAAGGAATCTTTCATGATCTTTCTGAATGGCATTCTCGGCTTGAGACTTCTGAATCCTCCTATTTATGTGCTGGGGAGTATTCTACATGGTGCCAGTAGTTTTAGTTTTATTGGTACTCTTGAATCACACAACACAAAGACACCATTTATATCATACTCTGAAAAAATTACAACAACCAAAACAACTTGTGTTTATAGCCTACCTTTTAATATTATAAAGTGTCCCAGGGCACTCTGCAGGAAAGTTACCAGATGAAGTTTAGTTAGTGATACAGCGAGGCACATTTTAAGTGCATCTTTACAGAAAACTTTGTGTTTTGGGGGGATTTCTGGACATTGGCGTTTGAAGATTTTGCTTAAAGCTGTCACTGAATACTGGAGCTCCGTGGGTGAGAACGCAGGCAGCAGGGGATCTGAAATTGTTTTGTGTATAGGGAAGATGGAAGCTAAGGAATATGTTAGGAGTATTCAGACTAGGATTTTAAAAAAAGGCATGAATGGGGGTTTCTGCAAGAGGTAAACTGTGGAGTAACTTAGGATGGAAAACGCACCCATAATGTGGACATGCATTCCTGTCATTCAAGGGATTACCGTAGATTCCGGACTACAGAGCGCACCTGATTAAAAGCCGCTGGCTCTAATTTTAGAAATAAAATCAATTTTTTACTTGTAAAGGCCGCACCGGATTTTTGGCCGCAGGTGTCCCATGTTGTAATATGAGATATTTACACAGAAAGATATTACACGTGAGGATTTTTTAACTTTTAATTAAATCCATATGGTAACAAAAACAAATACATATTGCAAATGCTTTTTTTCGAACCGTGCCCGTAACGCGGCTACTTTTAAATATACGTTGCGTATACTTCTTTACTGAACAACATTCCAATATCTCCTAACGACTGGTAAAAAATATATATACTGCAGCCTACCAGGAAAAGTTATTGATCGCCTTTAACTTAAAAGCAGCGTTTTCGCTCCGCCGCTCGACCCCCTCCTTCCCGTTTATCGCAAACCGGTATCCCACAAGACGCGGCGAAACCGGGTGTGACGTCATAGCATCCCGCGATGTAGTACAGAAAACAAATATAGTTAAAACAGTTGTAACTTTAACTAACAAATGAATTACTAAGCGAAAATATTATAAACTAAATAACTGCCATAAAGGCAGCACAATGCTTTTCTTCGAGTGTTTTCCATGTTGATGAGGGTGAGTACAAATGACTGATTTACAATAATTTAATTGTGAAAGTGCGCTTGATTTATCGTACAATTTCATTGGACCTCTGTGAACTACTCATCAATTTTATTGGTCTACTGTTATGAGGCAAAATGTTTACGAGGCGGCATGAAAAAAAATCATGTATTAGCCGCTCCGTTTTAAAGGCCGCAAAGTTCAAAGCTGTTCAAAATGTGGGAAAAAAGTAGCGGCTTAAAATCCGGAATCTACGGTAAATCAAACCATTTGCAGAGTACACCCTTTTTTCCAGATCCCTGTAAATTCTTCATCAGTGTTTTCCTTTTTTCTTTCTGCAACTTATTAAATCTGCTTTGATAGGCTTTTTTCATAGTTGCACTTGTTTTCCCCCATTGTTTCCCCTCTTCCATTGTACACCGTTTCAATAGTTAGAGCCATGCAGGATGGAAACAGGCCCTTCAGACCACCCTATGTATGCTGACTATCAGGGATCTCTATTGTCATCTTGTTTCCCAGTACTCCACATGGGATCCCTTACCCCTTCTTTGCAACCTGTGCCCTCCGGTCATGGACACTTCTGCTAATGAATCTTGGTGTTTTATATGGTGGTGTATATGTGCTCTGATAATAGATTTATTTTGCATTTTGAACTTGGAAGTGGAATTGTTTCTCACTGCCCAATCTATGTCCCTTATAATTTAGTATACCTCATCAGGTCACCACTCTGTTTTCTCTTCAAAGAAAACACAAGCAGTCTTTCCAGTTAAAATTAGCTAAAATATTCCATCTTGTACAACATAGTGGTGAATCTCCTCTGCAATCTCTGCAGTATTTGTTGCATGGTGCTCAGAACTGCATGCTGTACCCCAGCTGCGGTGTAATTCGTGTTTTATTATGAATAGTGGTCCATCTGTTGTTCGATATCCTGGCTATTGAAAGCAAGTATTCCATATGCAAGTTGATCACCTTGTTTATCTGTACTCTGTACTGCTGTTCCTAAAGATCCTTGGACATGCACTCTGTGGCCATTTTATTAGGGTGGCTGTTTTACTTAATAAAGTGGCCGCTGAGTGTGTGTCCGTGCTTTTCTGCTGCTGTGGCCCATCTACTTAAATAGTGGTCGCCAATCAGTCAATCGTGATCGACGGTCAATCTTTGAGACTTTCCCAGTAGATCCTGAAAAAAAAAGAAAAAGAAATACACAATACGTTATGCCTGATAAACCTTTTGATGCAAATATGTAGTAACCTCTACTTTGAAAAAGGAACACTCGACAACTTCATGCCCAAAAGGAACAACTTTATCGAGGACGGTAAAACGGTATTCACATACAGAGGTTTTCACTAATGTGCACCGGGCTGAAAAGACCGGAAGGAAAACCCCACAACCCTGGAAACAAACTCTCTTTACGAACAGTTTCCGTAGCAGGAGTATTGCTATATTACCATGATCCTAATTGGTATTAACTTATCTTTATAATGCTCACATTACAACCCTTCTCCCCCTTTAAATTCCAACATTCCCTAAATGTACAAGAAATGGGAAACAAAAACAGTGGTGTCATTAGCTTGTGTACCTCTGTCTCAGTAAGTTTACCATTATCAGGAAAGTTGAGCTGAAATCGATGTTGAAGGCCCAGCAAACATGCTGCTCAGAGGACGTGGATCAACAAGTGTTAAAGGACCTGTCACTCTGTGAATATTTTTCGCGGTAGTTCGATAAATCCCTGGATGTAATGCAAACAGCTCAGCTTGTATTTCTCAGAATGGCTTTCCAGGATTTTATTAAAAAAAGGAGGACTTCCTCACTGCTTTGCACTTAAAGGAGAGAACAAGAGGTGAGAATATTTACAATGAGTTTAAAAAAAAAGTCTGTGAAAATGACATCCCCATTCATAAACTGGTGGCAATTACTACTGCTGGGGCCCCAGCAATGCGCGGTGTACGCGTTGGTTTTTATAGCCATGTGTCGTAATGACCCTGATTTTTCCCGACTTCCTGGATTATCACTGTGTGATTCATCAGCAGGCCTTGGCTGGGAAAGTCGTGGACTTTTCTCATGTAATCACACTGGTGGTCAAACTGATAAACTTGATTCGAGCAAAAGCGCTTCAGCACCGCTTATTCAAGGCGTTATTGGATGAGCTCGATGCTGCTATGGCCTGTTTGATATGCTAGTTACAGTGTTTTCTTGGTTAAATTAATTTGAAAGTTTGACAAAAACATTTTATGTAATTCAAATACAATCAGCCCAAATAAAGGGCCTCAAGCCGGAAGTACAATCTGAGCTGTTTTTAGTAGGTTGATCTTGCCTTTCACTAAGGCAAGTGAAAGTATTGAGGTAGGGGATCTCGGGCTTAAGAAGGTTGGCGACCACTACACTTAAAGGTTCAACGCGTTGTGCATTCAGAGATGCTCCTCTGCACGCCACTGTTGGTACACATGGTTATTTGAGTCATTATCACCTTCCTGTCATTTTGAACCAGTCTTGCCATTCTCCTTGACCTCTCTCATTAACATTGTTACCGTCGGGGAGGATGTACAGAAGCCTGAAGGCACACACTCAGCGATTCAGGAACAGCTTCTTCTCCTCTGCCATCAGATTGCTGAATGGTGAACATTACCTCACTTTTTTAATATATTATTTCTGTTTTTGCACGGTTTTAATCTATTCAATATACACACACTGCAATTAATTTATTTATTTTTACTTTTTCTTCTATATTATATATTGCATTGAACGACTGCTGCTGCTAAGTTAATAAATTTCACGACACATGCCAGTTATAATAAACGTGATTTTGATTAACAAGGCATTTTTGGCCACAGTACTGTTTTTTTGTGTCAATGTCTGTAAACTCTAGATTTCTAGACTAAGTGTGAAAAACACAAGCGATCAGTTTTTGAGATACTCAAACCACCTATCTGGCACTAACAATTATTCCACAGTCAAAGTCATTGAGATCACATCTATTCCCCATTCTGATGTTGCTTTAAACAACTGAACCTTTTGACAATGTCTGCCTGCTTTTATGCATTTAGGTGCTGCCACGTGATTGATTAGATGCAGTGGATTCTGGTTAACTGGGCAATTAGTTAATCGGGCAGCCGCTTTTTTAGGGCACCACTTTTTTTTAAAAAAAACACCAACAAAATTAAATCAAGAAAATACCTGGAATTCCCTTTGTTTATATGGGACAGTAGACTGTTGCCAAACAGTTTCTAACTAACATCAGAAGCGTGCACTTGTGTGGCTGTTCAGACTCTATCTGTGCTTAGAGCAAACAATTTTTAAATATTGTCATTTGCATATGCTTGTGTTCAAAAAGCAGTGATTCTTGTCACTGATAGCAGTGAGGCAATTCAGAACTGTTTTGTTCACTGCGTTTTCAAGCATTCAGGCTTGGAGATGCCAGAAACAGAGTGAAAGCAAAATGATTTCCCTACTTCAATTTAGGAATATGAAGAATATGAAGATTCGATAATCATCTTGAATTTCACAACAAAAAGAGATTTGGTGGGACAATTGTCAAAAGCATCGTATGATTGTCTGCACTAGGTGTCTGTGCTGATTTTATTCATTTACAGTCAGTCAATAGCACGCTCCAGTGTACACTGTATAGATTCTTCTGATAACTATTAGGAACTAATACAGTTTTATAGTACTGTAGAGGTAGTAGTACTCTACTTTGTTCTGTATTTCATTTAAATACATCATTTGTTACTCAGTTAAACTGTTTATTTTTTAATAGCTTTTAAACTATTTTCATAAATTTTCAGCTAATTAGGACAGTTGCTCAGTTGGGCCAAATGTATTGGCCTTGATGTGTCCCAATTAGCCAGAATCCACTGTATTTGCAATACTGAGCAGGTGTACAGATGCACCTTATAAAGTGGACACGGAGTGTATATACCCAGCTCCCTCTTTTTCGGTACTTCCTAGGGTTGTAACATTAATCCTGGCCTCATTAGTTCTCTAAAGATGTCACAATTCACATTTTTTTTCAGGATTAGTTTCCATCTTCTATATCTCTGCCCATATTGCCAACTGATCAATATTATTCTGTTGCTAACCTGCACTCCCCACTATCAAAAGGATAACCTCTTAAAGCCACACTGATCATTACTGGCGCTATGGTAGTGTAGCGGTTAGCATGATGCTATTACAGTTCGGGGCATCAGAATTCAATCCCGGCATCGTCTTTAAGGAGTTTGGGCATCTTCCTCTTGGAATGTGTGAGTTTCCTCCAGGTACTCTGGTTTCCTCCCACAGTCCAAAGACATACCAGTTAGTAGATTAATTGGTCATTGTAAGTTGTCCTGTGATTATGCTGCTGTTAAATTGGGAGTTACTAGCAGTGCGGTCCGTAGGGCTGGATGGCCTATTCCTTGCTGTATCTCAAGATAATAGTACCAATTGTTGTGGATCCCAGGGCCTCTAACCTCTGACCACTTTTAAACACAAGGCCTTGTCAAAAGCCCTGCTGAGGACCACATCAGTCTTATTGTTTCAATCTTTTTACCTCTTTGAAAAAAGGCTGAGATAGAATATCTCTTAAAGCTATGCTGACCATTCCAGGGCAGTCCCTACTTCAAGTGCAGATTGATCCTGTTCCTCAATTTTTTTCCACTTATTTCCTCACCGCTGAAGATTGTTCCCCACAAGTGATTGTTACTGTCACCTACCAGGTACACAGAGCATGTGAAGGAGACATGAATATGGAATTCATGCCTATAGTTAGACAAGAAAGGATGGTTCTGTGCTGTACGTAGAGTGCATCTTTGACAGTGCAGATTACTTTAATTCCTATGTTAGGAGGGAAGTCTATAATTTGGGGCTTCGAGCCACATGGAGACTGGAGCTTTAGATTGACATGCAGACACAGAGGCCAGATGATGGGAGGCTCGCTTGGTTGAATCTCTCTGACCTCCAAGTGACATCAGATTTTTGTACTTTTAAGCACAAAGTTATCAGCTGGTGTTTAAATAGTGTTTCAGTAACTGAAATTACATGGTTTACTTCAATATTTTTGGTTTAGGTATGACTGGAGCACCATTTAACTCTCGAGCATCAGACACAGACAAAGCGGTTCAAATCAATAATTTAAAAGCTTCTGAGGCCAACATCCCCAGACACTCAGAAATAATACTTCAGGGGTTGACTGTGGGTACTCAAACACTTCACATGATCATTAGCAGTGCAAATACGCCTGTCCATGTTTGATGTATTCAGTGATAAAATAACCAGTCTGGAATCTTGATCTCTGTCACAATGGTACCAAATAACTCTGCTGAAGTAATGTCAATCAAACTGAAGAATACAACAAGGGGCTATAGATTTTATCCTATGTAATTGCAATGAAGTGCAATCTTGTGGAAATAGTGTATTTGATGTACATGCAAAAATGAGGTCAAGTGACACACAAATGCTGGAGAAACTCAGCAGGCACAGGCAGTGTCTATGGAAAAGAGTACAGTCCATGTTTCGGGCTGAGACCCTTCAGCAGGAGTCGGAGAAAAAGCTGAGGAGTAGATTTAAAAGGTGGGGGAAGGGGAGAGAGAAGTGCAAGGTGATAGGTGAAACTGGGAGGGGGAGAGATAAAGTAAAGACTGAGAAGTTGATTGGTGAATGAGATACAGGGCTGAGAGGGGGAGTCCAATTGGAGAGAGCAGAAGGCCATGGAAGAGAAAAAAAAAGGTGGGAGGAGCATCAAAGGACGATAATGGGCACCACTTCACCTGTGAGTCTGGGGTCATATACTGTGCCCAGTGTCCTTGGTACGGCCTCCTGTATATTGGTGAGACCTGACGTAGATTGAGAGACCGCTTTGCCTAGCAGCTACGCTCTGTCCACCAGTGGCTGCCCATTTTAATTCCACTTCCCATTTCCCTTACGATATGTCAATCCATGGCCTCCATTGCTGGGATAAGGCCATACTTGGGTTGGAGGAACAACACATTATATTCCATCTGGGTAGCCTCCAATCTGATGGCATGAACATTGATTTCTCAAACTTCTTCCCTCCCCACCTAGCTCCTTCACCATTCCCCATCTCCTTTTTCCCCCTCTCACCTTGTCCGCCCATTGCCTCCCTCTGGTGCTCCCCCTCCCCCACCTTTTAAATATACTCCAGCTATTTTTCTTCAGTCCTGCCAAAGGGTTTCAGCCTGAAATGTCGACTGTATTCTATCCATAGATGCTGCCTGACCTGCTGAGCTCCTCCAGCATTTTGTGTGATTTCTAGCATCTGCAGATTTTCTCGTTAGTGATGAGATAAAGTGAGGCGAGTTATATTGAGACTGTGCTGTAGTAATGAGAAAGTAATTGGTGAGTTTGATGGCATTGTTGACATTTTTTTCTGATTGGGATCGGGCTGATGGAGAGGTATTTAGTTCAACAGATTTTTTGCTGTCTTGCGCTTAGTGCACATGGGGGCACAGTGCACATCCCTATTATCAGATACCATAGTCCTGGAACAATTCAGCTTACCGTGTAGTTTGTTACAGAGCTTCAGCGCGTGAGTCAGAATGAGGTTGCTAAAGTGCCTTGTGCATTTGGCTATTTCTACACATTATGTAGTGCATCAGAATGACTGAAGACTTGTCAGCTGTGTTGGTGGGGGCACAGAGGTAGGCCAAGACAGAAGTCAAATAAAACTTTGTACCTCTTGTTACTCCAGGATGTTCTAGAGTACTTCAGTCAATGACTTTGAAATGTAGTTGCAATTGTATTGCAGTTAATGCGACAATCAATTTGTTTACAGGATCCCTCAATTGATCGTGATGTTTTTAGTTAAATGTTTGTTCCAGGACAAACTCCTTTTTGAACTGTGTGATTGTTCATGTTCTGCTGAGAACACACACACACACACACACCTGTTCAACTCATTGTTTAATGGGACTTCCTGGGAACTGTTTCAGCCCCTCAGAAAGCCTGTGATGTTTGCAACTGGATGTGATGGAGCTGCAGTATTTGAACTTGATCTATTGGTTGTTGAATCACTTAAATTCTGCTTATAGTTGTACTGTTTCCTCTACTCTCGATGTTTCCAGTGTTACCATATTGGCATCAGATTTCTTGGGTCCCTTTTTATACCAACAGTGTATATAATGAGTCAGGTTGGAAATGCCTGATCATTAATTTACAGATTGTTGTCATTCACTGCTGTTTTCCTGCTGATGATTCGCATTCCTTTGTGAATGTCTGGTTTTGAGGTGCTAGTTTTATAATAGACTTGTTTCTTTAGGCATAGTAGTAATGTAAGTTTGTGGTGACAATTGTGATATCCTTCATTGATTCAATTGTGACTGTTTGACAGTTGTGACAGCTGTTGAATGCTATCACCTCTTAAAAGTGAAATCAAGGGAGATAGGTAACAACAGGGCTTCGCTTCCTGATGAGCTCAATGCTTTCTATGGTCGCTTTGACCATCAAAACATGAAGGAGCCATCACAAACTCCCACAATCGCCTGATGACCCTGTGATTTCAGTCTCTGAGGGCGAATCTATTCGTCGCAGACGGAGTACTACCTGACCAAGTACTAAAGACCTGTGCTGATCAACTGGCTGGAGTGATCACTGAGATCTTTATCCTCTCACTTTGGAAGTTTGCTTCAAGCAAGTTTAATTTATACCTGTGCTGAAGAAGAATGTAGTAATCTGCCTCACTATCATCTAGTAGCACTAACATCCACAGTGATGAAGTCTTTTGAGAGAATGGTGATGAAACACATCAATTCCTGCCTGAAAAGCTACTTGGATCTGTTTCAATTTGCCTACCAGCATTTCATTGGCTCTTCACTGAACCCTTCACCGGAACATCTGGACAGCAAAGATGCATACATCAGGATCCTCTTTATCGATTACAGCTCTGCATTCAATACCATCATACACTCAAAACTAGTCACTATGCTTCAGAACCTTGGCCTCAGTACCTCCTTGTGCAATTGGATCCTTGATTACTTTTTTTATTTCACTACAGACCCCAGTCAGTTTGGATTGGCAACAGCATCTCCTCCACAATCTCCATCATCACAGGGGCATCACAAGACTGTGCTTACCCCCCTGCTCCTCTTGCTTTATACTTTGACTGTGTGGTTAAGTACAGCTCCAATGCTATATTCAAGTTTGCCGATAGCACCACTGTTGTAGGCTGAATCGAAGGTGGTGATGAATCAGCATATAGGAGGGAGATTGAAAATCTGGCTGAGTGAAGCCACAACAACATATTACTCAATGTCAACAAGACCAAGGAGCTGATTATTGACTTCAGGAGGAGAAAACTGGAGATCCATGAGCCAGTCGTCATCAGGGGATCAGAGGTGGAGAAGGTCAGCAACTTTAAATTCCTAGGTGTTTTGATTTTGGAGAATCTGTCCTGGGTCCAGCACTTAAGTGCAATTATGAAGAAAGCACAGCAGCACCTCTACTTTCTTAGAACTTTGCAAAGATTCCACATGACATCTAATACTTTGACAATCACAACATGGTATGGAAACACCAATGCCCTTATAGGAGAGAAGCCTATAAATAGTAGTTGATACAGCTCAGTCCATCATGGGTAAAGCTCTCCCCACCACTGAGCACATCTACACAGAGTGCTGTCACAGGACAGCAGCATCCATCATAAGGGACCCCTCAACACCCAGGACATGCTCTCTTCTTGTTGCTGCCATCAGGAGTCTTGAATCAGAGGAGATAACTTCACTCAGCTTCACTCGCCCCGTCACTGAACTGTTCTCACAACCTGTGCGCTCGCTTCCAAGGACTCTACATCTCATGTTCTCAATATTTATTGTTTATTTGTTTTAAATTATTATTCCTTTTCTCTTTTTACATTTACACAGTTTGTCTTTTGCACTTGGTTGTCCACCCTACTTGTGTGGTCTTTGATTATTTCTGTTATGGTTATTGTAATTATTGAGTATGCTGGCAAAAAATGAATCTCCAGGTTGTATGTGACATTTATGTACTGTAATAATAAATTTACTTTGCGCTTTGAACACTTATGACTAGTCTGTGAGATGGATCTCCTGTACTTATTCCAGTGAATCAGCGTGGAAATAGGCCAAGAAGGACACTTCATTCATGCCAACCAGTGGGCATCCATCTGTCTGAATCCCGCCTTTCAACACTAATACAAAATATGGATCAAGTGCTTGTCTAATCACCTACTAAATGGTCTGTTATAGTGGGAAACACTTGTACATTTATCCTGATAAAATAAGGATAATTTAAATTTTGTTACTTTTTCTTTATATGCAGTGGTTTAACACGACTGAGTGGCTTCATAACCCTTTTTCATAGGTTGGCAAAGACTCATGTTAGGTTGACACCAGATGTAGATTATACAATAGCTGCTCTGCTTCCTTAATCACAGCGGTTAAAGCAACACTATTACAGTTTGGGGTGTCAGAGTTTGGATTTCAAATCTGACATCACCTGTAAGGAATCTGTGCATTCTCCCTGTGAATGTGTGGGTTTTTTCCCCAAGTGCTCTGGTTTCCTCCCACAGTCCAAGGACGTACCAGTTTGTAGGTTAATTGTTGCTTTTCTATTGTCCTGCGATTAAGCTATAGGGTTAAATGAGGTTGCCAGGCAGCGTAGCTCAAAGACCGGAAGGACCTATTCCACGCTCTGTGTGTCTCAGTAAAGTAAGATAAGCACTTGTTAACCTGTTGGGTTTTGCAACAGTCACTTAATTTCATCCTCAAGGCACCTTTTTATTTTTAGGTAAATTCAATTTTTCAGTCTACTTCAGTGCCTATTTTCAACACTATCAGTCCAGTATACTGGATTACTAATTCACCAGCATACCACATTGCCATTTTATCAGCGCAAAGGTAAATTTAATGTGACCAATAGTGTTGCATCTTGCTGAAACATCAATGTGCCGTAGTTGCAGTGGGCACCGTGATACCGGCAGCACCAAAAAAGGCTGGTTTGAGAACAGAATTCAGCGTGACCCTGATTGGCTGCTTCCTCGGGGTTTCTGTTCAGCAACTGACAGGAAAGCAACGCCTTCAGATGTGGTTAGGCCAGTGCAAAGTAACACGTGTTTGATCAACAGTTAGTGGTAGTGGTGTAGGCACAGACTGAATACACGGGAATGCTGCACATTCTCATATCACCAGCAGGAAATTAGTTGATTTGATTACTAATGCACTTAAAACAACTTTGTTCCTGAAATATTTCCAGTGCTGATAATTTGTTAGCTGTTCCCGATAGTACTTATATTGTTCATCTTTAAGAGACATTCTGCATGGTTTCACAGTGGTATTTTAAGAGTACTTGCTGTGAATACCTTCAGGCTTTTGAGCAAGTTTGTTCAAAAGGCCAGCACAGTGGCACGGCTACTAGAGAGAGCTGCTCCCTTGCAATCCTAGAGACCTGGGTTCAGTTCTAGCCTCGGGCACTGTGTGGAGTTTGTCTGTTTTCCCTGTGATCACATGGATTCCTCCCGGTGTTCCAGTTTCCTCCCATGTCCGGAAGAGCTGCAGTTTGGTAAATTAATTACCCCAGTGTAGATGGCGACAGATGATGGGAATGTGGAAAGAATAAACTGAGTTAGAGTAGAATTTATCTTTGAACAGATCTTTGGTGCCGAAGAGGCTGTTTCTGTGGGTTATGACTTTGTGATACCCACCAGCCTGTTATTCCCCCTCCCCCGTGTCACCCCCCTTCCCTTTCTTTTATGGTCCACTCTCCTCTCCTATCAGATTCCTCCTCCTCCAAACCTTGAGCTTTCCCAACCATCTGGTGTCCCCTATCACCTTCCAGATAGCTTCCCTTCTCCCCCCAACTTTTTATTCTGGCATCTTCCCCCCTTCCTCCTTAGTCCTGAAGAAGGGTCTTGGCTTGAAATGTCGACTGCTTATTCCTCCCTATAGATGCTGCCTGACCTGTTGACTCCTGCATTTTGAGTGTGTTGCTTGGATTCTAAGGTCTATGGACTTTTGTGTTTATCAACAAAGCAACTGTTCTATGCTTGCAGTGATCAAATTTGTGAGAGACCATAGGTTTGGGCCTCAAGATCTGAGCCAGTCAGAAAAAAATTGCCTAGGATGCTTTTAAAGCTGTGCCTAGTGTGGAAAATTTCTCATTACGGAAATGACCCAGAAGAAAACAATGCAGTTCCACTTGAGAGGAAAATGAAGACAGTCAGTGCAATGTGAACTACGAGTTTTTGTAGTTAACAGGAAAAGGTGCACTGAAACTTCTGATTGGGAGATTCTGAGAAAATGTGAAGGGAAATGCATCTAAAATTCAGTTAATAACCAATTGAAACCACAATGTGATTTGTGCTTCTAAGCAGATACAAATTTAACAGAAGGCTACATTTATGCAGCAAATTTTGTTGTCTTCTATGCTTATTTTGTTTTGAATAATGTTATGTGCTAGCCACATGCTTCAGTGTTGTCGTGAATCCATTTAAGCTGAACTGAGATAAATGAACTCTGACTTCAGAGTGTCTTCCAGAGATTGTATGAAATGGTTGGGGCCATTTCAGATGCCTTCCCTTTTTTCTCACCGTCACGGTCACCTCGGGAACCTTGTGAAAAGATGTTTATTATTCATTCTGTACTGAGGTATAGTGAAAAGCTTTTGCATACTGTTTATACAGGTCAAATCATTACACAGAGGTAGAACAAAGTAAAACAACAGAATGCAGAATCAAGTCTAACCGCTACAGAGAAGGTGCAGTGTAGAGAGACTATAATGAGGCCAAGAGGCCAGACTAGAGAACATTTAATACTCTTACAAAAGCAGGATAGAACCTGTCCTTGAACCTGGTGGTATGTGCTTTCTGGTTATCTCCTGCTTGATGAGAGAGGGGAGAGGAGAGAATGTCTGGGTGGGTGGGGTCTGTGATCATGCTGGCTGCTTTACTGCCGCAGAGAAGTATAAACGGAGTTCATGGAGTGGAGGCTGGTTTCATGTAGTAACATGCAGAGCAGTTGCCGCACCAAGCTGTAATGTATCCAGATGGATGCTTGCTTTCTTTTTCAATCTTTTTATTGAATTATTCAAAGACAAATACATAACGGTCTTAATAGTATAAAGGGAGTGGGATTACATTGTTGGCAATTAACACGTGAGTAAAAACTATAGGTAACACCAATATAATTGACCTCTCAAACCCTTGATATAAACAAGATACGAAAAAAAATAAAAAGATGGAAAAAAAACCTCAAATTGAAAAATCAAGAACAAAATAAACAAAACTAAACTAAACAAAGCTGGGCTATTCTATTACATGAAATAAAATCATTAGTGTCGTCAACTCCGCTCCTCTACTCAAATTAATGAATGATATAAAGGAATCGGAAAAGGTCAAATTACATTCTATGAACGTATTGAATAAAAGGCCACCAAGTTTCTTCAAATTTAACTGAGGGATCAAAGGTACCACTTCTAATTTTTTCTAAATTTAAACAGGATACGGTTTGGGAAAACCATTGAGATGTAGTTGGAGGATTCATCTCTTTCCAATTCAATAAAATAGATCTTCTAGCCATTAAAGTAACAAATGCAATCATCCGCCGAGCTGCAGAGGGCAATCAATCAAGCCAAAAATTGCAGTAATAGGATGCTTTCTAAGATGATGTAACCAGGAATCTGGTTTTCCATCAAATGGCATATATTGTAGAGAAAATATGCATGACATTATTGTTTTTTTCTCATTTGAGACGACTCCTTCACCTGCAAGTTCAGGAATATGGTAGATAGTCCGCATCGGGCATCATTGCTTACTGTGTTCAGGAAATGGATGCAGTCACAAGTTAACATGCTGGATCCTTGGATGCAGTTTGTAACTTGAAAATACTGATGGGTGATAACGATACCAATCCATCACACAGAGATGGGTGAGGTTTGAAATTCACTAAACTGGGAATTTGTTCATAGAGAATCAGGTAGCAGTGAGATGAACTCTGGCTGCTGTAATAGCAGCATTGTGAATGAAGAAGCTGAGCAGTGTTGAAGTTCGCATTTGGTTATCTTCAAAAAATCACTTCCTTGAGTCATTACTTTAGTTATTGTCTGCCACTGTTGATGGAGCAGTTATTAGCCAAATACTACTGTAACCAGTGAAGGGCTGCTCATGACGGGATGATCTTTGTACATGGTTCTTATCTTCTCACTGTTGTAAGCCAGCACTGTGCATTCTTTCTCAGTGCTATCTGTATTGGAGATTTGAAAAAAACGTAACACACAGAAAATGCTTGA
Source organism: Hemitrygon akajei (assembly GCF_048418815.1). NCBI lineage: Eukaryota > Metazoa > Chordata > Chondrichthyes > Myliobatiformes > Dasyatidae > Hemitrygon > Hemitrygon akajei. The sequence goes on from NC_133126.1 coordinate 113,919,783, forward strand.
GGAACTCAGCAGGCCAGGCAGCATCTATGGAAAAAAGTACTGTCAACGTATTGGGCTGAAACCCTTTGGCAGGACTGGAGAAAAAAAGCCGTTGAGTAGATATGAAAGGTGGGTGGCAAGGGAGAAAGAAGCGCCAGGTGATAGGTGAAACTTGGAGGGGGAGGGATGAAGAAAAGAGCTAGGAAGTTGATTGGTGAAAGAGCCAGCAGGCCATGGCAGAAAGAAAAAGATGGGGGGGAAGAGAGAGAGGAGCACCAGAGTGAGGCAATGGGCAGGCAAGGAGATGACATGAGATGGGGACAAGGGGATGGGAAATAGTGAAGGGGTTGAGGCATTACCGGAAGTTTGAGAAATCGATATTTGTGTCATCAGGTTGGAGGCTACCCAAATGGAATGCAAGGTCTTGTTCCTCCAACCTAAGTGTGGCCTTATCCCGACAGTGGAGGAGGCCATGGATGGACGTTGGAATGAGAATGGGAGGTGTAATTAAAACGGGTGGCTACTGGGAGATCCTGCTTGTTCTGGTGGATGGAGCGTAGATGTTTGTCGAAGCGGTCTCCCAATCTACGTCAGGTCTCACCGATATACAAGAGGCCACACTGGGAGCACTGAAGACGATATATGATCCCAACAGACTCGCAGGTGAAGTGTCGCCTCAACTGGAAGGACTGTTTAGGGCCCTGAATGGTAGCGAGGGAGGAGGTGTAGGGGCAGGTGTAGCACTTGTTCTGCTCGCAAGGATAAGTACCAGAGGGGAGATCAGTGGGGAGGGACGAATGGACAAGGGAGTCTGGGTAGCCTCCAACCTGATTGCCCGAACATTGATTTCTCAACTTCCAGTAATGCCTCCCCACCCCCTTCATCATTTCCCATTCCCTTGTCCCTCTCTTTTGTTATCTCCTTGCCCCCTCCCATCACTCCCTCTCGTGCTCCTACTCCCTCCATTTTTTCTTTCTTCCATGGCCTTCTGTCTCTTTTACCAATCAACTTTCTAGCTCTTTGTTTCATCCCTCCCACTCCAAGTTTCACCTATCACCTGATGTTTCTCTCTCCCCTCCCCTCATCTTTCAAACCTACTCGTCAGCCTTTTTTCTTCAGTCCTGCAGAAAGGTTTCAGCCCGAAACGTCGACTGTACTTTTTCCCATCGATGCTGCCTGGCCTGCTGAGTTCCTCCAGCATTTTGTGTGTGTTACTCGGATTTCCAGCTTCTGCAAATTTTCTCTTGTTTGAAAAAAGGTACATCTTTTGCTGCTGACAAATCATATTTACAAAGGACTGCCTCATATCTTGTATAGTTTCCTTTCTACCTTGTATGTATTTCCTGTGTGGTACACTGTCGTCAGTCTCCTCCTGTGTTAGCTTCTCATTATTATGTAGAAAAAATACAAATTAAGAGGCTGCTTGCTGAATGCCTCTGTTCTGTCTACGTACATGATTCTCTACATAACTCCCACTTATATTCTCTTGGGTACATCACAGCACTCTAAATATTGACCTACTGAGTGCCAACAGCTAAAGAAACATTGGTACTGAGCTCTAGCCATGATTCATTTGAAGAAAGGGTGTTGCTGTGAATCCATTAGTAATGATGATGTTTGTGCCTGGGGCTTCAGGTTAATGATAGAGACTGTTGGCGCCTGAGGATAGATTTTCTCTTTCTTTAGTGTTGATGAAGATGTTTGTAGTGAAATGATCTCATTTCCCTTCCTTTCTCTTCAAGGCAGGCTGATACACTGCATGTCAATAACCAAACCAAATGCCATAGAGTTCTAAAATGAAAATCTTGAGACTTCCAGCAAGTTTTTCTGTCACTAGTAGATATTGACAAGGATCGAGTTTTATTCACATATATTTCAACTTTATTCATGACAACTTTATTCAACTTTACTTACATGTATTGGGAAGCTGCTGTGGTCTGTTGGTGCTACATGCAACAAAAACACAACGCTTAATAGCTATACAGAATAAACAAAGTTAGAAGTTTAGATCTGGAATAAAATGTAGATAAATACCAGCATGTATTAACAATGTGCCATGTGCAGAAGTTCGCTGATGACACGGCCATAGTGGGGTGTGTCAGGAATGGACAGGAGGAGGAGTATAGGAAACTGATACAGGACTTTGTGATATGGTGCAACTCAAACTACCTGCGTCTCAGTATCACCAAGACCAAGGAGATGGTGGTGGACTTTAGGAGATCTAGGCCTCATATGGAGCCAGTGATCATTAATGGAGAATGTGTGGAGCAGGTTAAGACCTACAAGTATCTGGGAGTACAGTTAGACGAGAAGCTAGACTGGACTGCCAACACAGATGCCTTGTGCAGGAAGGCACAGAGTCGACTGTACTTCCTAAGAAGGTTGGCGTCATTCAATGTCTGTAGTGAGATGCTGAAGATGTTCTATAGGTCAGTTGTGGAGAGCGCCCTCTTCTTTGTGGTGGCGTGTTGGGGAGGAAGCATTAAGAAGAGGGACGCCTCACGTCTTAATAAGCTGGTACTGGTAAGGAAGGCGGGCTCTGTCGTGGGCAAAGTACTGGAGAGTTTAACATCGGTAGCTGAGCGAAGGGCGCTGAGTAGGCTACAGTCAATTATGGATAACTCTGAACATCCTCTACATAGCACCATCCAGAGACAGAGAAGCAGTTTCAGCGACAGGTTACTATCGATGCAATGCTCCTCAGACAGGATGAAGAGGTCAATACTCCCCAATGCCATTAGGCTTTACAATTCTACCGCCAGGACTTAAGAACTTTTTAAAAGCTATTATTAATGCTTTTTGAGATAGTGATTTAGATGCATATCATATTTTTTACTGAGTTAAGTATTGTATGTAATTAGTTTTGCTACAACAAGTGTATGGGACATTGGAAAAAAAGTTGAATTTCCCCATGGGGATGAATAAAGTATCTATCTATCTATCAATGTAAATGAACCCATAGAGGAATGGAACAGCAGTACCGAGAGGTTTGTTGACAGATAGTGTTCATTCAGCAAATGGCATTACCAGGCAGTACTGGGTATTTGGAAATTTCAATGGAAAGTATAATCATTCTGTGGCTTGGTGTCATCAAGGTTAATTTCCTTAAAGCACCAGTATGTGCACAAGTTGAAGTGTAGAATTTATCACATGGAAAGCATGAAGCTGATCAGCTCTCTAAAGCAGGAGCACAAGGCAGCAGTGGACCTCAGTCAGACCATTTGAGATGTTGTATAGATTCAACCTGAATATAGTGGGATATACTTGCACCAGAGAAAAGCTTGTCATTGTAAAATAACTTCCTTTCAAGTAAAGGAAATGACAAAACTGTTAATTAGTGCTGAGCAGGGTCATAAATGTAGTGTGAGGCATTCTACTGTATGTTGTCAAATGTGACTGAAAGATCCTTATTAGTTTCGAGCTGATATCTTAGTGTTTCATTGTTGATGTGTTAGGATTTGTGAAAGACATGTTGGATTAAAGCTCCAGTCACATTAATATTTAGCTGTTTTACTCCCTGCAAAACTGCACCTTGCTTCCAACTAGAGTGGAGTTAATTTACAGGGCAAGTAAAAAGCTGCTCAATCTACCTTCATTGAAAGAAGGTAATTTCAACCTCCATTATTTAGCTATGTAAACAGGTGGTGCTTGAGTACGTGACTGCATGGAGTCACTTTATTTAGTCCTTCACTAAAATGGGTCAATTCATAAAACATCTACAAACTGTTCATCCTCTACCACTGTAGTTCTGCTGTGTAAAACCATCTCTGGATGATGTAGCTCCATGAGCAGATTCCAGAATATGTTGGCTGTTCTCCATATTTCAATGGTCATCCTTAGTAAAGACAGACATTAATGATGAGCCTTAACTTCAGTGTACCAGTGCATCCTTATGGACATCTGAAAAATGTGGTTGAAGATCAAAACCTCAAACCTAGCACAAGGCTCTCGTGTACAGGCCACAGTGATCCCTGACCTCCGGTATACTTCCGAGATGTAGCCTTTTTAAGCAGAGCCTTGAGACTGACCGTTCCACTGTGGTTGTGTGCATTCTGCAGTGACTAATGTGGAAAACAATGATTTCACACAGAACCTCTTGTGTGCTCCCAGAGCATGTCCTTAATTCTCAAGGCTATCCTGGAGGCAGTTCTTTAAAGTAGTTGTGGCCCAGAGTTTCCCATGTTGCGTTTCTTTAGGAAGGCTTTGTGCACATTCTTGAATCTTATTCTGTCTCTCTGTAACCTCTTCCCATGACAAATGTAGCATCACTACCCACAACAAACATGGGAGAGATACTACCAAAGCTGTCGCTGAAAAAATTTCCAAATCACAGGTAGGATAACCAAACCATTAGCTGTGTCAAGCCAACACTAATGTTGCCAGCATCCTGGCTCTGAATACATTTAACCAATTGACATGGGCAGGTCACACAATTTGCAAGCCTGACACAACCTCCCTAAAACACACACTCTGAGCTCAGAAGGAAATGACTTGATACTCTCAAAGCCTCCATGGGACAATTGTTAGTTCTCCATTTTAAATTATAATGGGCCAGGAATTTCTGAGTTAGTGGTGAGTGTAACAGTACATGATCACTTAAAAGGGAGCAGCATTAAGAATGTCAATGAGAAGCAGCAGAAGCCCATCAATTCCCATCTCTCTACTCATCAGCTCCATCTGGACAGAGTCCCGCGTTAGCCTCATTAGCCACTCCGGAACCCACAGGACCGGAGAGAAGCAAATGATCCTTGTTAGGAGAGACTATCTAGAAACACTAATTCCACCAAAATTAGCTGTGCATTTTGACAGTTCAAATGTATTTGACATTTCACTGGAATTGATCTTTGTTATTTTCTATGCAGGCTTATTAGCAATAAATGATAGCAAAATACAAGTTTCCGGTGGATTTGTGTAGCTGAAATAACAACAGGAGATAACATGAGCTTAGGTATCAGGTCAGGGACTGGTGAAAGGAACTACCTGGTGGATGCTTCGAGCAGTTACCATCAGAAGATTCCAAAGTGTTCCTCGGCCCTAAGATTGACCCCAATATCTTGGAAGCAGTGATGTCTACAAAGTCAAATTTCATCCTGACACAGATATGTTCATCTCTATCCTTGTTGCGAGGTCATGATCTTGGAAGATCCACTGATTTTGGAAGCACCATGGTCTTGAGAATTAGTGCCTGAAGCAATTACTTGGTTCCCATTTTCTGAAGTTAAGTAAAAGCTAGAGTTCATCAAAAATGCATCCTTATCTTCAAAACCCAGGCTCCAAAAACAGATTACTTTAAAAAAAATTACCTCATGAAGAAAGGTTGGTGGTTCTTGAGGAAGAATTTGGCTATGCTCGCCACTGACTGAGAAGTTTTCTGATTGGGTGTTCATGTAATGTGTGGTCCTGTTGTTTGGAGACCTTGATAGTTAGTTTTCTCATCAGCATCACAGATGTAATAGGAAATAAGTACTGTCACAATGACTGTTTTCAGAACACAGCATTTAATGAGTTACTATTTAAGGACATGAGTTTGAGAGATTATGAGAGTGGGAGCGGAGTTGGGTTGGTATAGAAAAGAGAAGGAGGGTGAAGATGTGTTAGAGTGGTAGGAGATTGGTGGGGTGCATTGAGAGAGAGTATAAGTAAGTGTGTGTGTGTCCAAGGAATTAGAATGCTGCTTTGTGCAGCTAGAATGTGAGTGAGTAAGTATGCAGGTATCCACATGAATGTTTGGTCTGCACTTGTTCTCCAATTGCTTGGTATGTCCTTGCTATATAGCTCCAAGATTTCCTTATGTCAATATTGTGGCAGCCAGTGGCACTCCATATTAATGAAAATCTCACACAGACTAATTCCATTCCACAAAATATAGTTAGAGGACTTGAAATGTCGAGATGCACACAACAAACCCAGAAGAAACAGACTGTGTCACTCTCAAATATAGCTTGGAAATTTTGCACATGGATACTACCATCCCAAGTAAGATCAAACAGCAGGCAATAAATCAGATTAAAAAAACAAGATGACATCCACACCTGGAAGGGAAAAGCAGAGAATGCCTCCTACATGGAACTTTTATCCTTGAGTGATATTTCCTGTGGAATGAACCGAATGTTATCATGTCCTTTCATCTCACTATGTCATAAAGTCAGCATGCTCCTCTCATTAGCTAATTACCCCTGACTTTAGAAGCAATGGACAAGGAATTCTAATGCAGCCTTGAAAAAACATACTGTAAGACTAACAAAAATCATAACCTAAATTACAGATGTTTGATGGAAAGAACTTGCTCACAGTCTTGATGGCACTGTGGCCCAAATGTAAAGCCAAGGATGGAAGAGATCGATAAAGGTCATCAAGTTCAGCTGGGAGGGGCACTCCACACTCCATTCAATGCATCCAACCAGAGCCCAACCATACCCCAGCAAGAGTTTGAGAGGACTGTTCTATAGCTCAGATTCCTGACGAGGTATGAAAATATGGCAGAGAAGTACTGCTGTCAAGGATTCATGGCTCTGTCTCTGAAGTGACAAGCATGCTGAGGAACCACGTTCAGGGAAGGAGATAAGCTCAGGGAATAATTATAGACAGGTCTTCGTGTTTGACACAGGAGAGGTCACTGCAAGGGATTTAATTGCCCCCTCCCTCTGGCTACAGTGCTCCTTCCAAGATTTCAGTGCAGACTCTGCTTATCTGTATTTGTAGTGGATGTGGCATTTGCTGTTCAACAAGTGTATGAGGCAACATTAGCCACTGTACATGGTCTTTAAAAATTTTTTTTGCAAAAGCTTTTGCTCCTTCAACTGAGACAAATAATGAAGAATCTATTTCAAATTCGGCTATTCTCAAAAGTTTGTCACTGTTTCTGTCCAGTCCACATTGGCGATGCAGTCTGTGATCCTTGCCTCAGAAATAGGGATGTACCCCCATTACTACCTCTGCAAAATTCTCCAGATCTGCAGGCAGGATGAATATCTCAATATCGGTGTCATCAGAAAGCCAGTGTCCCTAACAATGTGGCTGCCATGTCCACATGCTTGACGCTATTTTAATGGATGATTTCCAGAAAACATCCTATGCAGATGCTTCACAGCTTGGTTTGGCAACTCCCCCTTCCAAAGCTGCAAGAAATTGCAGAGCTGTGGACATAACTCAGTCCATCACATAACCTAGCACCCCTTCCTTGGACTCTGACTGCATTAGCTGCTTCCCAAGGCAGTGGGAAGTGTAAATAAAGACGCTTTTTTACCTAAGTTGTTCCCCCCCCCCCCCCCCAATCCTTCTATTGGGCAAAAGATACAAAAACTTGAAAACATGAGCCACAAGGCTCAAAAACTATATCTAGCTGTTAAACAATTCTTGATAAGGCCTCTTATATGATATGGATGAGCACTTTATCTCTCAATTATCTTGTTGCGATCCTTACACCTCATCTGTTTGCCTCAATCTAAACCAATTACAGACCCATTTGTAGCAGCGTTGAAGATCCTGCATTGTCACTTGTATGGAATCATCGTTAAATTAAGTCATGTTCAACACAAAAAGCCTGCCAAAGAACAAAATGCTATGACAAGATAGAAATGGAAAAGGAATAAGTGGATTGTTTTTAAAGCTGGTGGAGTATAATGAGTGGATTGCCACAAATATCAGTGCTTGTGAATTGGCAGTTTGTATCCCATAACCAATGTATGGAGATGAACTGTGAGAAGAACACATTCCAGAAGGGATATAGACAGCTACAGCAAGGAGGAAGTTGGTTTGTAATTTTGGGAATTGGAAGGTAACTTTGTCGATTAGCAATTGGAATGACAAAAGAAGTTGTAGATGATGGAATCTGCTAGTTAGGCAGTCCTCTCACTTTCTCAGCTCTGGTGAATAGGCCTCAACATAACAATACTACCTGACATTCAGCTCTTCAAGTATTCTGGTTGGAACAGTAAAGGTTAGACACATAACTGTTGGTATTCAGAGAGATTTAAAAGCACATAAATAACTAAGTTAACATACAGGTACAGTAGGCAGTTAGGAATGCAAACATTTTCTGGTGTTTCTTGTAAGTAGTTTGTTGTTTAAGAAAAGGGGTACCAAAGGCTAGATGGGATGAGAGCTTTGAGTATGAGACACAGCAGGTTATAAATTTTAAAAATTGGATGCTTAGCAAAGAGTTAACTATATGCGTGTTTGTTCCATAGAACATGAGTCTGGGGAATCAGTAAGGGGAAATAGGGAAATGGTAGATGAATTAAACAGGCATCTTGCATTATTCTTCACTGTAATACATCCCAGTAATAGCAGTAAATCAGAAATCAAGAGGAACTCGGGATAATTGCGATCACCAGGGAGGTGTTACTGAGTAAATTGTTGGAACATCAGGCTGAAAAACTTCCCATATCCTGTTGAACTTCATAATACATTTGTATACTACTGCATTAGCCACTTCTTTTATGGTTTTACTGTGCTAAAGTTCCAAGATTCAGAGAATGCTTCAATAGTTTGTTAAAATAGGAGATATTACTCATTTAATCAAAAAGGGAAACAGAAAGCAGGGAGCTACAAGCTATTTGGCTTAACATCTGTCATAGAAAAATGTTAAAAGCAATGTTACAGCTGAGCACAAAAAATACTAAAGTAATCAAAAGAGTCAGTGTAGTTAGACCTTAAAATATAGGAGCAGAGTGAGGCCATTTGGCCCATTGAGTCTGCTTTGCCACTTCATCATGGCTGATTCATTTCCCTCTTTGCTCCAATCTTCTGCCTTCTCCCACATCCCTTCATGCCCTGACCTATCAACCTCTGCATTAAATATGTTCAATGACTTGGCCTCCAATGCCACATGTGCCAACAAATTCCACAGATTCACCACTTTCTGGCTAAAGAAATTCCTCCTCATCTTCGTTCTAACTGGATGTCCTATTCTGAGGCTGTGTCTTCTACTCTTAGACTCTCCCACTATCGGAAACATCCTCTCTACATCCTCTCTCTATCAAGGCCTTTCAGTGAAAGTTCTGTGAAAAGGAAGGCAATTGTGACTGATTTATCGAAGTACTTTTGAAGAAGGAATGCTTACTGTGGATAAAGGGAAACAAGCGGTTGTACATAATTTCCAAAAGCCACTTGAGAAGCGTACTGCATCAAAGGTTATTGCAGAACAATATAAAGAATACTAAGTAGCATATTGGTGTGGATTGAAGATTGGCTCTCTCTCATAAAACAGTAGCACAAGTGGATCATTTGGTTGGAGCAACCAATGAGTGGTCTGCCAAAGGGATCTATACTGAGGCCTCAACCTTTTATAGCTGGGATGAAAGATGGTTGCTAAGTTTGCTGATGATACATTGGCAGGTAGAGAAATAAGTTGTGAAGAGAATATGAGGAGTCAGTGGGCAAAGATCTGATAAGTGGTGTATAATGTGGGGAATGTAAACTTGTCTAATTTAGCAGGTAAAAAAGCATATTGTCTGAATAAGTGATTGCAGAAGGAGTTGGGTGTCTAATGATTTACTAGTGTGCAAGGTGCAGCAAGTAACTCGGAAAGTTAAGTGTTAAGCCGATAAAAATAAAGAACTTCAAGTTTGTTCTGCCACTTAGTAAGATCCAACTTTTCCTCTCCACTTTCTTTATACTGTACCCTTGTGGTTCCATTAATGATTAAAAATGTATGTTAGCTTTGAATGAATTCAAGAAATCAGCCTTCAAAGCTTTCCAGGACAAGGACTTGTAATACTCGGAAACTTTTTGAGAGAAGGAACTTCCTCATATCACACTAAACCTTTAGTTCAGAGACCAAACTTCTCTTCTGACTGTCCTGTGAGGGGAAATACCCTCCCAGCATTTACCCTACCAAACCACATTGATTCTGGTATGTTTCAATAAGATCATCTCCTTCCTCTGAACTCAAATAGAGTGAGTCCAACATTTTCAATCTTTGAGAGGCAATCCTGCACAGACATTGATTATTCTAACTGAACTGCTTCCAATGCTAAAGTTTCTTTCTTTTAAATGAAGAAGCCAAAACTGTACAGATATACTAAATTCTCAAACCTTTTACAGTTATTTAAGACTTCCATTTTATACTCCAACCTCACTCAAATAAAAACAAGCATTCTGTTAGCCTCCCTGATTATCTGCTGCAGTTATATACTAGCTATCTTTGGTTCATGTACATGGACTCCAGTATTTTTTGGGCCATAACTTTCTGCAGTCTTTGCTTATTTATATATGTTTTCTCATTCTTTCATCTGAAGTGAACCATTTCCCATTATCAACTTCTTGCTCACTTCACCTATCAGAATCTCTAAATTGCTTGCATCTTGCTCACTACCTGCTACCTTCCCAAGCCCCCTTTTGAAGTTTATCCCCTTCCTTTAAATAATTATATTGTAAGCTATAATCCAGTGACTGTAGTACCCTACTGTTTACAGTTGTCAACTCAAAAATTCGCATTTATCTGCTGCTGTTTGCTAGTTAGCCAGCCTGTGCAAACCAACCTTTTTTTTGGTGACACATTGTTAATGCTTTCTAAAAATCTGTACTTAGTAGATCTACTGGTTTCTCTCTGGCAGGCATTTCTTCAAAGAGTTTGTAATAAAATTGTCAGGTATCATTTTGCTGTCATGAAGCCATGGTAACTCTGATCAGATATGACTTTCCAAATGTTCTGTCTCAATCAATTGTAAGATTTTATTCAATAATGGATATTAGTCTCACTTTCATATAGTACTTTTTATTTTCCCTCTTGTGAATAAGGATCTTTTTCTTGGTCTTCAGTACCTCTCTAGAATTATTTGGAAGTTTGTAGAAATTGTATCTCTGTAACTTGGGTATTTAGTTATTGTGAAGGGTTTTGAATGCAAAAGGGGGGAGTTGTATGAGCATTGATGAGACCACTTCTGGTGGACTCTGTATAATTTGGACTCAATTTATTGTGTGCAGTTGAGAAAAAGCTCTCTGGACTAAAACCTAGCATTGGCAAGTTGGGTTATGAAGAAAGGATAGGCTAGGTCCATTTCTGCTGGAATTTCAAAGAGTGAAAGGCAGCTTGGTGGGAAGATATGAGGAGAATGCTTTCTCCTCATATTATTGAAATACATATGTTTCTTAAGTGTTTTATATGCATAGAAAGATAAAATATGTACTGTATACTAAGAAAAACGTTTGACTAACTGACGCTAAATAATACCGGATGTACCTGTTCCGACTTCAAATTTGACTTAAAGGTGGACTCAGGAATGGAACTCATTCATACCCCGGGGACTGCCTGTACTTTTAAGTCATTTCTAGATTACTTATAATACCCAATACAATGTAAAACGTGTTGGCACGTGGCCTAGTGGGCAAGGCATCAGACTAGTAACCTGAAGGTCACTGGTTCGAGCCTCAGTTGAGGCAGCGTGTTTGTGTCCTTGAGCAAGACACTTAACAACACATTGCTCTGTGACGTCACCGGTGCCTAGCTGCATGGGTCCTAGTGCCCTTCCCTTGGACAACATCGGTGGCACGGAGAGGGGAAGGCCTGCAGCTTGGGCAACTGCCGGTCTCCCATACAACCCTGCCCAGGCCTGCACTCTGGAAACTCCAGGCGCAGATCTATGGTCTCTCGAGACCGACAGATGCCACCACCACAATGTAAATGCTATGTAAATAGGTGTTATACTGTATTGTTTAGGGAATAATGACAAGAAAAAATAGTCTGTACATGCTCAAACAATGAGTGCTGGAGAGAGAACTTCCGGGTTTTCCCGATCCGCGATTGGTTGAATCCGCACATGCGGAATCCGCGGATAAGGAGGGCCAACTGTACTTCACAGGAACAGTCTCTTCTGTCCACCGACTGTGCCAACTGCAATACCAAGATAGATAGATAGATAGATACTTTATTCATCCCCATGGGGAAATTCAACTTTTTTCCAATGTCCCATACACTTGTTGTAGCAAAACTAATTACATACAATACTTAGTAAAAAAAAATATGATATGCATCTAAATCACTATCTCAAAAAGCATTAATAATAGCTTTTAAAAAGTTCTTAAGTCCTGGCGGTTGAATTGTAAAGCCTAATGGCATTGGGGAGTATTGACCTCTTCATCCTGTCTGAGGAGCATTGCATCGATAGTAACCTGTCGCTGAAACTGCTTCTCTGTCTCTGGATGGTGCTATGTAGAGGATGTTCAGAGTTTTCCATAATTGACCGTAGCCTACTCAGCGCCCTTCGCTCAGCTACCGTTGTTAAACTCTCCAGTACTTTGCCCACGACAGAGCCCGCCTTCCTTACCAGCTTATTAAGACGTGAGGCGTCCCTCTTCTTAATGCTTCCTCCCCAACACGCCACCACAAAGAAGAGGGCGCTCTCCACAACTGACCTATAGAACATCTTCAGCATCTCACTACAGACATTGAATGACGCCAACCTTCTAAGGAAGTACAGTCGACTCTGTGCCTTCCTGCACAAGGCATCTGTGTTGGCATTCCAGTCTAGCTTCTCGTCTAACTGTACTCCCAGATACTTGTAGGTCTTAACCTGCTCCACACATTCTCCATTAATGATCACTGGCTCCATATGAGGCCTAGATCTCCTAAAGTCCACCACCATCTCCTTGGTCTTGGTGATATTGAGACGCAGGTAGTTTGAGTTGCACCATATCACAAAGTCCTGTATCAGTTTCCTATACTCCTCCTCCTGTCCATTCCTGACACACCCCACTATGTAATTCAATCTGCCTGCTCATCATCTGTGTCTCACTATTCATTGCACGATCTGTTGGTGTGTCTGTCTAAATGCTTCTTAAACGTTGCTATTATATCTGCTTCTAGCACCTTTCCTAACATACCACATACCACTTTGTTTAAAAAGAACCTGGGTAAATGACTTAGATACTTCTACCAGGTTGCCTCTCAGTCTCTGACACTCTGTAGAAAACACTTTAGTTTGTCAACCTCATGGCTAATGTTCTCCAATCCAGGCAACATCCTAGTGATCCTCTTTTTGCATTGTCTCCAAAGCTTCCACATCCACCACCTAAGGCAGCAACCAGAGCTCTGAAAGTGGCCTAACCAAAGTTTTAGACAGTTACAATGTGACTTCCCAGTTTTTACACTCTACATCACAACCTACATGCTGTACACCTTCTTTACTACCCTCTCAATTTGGGTTGCCATTTTCAGAGGCATACTGATTTGTACCCCAAGATCCCTTGATACTAGCATTCATTGTTCTCCCAAAATGTACCATCTCATATGTGTTGTGATTAAATTCCATTTGCTTTTTCTCCACCCAAATTTCCAACTGAACTAAATCCTGCTGTTACCTTTGGTAAATCCTTCCTTAAAATATACACAATGCCACCATTTTTAAAATTGTCTGCAAACTTGCTAATCAGACCACCTACATTTTCATCAAAATAATTTTATTAAATGACAGAAGAGCCCAGTACAGATTCCTATGGAATACCACTGTCAAAGACCTTCAGTCAGAAAAATGGTCCTCTACCGTACTCTGTATTCTCTGACAAGGCCAATTTTGTATTCAACTTTTGAATTCACTGTGAATCTTTGTCAAATACTTTTCTAAAGTCTGTCGACTGCATCTCCTACACTATCCTCATCAATTATCTCTACTACCGCAACAAGTGTGCGAGACAGGACCTCCCCCACACAAGACCATGCTCAGTAATAAGCACGTACTTTTCCTTGTGTGTTTAGGAATCTTCTCTAATAATCTCCTTAACACTGATGTAAAGTTCACTGATCTATAAATTGCTTGATTATCTTTATTGCCCTTAAAAGAACAAAATCGGCTATTCTCTTGTCTCCTGAGACATCGTGCAAAGATACAGGTATTTCTTTCAAGCCCTCAGCAATGTCCTTCTCTTACTATCCTGGGATAGATTTCATCAAGCCTTTGGGGACTTGTATATCTTCATGTTTTACATGATACCCAACACCACCTCCTTAATACCATCAACAAATTTCAAAACATACAGTATGCAAGTAATAGTGATTCTGATTCTAACGCAGAATTTAAATATGACCCTCTTTGATCTCTATATTCTCCGTACCCTTCTGTTTGATGAATACCAATACTCATTTAGAGCTTCAGCCACTTCCTCTGGCTTCAAGCATAAATTCTCTCCTGAATTTTAAGTGAATCTACCCTTTCATTTGCCACCCTCTTGCTATGTATAAAGTTCCTTTGGATTCTTAATCCTACTTACTAAGCATATTTCATAGTCCCTTTCAGCCCCAATTCTGTAAGTTCTTGCCTGTTTTCTTTATATTCATCAGGCTTTGTCTTATTTCAGATTCCTAAACCTGCTTTCTTTTTCTCTGACAGAACTTACAATATCCCTTGAGATCCAAGGTTCCCCAGACCATGCATCCTCATAGGAACTGAACTCATAACCACTTGGCCTTTAAAAGATTCCCATGTGTTGGATGTTAATTTATCCTGGTGCTCCTGATCACCCCTCCCTAGTTCCTGCCTAATACTGTTAAAATTAGTCTTTCTCTTGAGAATAAAAGTTATCCTTATCTATAACTATCTTCAAACTGAGATGCAATTTTTTGTGAGTTATGAATCTTTTAACACTGCTTCAAAGATCGCTGGAAGCAGTCTTTGAATAATGTGATATCAGTGGAGATGCACTGATAAAGAAGGCAGTGAAAGATTACAGTGGGCAGAGTAATAATCTGTATTGCTGTATTGTTCAAAATACATTTATTATCTAAGTATGTATAAATTATACAACCTTAAGATTTGTCTGCTACAGGCAGCTGCAAAACTCGAAAGAAACCAGTTTAAAAAAAAGACCAATGTGCAGAGAGAGGAAACAAAATGCAAATCATGCAAACAATAAAAGCAAGCACCAGCATTCAGAACAAAAGTGGGCCCACAGCCTCAGCCTGTTGCACGGCGGGGTAAATTGTAACAAAGCTCACAGACACGAGCAGCCAAAGCAGGACACAGCATCAGCACCACGGAAAGTGGAGTAAATGTCGCAAAGCAGTGAGCAGAACCAGCCCGACCCTCGCCTGTAGTTCTGAGACTCTGCCTTTTCAGTCCATCTGGCCTGGTGTTTAAATTGTCCAAACGCCAGGTCACACCACACACTAGGACCCTCGCCTGTAGTTCTGAGACCCTGCCTTTTCAGTCCATCTGGCCTGGTGTTTAAATTGTCCAAACGCCAGGTCACACCACACACTAGAACCCTCGCCTGTAGTTCTGAGACCCTGCCTTTTCAGTCCATCTGGCCTGGTGTTTAAATTGTCCAAACGCCAGGTCACACCACACACTAGAACCCTCGCCTGTAGTTCTGAGACCCTGCCTTTTCAGTCCATCTGGCCTGGTGTTTAAATTGTCCAAACGCCAGGTCACACCACACACTAGGACCCTCGCCTGTAGTTCTGAGACCCTGCCTTTTCAGTCCATCTGGCCTGGTGTTTAAATTGTCCAAACGCCAGGTCACACCACACACTAGGACCCTCGCCTGTAGTTCTGAGACCCTGCCTTTTCAGTCCATCTGGCCTGGTGTTTAAATTGTCCAAACGCCAGGTCACGCCACACACTAGGACCCTCGCCTGTAGTTCTGAGACCCTGCCTTTTCAGTCCATCTGGCCTGGTGTTTAAATTGTCCAAACGCCAGGTCACACCACACACTAGGACCCTTGCCTGTAGTTCTGAGACCCTGCCTTTTCAGTCCATCTGGCCTGGTGTTTAAATTGTCCAAACGCCAGGTCACACCACACACTAGGACCCTCGCCTGTAGTTCTGAGACCCTGCCTTTTCAGTCCATCTGGCCTGGTGTTTAAATTGTCCAAACGCCAGGTCACACCACACACTAGGACCCTCGCCTGTAGTTCTGAGACCCTGCCTTTTCAGTCCATCTGGCCTGGTGTTTAAATTGTCCAAACGCCAGGTCACACCACACACTAGGACCCTCGCCTGTAGTTCTGAGACCCTGCCTTTTCAGTCCATCTGGCCTGGTGTTTAAATTGTCCAAACGCCAGGTCACACCACACACTAGGACCCTCGCCTGTAGTTCTGAGACCCTGCCTTTTCAGTCCATCTGGCCTGGTGTTTAAATTGTCCAAACACCAGGTCACACCACACACTAGGACCCTCGCCTGTAGTTCTGAGACCCTGCCTTTTCAGTCCATCTGGCCTGGTGTTTAAATTGTCCAAACGCCAGGTCACACCACACACTAGGACCCTCGCCTGTAGTTCTGAGACCCTGCCTTTTCAGTCCATCTGGCCTGGTGTTTAAATTGTCCAAACGCCAGGTCACACCACACACTAGGACCCTCGCCTGTAGTTCTGAGACCCTGCCTTTTCAGTCCATCTGGCCTGGTGTTTAAATTGTCCAAACGCCAGGTCACACCACACACTAGGACCCTCGCCTGTAGTTCTGAGACCCTGCCTTTTCAGTCCATCTGGCCTGGTGTTTAAATTGTCCAAACGCCAGGTCACACCACACACTAGGACCCGGGCCCCACTGCATCGATGTGCTCTCGGCATGGACCCCACTACCTCATTCCGGCCCGTACCCAACTTTTCCAAATCAGTACAGTACTTGGATGAATCAAACCTCGCTCTTAATTTTGGTGGCTGGGCTCCGAAACTCCTCTGCCCCGCTTGCTCTAACTTTGCCCCCTACTCTGATTCTGTCTCGAATATGCCTTGGCCTTGTTCCAACTTTGCATTGCACCGCACGCCTCAACCCTTAAGTCAGCCTTGCCTTCGCTTGCCTTTTCATTGTTTGTGGTGACCATTTACCACAATTTCCACAGAGAAAGTGTTGTTAAAAGTATTTAGTTGTATTTATTGCTTTATGAACTACTAGTAAGCTGTTGCCCATCTTCAGTGGTGCCATCTTAAATCAGAATGGTAAGGCAGTTGACACGGTTAGCTGGGCCACTCCAAATTCTTTTGTTTGTATACTATGTATGGTTTTGGTGGTGTTCAAACTATATTTATTATCAAATTACATATGTCACAATGTACTACCCTGAGATTCATTTTCTTGTTGGAAATCACCTTAAATTTCTTCCTCTGTCTGTATGTTCTCCCCTTGACCTTGTGAGTTTCCTCACACAGTCCAAAGACGTACTGGTGGTAAGTTCAAAGTAAAATTTATTTTCAGAGTACTTGCATGTTACCACATAAAACCCTGAGATTCTTTTTCCTGTGGGCATAGTTAGCAAATTATAGAACAGTAACTGTAAGCAGAATCAATGAATAACAAACTGTGCAAGTGTAATGGCAATAAACAACGAGAACATGAACTAGCAGAGAGTCCATCGGTTGTGGGAACAGTTCATTGTTGGGGTGAGTGAAGTTATCCCTCTGGTTCAAGAGCTGATGATTAAGAGGCAATAACCATTCCTGAACTTGGTAGTATGGGTCCTGAAGCTCTTGATGGCCGTAATGAGAAGAGAGTATGGTCTGGATGCTGGAGGACCTTGACGATGCTGCTTTCCTGTGACAGCACTCCATGTAGATGAGCTCAGTGGAGGCTTCTTTAGCAAGGATATTCTTGTCTGGGAAGTGTGGGCTGATCTATTAGGAAAATTTGACTAGAATCACTCTGTGATGGCTGAAGTTTGAGAGTTACAAGCTCATTTTAAAACACAATACTCTTGAGGACTTAGTAGAGACAATGCAAGTGTTCTAACCCTAGTTATAGAATTTACAACTGGCAAAGACACACACTCAATATTTCAGGAACAGCTTCTTAAAAGATTCAAAGTACATTTATCATCAAAGCAGATGTGCACTATACAACCCCGAGATTCACCTTCCACCGACAGCTACAAAGCAAAGAAAACCATTCAAAGAAAAACATCAAAAAGAAAACAAATTGCGCAAACGGCAATATAAAATACAAAATTGAAAGAGTTCAGGCGTATTTTTCCCCTTTGCCATCAGATTTCTGAATGGGCAATGAACCCATGAACACAAACAGTAATTTTTTCCTCTCTTTTCCCTGCTGTGATTTATAGTTTTTATTATTGTGTATTGCAATGTACTGCTACCACAAAACAACAGTTTCATGACATTTGCCAGTTATATTAAACCTGACTCTGATTTTAGGATAAAGAGTGAATGAAAAACTTTTCATGGCATTGTGAATTGTTTAACTTCTGTAGCTGCTGATGTCTATCAGTATTCAGTGTTTACTGTTTTCAATACTGAAAGCAATCAGACCTTTGAACTCAAAGGAAATTGAGGGTTATGGAGAAGTGAGGGTAGGATATTAGACATATTATTCAAGGTACTCTTTGAGCCACTACTACTCCCTGGTTTTACAGTCAACATGGAGTCTGTTTCAGATGATTATCTGACTGTAGCTTTATTTCCTTTAGTATCTCATTACCTTTCTGGTAAGGCACAGACTCCAACCTTTAGGGTTCCTTGACTGAAGGAAGTGGTACAGACTTTGAGTAAGCAATATGAAAAAGTAAAACTACCACTTGGTGATGCAGTAAGCATCAATGTATAACTATTGAGGGACGGGTGTGAGCAGACTTAATTGTCCAGGTTACATTTCAATTTCTGGTCCAGTGGGTTTTTACATAAAACAAGATTTATTGTCATATTTGCCTTGCCCCAGGACTTCTACACTGTTAAATATCAGCCATTTCTTGTTGGGTAGATGGAAGGAAAAACCTTGTGGCATTATTTCAAAAGAAGAGTGCATTTAGCTAGATATTCCCCAGTTAATTTTTATACCTCAGTCAATGCCCCTAAAAGTGCATTAACTGTTGCTGGTCTTGCTGTGCACAAGTTGGCTGCCATGTTTCCTTTGCTATAGCAAGGCTACAATTTCAAAGTACTTTTTGTCTGCAAAGTACTGCAGAGTGTCCCAGTATTATATAAAGTTCTAAATAAATGCAAGCCTTTTAATTTACTCATACATTCGTGCTTATTAATGATAGTTGTCTTCAATAGAAATATAAACAAACTATCTAATTTGTTGACAAAACTATATGCAATTGACCACAATGTTTCTAGATCAATTTTCATATTTCGAATCAGAAATGAGTTCAACGTCACTGGCATACGTATTGACATTTGTTGTTTTGCGGCAGCAGGACATTAGCCCTTCAGAGCTGCACACAGTCACCACTTAATGGTGCCAACTTATATTATAGAAGCCTTTCTTGCAGATAGATTGGACCTATTTTGTATGAGTAAGTGATGGATTCTTTCCAAGCTGCTGTATAATGCACCAGCAATCTTCCAGTGACAGTTGTACTACCATTGTTTCATTGTACTGGCTTGAAATGAGTAGCGAATAATGTAATGATCTTGGTGCAACTGATGATATCAGTGGACGTGTAAAGTCTTGCATAGGGAATGCCGCAGGGCAAAGTGATGTTTTTTCAATATATTTATTCTTGGGATCTGAGTGTGGACGAAGCCAGCAATAGTTGTCCTTGAGAAAGTGGTAGTGAATCTCCCCAGACCTATTCTCTGTTAACAATAGTCCTACAATGCTGATGGGTAGGGAGTTCTGGAGTTTAGAACCAACAAAGAAGCGGAAGTATTTCCAGACCGGCAATGCATACAACTTAAGTGGGTTCCCATACAGTTGGTTCAATCGTCCTTTCAGATGGTGGAGTCATGAGTTGGGAGGTACAGTTCAAGAGCTTTGACTTTTCCTTTGCAGCATGCAGGCCCAGTGTTTAATGCCTTTTGCAATTACCAGTCTATTAGAACATTCAAGTTCCAAGTAACCTTAATACTACGATTGACTAGTTGCAAACTGTACTTGGTAAAGCTGAAGCCTTCAAACCTCATCCTCTCACTGATTAGATTCATGACTGGATGTGATAGGGCAGCAGAATTTGGATCAGAGGTTGGAGGTGGGTCGTTGTCTGTAGCATGCTCATTGCACTGTTTGCCTTGTCTGGTATATCATTTCTTTTAATACGCCTGGGTCTGTTTAAGATTTTGCCGGTTACAAGCTGCCTTGTATTGTCACTGGTTGAAAAGCACCCTGTGCTCATTTCAAACTGTGTGTGTGGCTTTTGATTCATTTGGCAGTGTGAAATAAATGATCACAGCAGTCAATCTAACAATGGTTCAAAATACTCAACCAATGGGGCAGAGACTGGCCTAAATTCACTGCATGTGCCAATGGCAAAAGGTTCACACTTTTGTGATATTTGCTGTTCTCCTGTTGAAACCCAATCTTACCACTTCAGTGACTGGATGGAAATAGAACATGTTATGTCCTTGTATTATTAGTTTTGTTGTCATCATAGGCTTGTCTGTGTATGAGTTGTAATGTGATGTGACTGTTGCATTTGTGCTACCAATAGTGTAGAGGCACAGACAGACTGTGGTTGGAGACCATGGTGCACTGTGCAGACTTAGAATATACTCCGAAACAGACCACATGCTGTCCATGTAAGTACATATCCATGCCCATGTAATTGATTTGTGTATATGTGTTTCATACACAGTACACCCACTACATGTTGACAGAAGCATGTGCTTTCACACACAACCTTTCAGTTCCATCTTCAGCTGCTTACATAACTCTTCCATGACTTGACTTCTTTCCTCTTCAGACCCATCCCAGTCCCAATCTTGAGCCTTCTGTCCCCCCCTCCCCTTTCTGTTATTTATATCTCAGAAGTCTGAATGCATCTTTGATACCCTGGTAACTGGGACCTGGTCCCCATCCTGACTGCCCAGAGTTAGTGCAGCCTGAAAATTATTGATTGTGCAGAGCCTATAAAATCACCTATCTTTCTCCTTTTTACAAAACCTCTTTTATATAGCTCCAGTTCAGCTGTTTGAATGTCTCCCCTAATGTGCTTTGGGGGAGTATATGTACTATCTTAATGTAAATATGTTGCATTTTAGCCTCTTGCAGTTGTCTTTCAGTAACCCAACAAAGAACATAGTTGAGTCCTCCCAGTATATTTGTCTGTTTTTCGGCACAGCAAGTTACATTGGAGTTGATAGTTCAGAGAGGTTTTGGTGTGATTTTTGACCTTCCTTGTAAAGATATGAACAGGTCTATTTGGCTGATGTTGCAGGATATCTTTTTTTTAAATTGATAGCTGAGGCAGATGCCATTGTATTTGATGGACTGATGCACTGTGATGTGCTAATGCATTGGGTGTGATTATAGCATAGCCATTGCAAACTGAGATCCACAGATCAATCCTGGTCCTCCAAGAGCTGTTGTCTGTCTGTTAAGGCAATTGCTTTGCCACTGTATGAAATTTGTTCTTTGTGTGGGACTTATCAATGTTTTGATCATATTTTGTTTTTCTATTTGTGCGATAACATCTGATATTCTGCGGAGTGTGTTGTCTGACCTCTTGCATCTACTCTGCCATTTCGTAAGGCCTTAGCTTTTTAAAGTTCAGCATCACTTTCGTAGAGTCATAGAGGGACCGCATGAGAACAGATCCTCTGGCCTACTGGCAGCACTGACCATCAGCCACCCATTTACATTGATTCTGCATGTATTTCCACCCCCCCCCCCCCCATTCTTACTAACTCACCTCAAACTCTATCACTCACCTACATTTGGGGCAATTTGCAGTAACTTTGATTTTCCTAACGGAAAAATTTGTCAATCTCCTTTGGTTAAGTATTCTAAATTCTCAGTATTTCTCAACCCTGAATGAAGAAATTTCTTTTAGCTTTAGCCACCTTGCTGACAATCAACACAGACAGGCACACCACGGGCATGTGCGCTCGGCCCACTGCTTCACTCTGTCTACAACCATGAGTGTATGGCTAGGCGTAGTACAAATGTTGTCTGTAAATTTGCTGATGATACAACCATTGTTGGCAGAATCTCAGATGGTGACGAAAGGGTGTTCAGGAGTGAGATGTACCAGTTAGTGGAGTGGTGTTGCAGCAGCAACCTTGCACTCAATGTCAGCAAGACCAAAGAGCTGATTGTGGCCTTCAGGAAGGGTAAGATGACAGAACACAAGCCTATCCTGATAGAGCGATCAGAAGTGGAGAGAGTGAGTAATTTCAAATTTCTGGGTGTCAATATCTGTGAGGACCTAACCTGGACCCAGCTTATTGATGCAGCTATAAAGAAGGCAAGACGGTGGCTATATTTCATTAGGTGTTTGAGGAGATTTTGTTTGTCAATGAAAACACTCAAACTTCTACAAATGTATCGTGGAGAGCATTCTGACTGGCTACTTCACTGTCTGGTGGTGGGGGGGGGGGCTACTGCACAAGATCGAAGTAAGTTGCAGAAACTTGTAAAATTAGTTAGTTCCAACAAGGGTACCAGCTTCTATAGTATCCAAGACATCTTCAAGGAGCAGTGCCTTAGGAAGGTGACAGCCATCATTAAGAATCCCCACCACCCAGGACATGCCCTCTTCACACTGTTACCATCGGGAAGAAAGTACAGAAGCCTGAAGGCACACCCTTGGTGATTCGGGAACAGCTTCTTCCCCTCTGCCATTTGATTTCTAAATGGACATTGATCTAATGAACACTACCTCACTACTTTCTTTGTTTCTGTTTTTTTTGCACTATTTAACATAACTATTTCATAAACACAGATATACTTAATGTAATTCAGTTTTATCTCTAAATTTATTTATCATTGTACTGCTGCCGTGAAGGTAACACATTTCACAACATATACTGGTGATATTAAACCTGATTCTGAATGTGCAGTCCCTTGTTTTGAGGTGCTTTGCCTTGGTTCTGTAAACCTCAGCCAAGGGAAATATTAACACCGTGTCTATCTTATCAAATACTTTCAAAACGCTATACATTTTGATGAATTTACCTGTTGCTCTTCTGAACTGGAGCATCGATCAGAGTTACAGGGAAGCAGACATCCCTAAATTGCAGCCTTTCAGCTGGGTGACTGTCAGGAGAAATGGAACTGTGAATAGGCAGTTAGCGCAGGGCACCCCGTGCCCATTCCTCTCGATAATTACTATACCACTTTGGATACTGTTGTGGGGGGTGACCTTCCAGAGGAATGCCACAGAGACTGGGTTACTGTCAATGAGTATAAGTCCGTGGTGAAGAAGGGAAAGAGGGAGAAGGGGGAGCAGTAGTGATAGGGGAACAGACAGATTCTGTGGACATGAATGGATCACCCGAATGGAATGTTACCTCCCTGGTGCCAGGGTCAGTGATGTCTCAGATTGTGTCCACAGCATTTTGGAGAGGGAGGGAGAGCAACCAGATGTCTTGGTACATATTGGTAACAATGACATGGGAAAGAAAAGCAAAGAGGTTCTGAAAAAAGAATTGAGAGAGCTAGGTAGAAAGTTGAGAAGCAGGACCTCACGGGTAGTAACTTCTGGATTGCTGGCTATGCCACTTACAAGTGAAGGTAGAAACAGGTTGATTTGGCAGATTAATGCATGGCTGACAAGTTGGTGCAGGGGGCAGAGTTTCAGGTTATTGGATCATTGGGATCTCTTCTGGGTGAGGTATAACCGATTCAAAAGTGGTGAGTTGCATCTGAAAACAAGGAGGACCAATATTCTCGTGGGAAGATTTGTTAGAGCTGTTGGGAGGGGTTAAACTAATTTGGCGGGAGGGTGGGAACTGGAGTGAAGGGACTCAGGATAGGATGGATGGTTAAAAAGCAAAGATGGTGTGCAGTCAGACTGTCAGGAAGGTCAGGCAGATGATAGGACAAAATTGCAGGCAGCAGGGTGAGTATCAGTGCATTAGGGATGCAGATCAAAAAGGGTAGTGAATACAGTCTCAATGCACGCAATTTAAGAAATAAAGTGGATGAGCTTGTTGCACTAGTACAGATTGTCAAGCATGTTGTGGCGATCACTGAATCGTGGTTGAAGGATGGCTGTAGTTGGGAGGTGAATACCCAAGGTAATATGTTGTATTGGAGGGATATGAAGGTAGGCAGAGGAGGAGGTGTGACTCTGCTGGTAAAGAATAGCATCAAATCATTAGAAAGATGTGATGTACGATCGGAAGATGTTGAATCCTTGTGGGTTGAGTTAAGAAACTGCAAGGGTAAAAGGACCCTAATGGCAGTTATATACAGGCCTCCCAACAGTAGCTGGGATGTGGACCACAGATTATAACAGGAAATAGAAAAGGCGTATCAAAAGGGCAATGTTATGATAGTCGTGGGAGGTTGGGAAAATCAGGTTGGTAATAGATCCCAAGAGTGAGTTTGTTGAATGCCTACGAGATGGCTTTTTAAGAGTAGTTTGTTGATTAACTAGGGGATTATTAACTTTACTGGATTGGGTGTTATGTAATGAACAGGAGGTGATTAGGGAGCTTAAGGTAAAAGATCCCTTAGGAGGCAATGATCACAATATGATTGAGTTCAACTTGAAATTTGATAAGAAGAAAGTAAAGTCTGACTTAGCAGTATTTTAGGAGTAAGGGAAATGACAGTGGTATGAGAGAGGAGTTGGCCAAAGTAAATTGGAAGCAGATGCTGGCAGGGATGACAGCAGAGCAGCAATGGCGTGAGTTTCTGTAACAAAAATGAGGAAGTTGCAAGATAGATGTATTCCAAAAACAAAGAAATACTCAAATGACAAAATATTACAACAGTGGCTGATTAGGGAAGTAAAAGCTAATGTAAAAGCAAGAGAGAGGGCATACAACAAAGCAAAAATTAGTGAAGACTGAATTGGGAAGTTTTTAAAAATCAATAGCAACTAAAAGAATCATTAGGCAGGAAATGATGAAATATGAAAGCAAACTAGCAAATAATATGAAAGTGGATAGTAAAAGCTTTTTCAAGTACAGGTCTCTCCCGCTATTCGAAGGTAGAGCGTTCCTATGAAATGATTCGTAAGCTGGAATGTCATAAAGTGAAGAAGCAATTACCATTTATTAATTGGGGAAAACTTGTGAGCGTTCCCAGACCCAAAAAATAACCTACAAAATCATGCCAAATAGCACACAAAGCCTAAAATAATAGTAACATATAGTAAAAGCAGGAATGATATGATAAATACACAGCCTATATAAAGTAGAAATACTTCTCTGCAATCATTGCAGCACTGTCTAGCGTAGCGTATAATCTCACTACGTAGTGGAAGCACTCTCTCCAGTAACCTTTAAGCTATGAAGCTGCCAAATCATACCAAATAACACATAAAAATACACAGTCTATATAAAGTAGAAATAATGTGTGTACAGTGTAGTTTCATTTACTGGAATCGGGAAGACAGCGAGCACACTGATGATGGTGTGTTAGGCTGACTTGTCAGAGATTGGGGTGCTCGGCAATTTTTTCCAATAAATTGCAGTTTCGTCACAGTTAAACACTTGCTTATACGAATAACCACCTTTTGTAATTATTTTCTTCGGTCTGCTGGGAACTTTTAGGTAGCTTCAGTATCAGCGGAAGCACTCTCTCCAGTAAACTTTAAGCTATGAAGCTGCCCTCGCCTCAGAAACTGATCAAACCACCCATGACTACCTTTAAATTCCACTTTCACAACACTTCCATCACCATCATCCAGTGCTTTCTGTCTCAGCTTGTTAAAAAGACTGACTGATTTCTCCTTAAGATAACTTAATGGAACACCGTGCTTTGTACACCCATCAGTCCACTCAAGCAATAGACTTTCCATTTTATTCATTATTGGATGCCGACTAAGAGAGACCACTTTGCTACGAACAGAACCAACAGTGACATAGGCAGTTTTCCAGATTCTTTCTCTCTGCGTATAAATAGTGCAAATAGTTCAACACGTGGACAATGTTCACTACGATCGAAATGCTTAATTATGTCTAGTTTTATGCTAAGTGTAACACCCTTACATGCCCTTTTAGGCTGTTCCAATACCTTAGAACTTAACGGATGCACAAAATAAATCGACACGTGTTTCGGCAACGGCGGCTAGAATGCAGTTCCAGGGGAGGAGCTTGGGGTGCGCGCTGCCTTTTTTCATAACAGTCAAAACACCTACTGTTAGCGAAAACAGGTAACTAATGTAGGTCTTTCATAACAGCGAAGTGTCGTAAAGCGAACGTTCGAAAAATGGGGGCCACCTGTATGTAAAAAAAAACGAGAGTGAGAGATGAGAGTGGATATAGGACCGCTAGGAAACGAGGTCAGAGAAATAATAACAGGGGACAAGGAGATGGCAGATGAACCAAATGAGAATTTTGCATCAGTCCTCACTGTGGAAGACACTAGCAGTGTGCCAGATGTTGAAGGATGTGAGGAAAGAGAGTGCAGTTACTATTACAAGGGAGAAGTTGCTTAAAAAGCTAAAAGGCCTATGGGTTCATAAGTCATCTGGAACAGATGAGCTGCACCCTTGGGTTCTGAGAGGTAGTAGTTCAGATTGTGGAGGAGTAATGATCTTCCAAAAATCATTGGACTCTGGCATGGTGCCAGGGGATTGTAAAAATTGCTATTGTCACTCCACGCTTTAAGAAAGGAGGAAAGCAGCATAAAGGAGATTATCGGCCAGCCAGCCTGACTTCAGAGGTTAGGAAGATGTTGGAGTCAGTTGTTAAAGAGGAGGTGATGGATTACTTGGTGACACAGGACAAAGTCTGTGTGGTTTCCTTAAGGACAAATTTTACCTGATAACCGGTTGGAATTGTTTGAGGAGAAAATCCACAAGTTAGGGATGCAAAGGGTCTTGGGAGTCTTTGTGCATAACTTGCAGGTTGAGTCACTGGTGAGGAAGGCAAATGCAATGTTGGCATTCATTTCAAGAGGTCTAGAATACAAGAGCAGAGCTTTGTCGCTGCGGCTTTATAAGGTACTGGTGGAGCCTTACCTTGAGTATTATGAACAACTTTGGGCTCCTCATCTAAGAAAAGATATGCTAGCAATGGAGAGGGCTCAGAGGAGGTTCACAAGGATGATTCTGGGAATAAAAGGGTTATATGAGGAACATTTGATGGCTCTGGATCTGTACTCGCTACAATTTAGAAGGATGAGGGTGGTTCTCATTGAAACCTTTGGAATGTTGAATAGCCTAGACACGGTAGATGTGGAAAGGATGATTCCCATGATGGAGGTGTCTAAGACAAGAGGGCACAGCCTCAGGATAGAGGGGCACCCATTTAAAACAGAGATGTGGAGCAATTTCTTTTGCCAGGTAGTGGTGACCTTGTAGAATTTATTATCACAGGCAACTGGTGGCCAAGTCATTGGGTGTATTTAAGGCAGAGCTTGATAGCTTCTTGATGGACAGAGCTGAGGAGGGGAAAAGGGATCAACCACAATTCAATGGTGGAGCAGTCTCAATGGGCCAAATAGCTTAATTCTGCTCTTATGTCTTATGGTCTTGTAAAGGTCCTGTCCACTATTTTCTGTTAACCTCTAAACAGTAGAAATCAATCTAGTGAATCTTTGCTGCAACTATTGTATATCGTCCTTTGGATTTGGTGATCCAATATGCAATTGGAGTAATGCACATCATTGAGTTTTTCCATATTCTGCCCACACTGCCAGGTATTTTTATGTCACCTACAAATTTGGATTTGGTGCACTTTATCTTCACAGACAGAGATTGATTTAAAGTACATTTATTATCAAAGTGTGTATGCAGTATACAGCCCTGAGATTTGTCTTTCAACGGTCAGCCACAAAACAAAGAAACACCATGGAACCCCTCCATTCAAAGAAAACATCAAACACCCACTGTGCAAAAAAAAAGAACAAACCACACAAACAGCAAAAAAAGTAAAAAAAAACACTATATAAAACATCAAACCACAGTCTTTGAAACAGTCCAGAAAGATCCGGTTTTAGTTCAGTTCCAGTTAGTGCTGTGTAGTTCGTTGACTGCAGGTCGCAGAACCGGATCAGAATCACACAAGATAGCAATTTATTAAAAAAAAGTAACCAGAAAACAGAAACAGATATAATGTGAACTGCAGAGTCCACCCACAAGCCATGTTGATTAAACCTTGCCCAAGACTCCGGCAGCATTGAGTGGGATTGGAGAGAGAGGGATGAATCAAAAGTGGGGACCTTCCTCCGGCAGCATTGAGTGGGAGTGGAGAGAGAGGGATGAATCAAAAGTGGGGACCTTCCTCTGGCAGCATTGAGTGGGATTGGAGAGAGAGGGATGAATCAAAAGTGGGGACCTTCCTCCGGCAGCATTGAGCAAGAGGGGGGGAAGAGAGAGAGAGAGAGAGAGAGACAAGTGAAACACAAGCACCTTCCTCCGGCAGCATTGAGTGGGATTGGAGAGAGAGGGATGAATCAAAAGTGGGGACCTTCCTCCGGCAGCATTGAGTGGGAGTGGAGAGAGAGGGATGAATCAAAAGTGGGGACCTTCCTCTGGCAGCATTGAGTGGGAGTGGAGAGAGAGGGATGAATCAAAAGTGGGGACCTTCCTCTGGCAGCATTGAGCAAGAGGGGGGGGGAGAGAGAGAGAGAGACAAGTGAAACACAAGCACCTTCCTCCGGCAGCATTGAGGGAGGGACAGAGAGAGAGAAGTCAAACACAGGCATATGATGCTGAACACCTTGTTTCCTCCATCATCCTCGTTGACTTTAATCTTGCTTGATGCTTTAATTAGGAGATCAGCAAGAAATGGAGAGGATTGTGGGCTAGTGCCCCATCTCCAGCCTTCTTGGCTTCCAGGCTGCACACTCCGCTTGAAACTTCACTGAGCTGTCTCAGAGACAACAAAGATTGCTATTGATGATAGAAAAACTGAAGTACGAGGACCATCTCTACAAGATCCAGTAGTCACAGCTACTCAATCCAAAAATTACCTGCTTGTTTCTAATATTTCTTAAGCTGCATGTTGATTACCTTGATATTGAAGTATGTAATGTTAAGATCAGTGAATTTTGGATAGACAGAATTCTGAGAAGAAATGGCTTTCCTCCAAGACCAGTTTCATATCTATCCTAGATTTTGGTCACATTATCTTGGGTGCTATGTGTTGAGCCAGTGATGCCCAGAGTTCAGCATATCTTTACACCTCCTTCATTTGTTAAGACACTTGCTACCACCTTCTTCTGACCATTTTTCTTCATCTGTCTTAACTGACATTGCCAAATTTTATTAGAAAGGCCTTTGAACTCCTTATATTAAAGCTGCTGTATAAATACAGCTGGCTCTTTCCCTTAGTCTAATCCTACAGTCTGAACCTTGTAAGTTCCTCCAGCAATTTGTTTCTTGCTTCACATTCCAGCACCTGCAGTTAAATTTCTTGCTGAATATCAGAGAAACACTTTATGAATATAGTCTTAACTTTTTCCAAGTAATTATTTTGCGACTAAACCCTACCTATCCATCCCACTCAGCTGATTCACTGCCCCCAAGATTGCCCCATCTCACAGCCACCGCTACAACCAACATCCCCAATCAAACTATTGTCAAATGTTCCTACACAAGCTGAGCCACTGCTGGGTCAGCAGTTCTATTACCTCCATTTGTTAGTGAATTATGGGCATATTGCTCATTCTTAATCTTTAGGTTTAAGTAATTGTCATAGGTTTTACAAAGCACATCTTCAACTTAGACCTTGCTGGTAATGTAATTCCACAAATACTATTCATTTGTAGCTCTGTGAGAGAATTAAGGGGATCTAGATCATAACACATATTGCATATTTTGTGTCAATCACCTAATGTATAGAATGTTCTGTTCCTGGTAGAACTGAGCAAAATTAACCTAGTTAGGACGTTTTAACTGAAGATTTTGGGATGACTGCAAAAGAGATATTCTCCATATGTGAACTATTTATTTTGACTCTTGGGCAAAGATGCCTTTTAATTTTAATTAATCAATGAATCTAGCAGAATGACAGGAATTATCTTCTCTTAGCTGACAAACAAATCATAGAATATGTTTTAGTAGTTATCATTCAGTCTGACAGAACCAGAATCCACAGTCATGGTTTAAACTATAGCCCAGTATGGGGATATGACTTGGACAGGTGTTTTCAAAGTCTCTTGGGTTGAAGTTGGTGCTTTCTGTGCTGGGTAGCAAATGTCAGGGAGATACTCCTACAAAAAGATTGACTTCAAAAGTGCAACCAACTGCTCTGAGCCTGAGTATTTTAAATCGGTGTCACTGTGACTGTAGGAGCAAGCTGATGTAGTTTCCAGGAAGCTGCTATTTAAAGAACTGTCTCAAACAGGAACCCAAGACCATGTATAATTTTGGAATTCACCTTAGTTAATGGGGACAAAACAATGCAAGATGGTGAGGGTGTCAGGGATTAGGTTTAATTGAAAATTTCAAAAAGTTGACAGATTTCAAATTGTGTGCAATAGAATTAAAATTCCAATCACTTGGGATCTATTTGGATTGTGACCCTTTTTTATTTTAAATATTAATATTTAGAGTGCAAACAAAACTAGCATCTTTGTTATTTTAGGTGTACAAGGAAACAATATGATGCCCCGACTTGTACAAGTTTAACTGAAAGATGGTGTATGCGTTAAGAAAGATGTCAATTAACCACTGCCAGAGAATGAGAGCTTCTGCAACACCTGAAATTCTCTTTTCTAACTCTGGAAACAATTAACATTTAACATAGTGTTTTTATCAGTGTCAGACCAATTTGCTGGTGATGCTGAATTTTGAAAAAAAAAATCATTTGACAATCAAAAAAATAATGGGAGACAAAATAAATGTTATCAGTGTCAAGAGAATAGGGTATTAAGCTCCTCATTGGCAGAGGTTCACAGAAAATTTACAGCCAGCTTTTTCAGTTCAGCAAAGTTACTTTGTGCAGCTGAAATAAACATTTGTATGCACAGTAAAACTACCATAAATGTTAAAGATGACTGTGTACAAAAAGCTTAATGTTTGAGATCTATTAGACAGGCAACTAAAATATAAAGTCCAACTCTGTGTGTACGTGGTCAGAACCATTTGTCAATTTGAAGGACCTTCGTCAGCCGGGTATGAAGGGTGAGGGCAGACAGTTATCAGAAAAAGATGTATTAATAAATATGGGTGATTACTCCACTTTAATGGGAAAATATCAGTGCAAATGGATTCATCAGGGTTCCTGCTTTTGGTAAAACAATTGAGAACTGCCAAGAATTGGGAGCTACATATTTTCACATTTAATACTGATTTTAAAAAATTGGTTGCAATTACCAATCTAAATTTCAGATTTATCCTTTAGTGTTGTAAGATGAAAGTCAAATGGTAGAGATCCTTTTTACTTTTGGCTCCCATTGAATTCTGATTAAGGATCTGTTTGAGGTCCCAGTCAAGAAGTAAAGCAACTATGTAAAGAGATTCCAAACAGAGGGCTTTATGGGTTTTTGAAAGAGGATTTATCTTTGACAGTTTGGTTCTCTATGCTCCCTAGTCTTAACGTGATGCAGAGTGCAGGGCTAAGGAATTTACACTGTGGCTTATTTTGTAGTGTATTTTGGTGAATTCTACAGGCATCCTGACGTATGTGTGTTAGTGGACCTGTGCTGCTGAACTGAAAAGAAATATGGACCGTGTGATCTCTATAATCAATTGGTGCTTTATTAAAAGTTCTGTGAGAGAAACAGTTGGACCTTTGTTGTTGAGCCAGCAGGACTTCTTTTAAAAAAAGTCCTTTGACCTGTGATAGTATGTTTCAGTGGTAAACATTTTTGTCTCCTTTTTCTAGGGTTTCATAATCTGACGTTATGTCAAACAACGGGGAGTTGGAAGACAAACCACCTGCACCCCCAGTACGTGTGAGCAGCACCAGTTTCTGTATGACCAGTAAGGACACTCTGTTGACCAACCATAATGCAAAGCCACTCCCATCTGTGCCTGAAGAGAAACAGAAGCGGACAAAGCTGAAGTCCATCTTCTCAAATGCTGGAGAGAAAGGTAGAGTTTGGTGACAAAGCATGAGTGTGGAGTATGGTAAGGGTGGGGTGACCATTGATTGGAAGGAGCAGCTACAGTGCCTATAAAAGGT
The DNA here is from genome assembly GCF_048418815.1 of Hemitrygon akajei. Taxonomy (NCBI): domain Eukaryota; kingdom Metazoa; phylum Chordata; class Chondrichthyes; order Myliobatiformes; family Dasyatidae; genus Hemitrygon; species Hemitrygon akajei. The sequence continues at coordinate 113,951,618 of NC_133126.1, forward strand.
ATTCACCCCCTCCCCCCTTGGAAGTTTCATGTTTTATTGTTTTACAGTATCGAATCACAGTGGATTTAACTTGGCTTTTGTTGACACTGATCAACAGAAAAAGACTTTCATGTCAAAGTGAAAACGGATCTCTACAAAGTGATCTAAATATAAAACACAAAATAATTGATTGCATCAGTATTCACTCCCTTTAATATGATGCACTAAATCATCACTAGTGCAGCCAATTGGTTTTAGAAGTCACATAATTAGTTAAATTGAAATTGCTGTGTGCAGCCAGGGTGTTCCAATTGATTGTAGTAAAGATACACCTGTATCTGGAAGGTCCAACTGCTGGTGAGTCAGTATCCTGGCAAAAACAGCACCACGAAGACAAAATAACACTCCAAGCAACTCCACAAAAAGGGTTATTAAACAACACAAGTCGGGAGATGGATCCAAGAACATTTCCAAGTTACTGAATATTCCTTGCAATGCAGTTAAGTCAATCATCAAGAAATGTAAATCTGCCTAGAACAGGCCGTCCTGAAAAACTGAGTGACCATGCAAGAAGGGGACTAGTGAGGGAGGCCAGCAAGAGACGTATGACAACTTCGGAGGAATTACAAGCTTCAGTTGGTAAGATGGGAGAGACTGCGCATACGATAACTGTTACCCAGGTGCTTCACCAGTGACAGCTTTATGGGAGAGTGGCAAGGAGAAACTACTGTTGGGAAAAAAACTCTCATAAAATCTAGGCTAGAGTTTGCCAGAAGGCATGTGGGAGTCTGAAGGCAGCTGGAAGAAGGTTCTATCATCTGATGAAAACAAAATTGAGCCCTTTGGCTATCACCTAAATGCTATGTTTGATGCAAGCATAAAGCCAAAGCTACACAGGAATGGCTTAAAAACAAAAAAGTTAATGTCCTGGAGTGACTAAGTCAGAGTCCAGACCTCAATCCAATTGAGAATTTGTGGCTGGACTTGAAAAGGGTTGTTTACTCACAATTCCGTTGCAATCTGACAGAACTTCAGCAGTTTTGCAAATAAGAATGAGGAAAACTTGCAGTATCCAGATGTGCAAAGCTGATAGACACCTATCCACACAGGCTCAAGGCTGTAATTTCTGCCAAAGGTGCATCAACTAAATACTGACTTGAAGGGGATGAGTAGTTATGCAATCAGTTATTTTGTGTTTAATAATTGTAATAAATTTAGACCAATTTGTAGAAATTTGTTTTCACTTTAACACAAAAGAGTCTTCTGTTGATCAGTGTTTAAAAAAAGCCAACTTAAATCCACTGTGATTCAATGTTGTAAAACAATAAAACATGAAGACTTCGGGGGGGGGGGGGTTGGTGAATATTTTTTATAGGGACTGAATATGCTCAGTGTGGGTGTGAAAATCTGCTGTGGGAACATGGGACATGACAGTACTATGTGAAGCAGCCACTGGGTGGAATGAGTTTCGGGTGTAGTGCTAGTGTAACGTAGAATCTGCTGGTAGAACTCGGTAGTCCAGCAACATCTGGAAGGAAAGTAATTATTGACATTTTTTGTCAAAGCCCTACACCAGGAATCTGATAAAGGGTTTTAACCTGAAATGTTGATAACCACTTTCCTCCACAGATGCTGCTTGACCACTGAATTCTTCCAGCAGATTGTTGCTCCAGAATCAACACTTGCAGTCTTTTGTGTCTCCAGTGTCGTGCTAGTGTTGGTTACTACCCCACTGGGTTACATATATCGTGGTTGCAGTGATGGATAAGGTTTTCACTGTACAGCCCACAGTTCTGCATTTAATACTTTGCATTGAGTATTTATCATACTTTTCTCAATTATAAATAGAAGCTCACATCAACAGAAGCTTCTGAAGGCATTTCGGCAAAAGTTTAAGCGTGCACCTCACTGAATAAAGGCTGTTGTGTTGGCTTGGTTCCTGAGGTTGCTAAGCATTCTGTTATCACTTTATACTCTTGAGTTATTGGGTTAAACCTTGGAAAGATAAAAATGGTGTTCTTCAAGATGATAGTCTCTTTAAGGTCTGGTGCCTCCGTGCGCCAGGGAACTGGTCAAATATTCAATGTTCTGATTTTTGTTTCCTTTTGTCGCGCTTGCTTGAAGGAAAGGGAAGGGGGGAGGGAACATGCACTTTCAATAGCAAAAGCTGCAAACAGTGGCCTCCACCAGTGGCTCCTACATTGCTTGCTAGCTACTCCCAACTATGCTGGGATCTTGATTTTTTTTTAAACTAAGAGTTTCTTGAGCAATACCTCTGTTTTGTAGCTTCTGTGAAACTTTGCAGAGGGGAGCTTCACATTTCCTTTGTTCGCTTACTATTTATGTTTTAACTTCTCCTTTCTTGAGGTAGTACTAATTTTGCCAAAGTATTATTAACATAATTAATGCAGTTTTGATTACAACAACTGGCAATGTGACATCCAGTGAGAAAGAAAAGGATATTGCCTGATGTTTGCCATCTGAGAGTGTTTGAAATTTACAAATAGATCTACTTCAACTAATTTTAATTTGTTTCCCAATGAGTTAGTTGCTCTTTCCCTGGCTAGTAGATTAGAGTTAACTTGTCCATGCTAACTAAGTTGTCTACTTGAGCTCGTCCTTTTACCCAAATTTGACCATGTCCCTCTAAATCTTTTCTATCTATGTACCTGTCTGAATGTCTTTTAAAAATTGTAATTGCACTCACCTCTACCACTTCCTCTGGCAGCTTGTTCTGTATAGTCACCACTATTTGTGGAAAATGATCTTCAGATCTTTCAGTTTTTCCTCTCTCAACTCCGATCTATGCCCTCTAGATTCAGACTCCACTACTGCGGAGAAAAAAACTGACATTCACCTTCTCTGTGCCCTCATGATGTTATAAGGTTACCCCTGAGCCTTCTGTGCTCTGGAGGAAAAATTCCGAACCTATTCAGTCTCTCCTCATAGCTTGAGCTCTGCAGTGCAGCACTGTCCTTGTAAACCTTCTTAGCACCTTTTCTAGCTTAATAGCATCCTTTCTACATCCAGGCAACCAGAACTGCAGACAGTATTCCAAGTGCAGTCTTGCCAATGACTTGCACAGTTGTAACATGTCGTCACAATTCTCTTGCCACACACTCAAAATGCTGGAGGAACTCAGCAAGTTAGGCAGTATCTATGAAGGGGAATAAACATTTTGATGTTTCTGCCCAAGACCCTTCATAAGTCCAACATGATGGCATGAACGTCAATTTCTCTACTTGCAGTAATTTCTCCCTCCTCCCCCCACCTTTTTATTCTGGTTTATGTCTCTTTCTTTCCAGTCCTGATGAACAGTCTCAGCCCAGAACATTGACTCTTTATTACCCTGACATGCTACCTGACATGCTGAGTTCCTCCAACACTTTGTGTGTTGCTCTAGATTTCCAGAATCGATCTTTTTGATCACAATTCTTGCACTCAGTGCTTGTGTCTTCACTTTAAAGCAAAGGCTCCCGTCCTGGGCTCCATCGACCCCTTCGTTAATGGTAGGGATCCATGGCATAAAAAAGGTTGAGAACCCCATGTTCCTCTGTTCAACACTCACTGTTTCCTGTGCAAGTTCTGTCCTAGTTTAAGTGACTGAAGTGCAACATATCAAATTTTCATAGTAAAATTCAATTTGCCATTCCCTGGTCCACATACCAAGTTAGTCAAGATTCCATAGAAACTTAGCTAACACACTTCACTGTCCACTACTCTACAAAGTTTGGTATCATCCCCATATTAATAACCATGTTATCAACATTATCATCTTTAAAAAATGTGAATATAGATGACAAACAGCAATGGAACCAGCACCAATCCCTGTGGCACTCCACTGGTCACAGGCCTCCAGTCCATTCCAGAGCATAAATATAAAGTCAGAGTCACTGCAGTGACCCAGGTGTTGTGTTTCAGATTGACCAAGTAAAGACAGCAGTTTGCTTGTGTTACTCTAAATAAATTTGTATGACAATCCAAAATATAAGGGAGGAGTTTATATATCTGAAAAAGTTGTTTGGAAGGAGGCGCTAGCAGGGATGATGGCAGAGCAGCAATGGCTGGAGTTTCTGGGAGCACTTTGGAAGAAACAGGATAGATTTAGCCCAAAGTAGTAGTATTCTAAAGGGAGGATGACACAACTGTGGCTGACAAGGGAAGTGAAGCATAAAAGCAAGAGGGTATATAAAGTAGCAAATATTAGGAGAAAGCTTTGAGGTTTTGGAAGCTTTTTAAAAACTAACTGAAGACAGGTTAATAAGCAATGAGGAGAGAAAAGAAGAAATTCGAAGGCAAGCTAACCAGTGATGTAAAAGGAACCAAAAGGTTTTTCAACTACCGGTATTTAAAGAATAAAAGGGAGGCAAGAGTGGCTATCAAACCACTGGGAAATGATTCTGGAGAGGTATTAATAGTGGACAAAAAAGGATGGACAAACTGAATAAGTATTTTGCATCAGTCTTCACTATGGAAGATGCTAACAGTATGCCAGGAATGCAAGAGACGCTTGAAGCAGTTTTGGGGCCCTTATGGGTGTGCTGGCATTGGAGAGGGTCCAGAGGAGATTTGCAAGAATGATCTCACTGTACTCACTGAAGTTTAGAGTAATGAGGGAGGATCTCATAGAAACCTATCGAATATTGAAAGGCCAGGATAGTGGATGTAGAAGGGATGTTTCCAATAGTTGGGGAGTCCAGGACCAGAGGGCATAGCCTCAGAATAGAAGGATGTCTCTTTAGAGCAGATGAAGACAAATTTCTGTAGCCAGAGGGTGGTGAATCTGTGGAATTCATTACCACAGACAGCTGTAGCGGCCAAGTCATTGGGTATATTTAAAGCAGAGGTTGGTAAGTTCTTGATTATTCAGGGCATCAAAGGTTACGAGGAGAAAGCAGGAGAATGGGGTTGAGAGGCATAATAAATCAGCCAAGATGGAATGGCGGAGCAGACTCGATGTGCTGTAAGGCCTAATTCTGCTTTTATGTCTTATAGTCAAAAGCTTCACAGTTATTATTACATACTGTAATTCATTATTCCAGACCATGTGATTACCTGAATTTAAATTCTCCAGCTGTTGTGACGAGATTTTATAATCTAATCTCTTGATCTTCTTTCCAGGCCAAAATTAATATTCGCATAGTAATATAGCAATTGTGTAAGCATTCCTTCCAAAGGCTTTCTAATATACAGGTGTGATACTGAAATCGAGTACAGGCCAGACCAGGTGGGATTGGGGAGCACTGAGGAGGTCATTACGATACATGGTTCCTTGCATTGTATGGAGCTAGATGGAATTTTACAGTAATTTGACTCCTGGACTCAGAAAATAAATAACAAAGTTTATTTAATATGGTGTGTTTGGTTGGTGTCTGAACCCCCAGCTTCTGACAGACTAGTTAAATATCATAACCACTGTACCTAATTCCTTGTGTGTAACACTCTGTGAAGCACTCTAGGTAACCTCCATGTGAAGTGTGCACGACAGCCTTTAGCTAAATCACAGAAATTGCCCACATAGCTATCAAAGTGCTTATTTTTTAAATACGTTCTTTTCAGTTTATTGCTTCTGTGTTTTTTTTATTGACAGCATTGCATTGTTTTTACAGGGAATAAGAAGAGAGAGAAAGAACGGCCAGAAATATCCCCTCCGTCAGACTTTGAGCATACAATCCATGTTGGGTTTGATGCTGTTACAGGCGAATTCACAGTGAGTACATAATGAGATGTGCAATGGTGATCAGTCTGGCTTGACTGACTTGATTTTTGGCTGTCTTGGAAGTGGCCTATTCCAATTAATTTGCTGGCAGTCACCAACTAATGCGTAAACTGTCTGAAGGTCATATAAACCGCCTGCCTGTAGTCTTGGTGGCTGATATCACAAACCTTCCAAGTGTGGCTCTCTTATTGAGAGGCAGATTGAGTAAGTTTGCACTTTGCCAAGGTAGATTTTTCTGACCACTATCAGATATTTGCTTATGATCCTGTGCTTACCTTTGGGCAGATATGCCTTCTGCTTCTTGATCCTTCCACCAGAGACATGGTTCCTTTATCTACACCACCAAATTTCTACCTTTAGAAATTTGGGTTTGGTCACCTTCAACGTTTAAATACAAATCAAGGTCAAATTTCTTTTTGATGTTTGGGTAATTCTGGTGAATCTGTACCATAGCCTATCCTAGCCCAGACAGATTATGGACAACCAAAGTACAACTTTCATCTATCTTCAGATAAAGTGTAATGTTGCTTTTCTATTAATAATTCTAATATTTTGTTGTCCAGATGTTTCCTACAAAGCATTAGTAGGTTTTAGTCAAGGTTATATTCTCCCTGTCTCCATTCTGCTTTGTACGTGTTGAACTGAAGCCAGAGACATGGGTGAGTTGTGTCCAGTTGTTCTGATGCAGTGTTCAAATATTATCCCAAGTGTCCTATTTTCATTGGCTCAGGATCTTGCTAAATAGTGGTTTTAGGGTTTAATAAATGTATGTCTAAGGCAAGGAGAATTAAATGCTTAATTCATAGCCCCCACACACGTTGGGCAGTTCAACCCTCGAGCATTGGTGAGTTGAGTTGTGGGCCCATCGCAATAAATGTGTGAAAAGATACTAGTATTAGTTTATTCTTTTCACATGTATTGAGGTGTAGTGAAAAGCTTTTGGTTTCATGCCATACAGAATTATGTCAAGGCAGTAAAAGCAAACAGAAATGCAGAATATAGCGTTACAGTTACAGAGAGAGTGCAGATAAACAAATAAAGTGCAAGGACCACGAGGTAGATTGGGAGATCAAGAGTTCTTCGTTAGCGTATGAATCCCAGTGCCTATGAAGCTGAAGTGGTGGTGTTTTGCAGGGGATGCCCGAGCAGTGGGCTCGGTTATTGCAGACTTCCAACATCACCAAACTGGAACAGAAGAAAAATCCTCAGGCTGTACTAGATGTGCTGAAGTTCTATGATTCCAAAGCTACAGTGAAACAGAAATATCTGAGTTTCTCAGGTAAGGCCTTCAAGTGGAATATTGAAATGGTGAGTGAGTGGAAAAAATGACAGGTGTTGCGTAACCCTACTTAAAATAGTTGTTATGGATTGTGCAAAACCTTTGGTTTGAACTCTTTTTCTTTTATTTAGACCAACAAGATGGTTTTCCTGCTGGTACACAAAAGGTGAGTCTTTTTTTTTACATTGTATCTTGGCCAACTCTATCTAATATGTTTGGCAAGCTTTGCATAGAATGGATTGGCTAGTCTGGTATTCGTGAGATCACTGAGTTTAATATTCAGTATTGTGTTTCCCTAAATGATGACATGCCGTTTTGTGCATATTTGTAAAAGTGGATTGTGAGAGCTTTCCATTGATTAGATTTTTAAAATTCTCTAAATTTAAGATGTGAATCTGGTTATGTATGAAGGACTAATTATATTTGAATAATATGAGAGGAAAACACTTCACTTGTTTAAGTCAGGACAAGATTTTGGTTTATACGAACTATGGGAATAGAATATGATGCAGTTTGATGAAATTCTAAAGTGTAATCCTCTCTCTTTAGCGCAGTTCAAAAGGCACAGAACCTTCAAACGTACCAACTGTTCCGGAGGAGGATGATGATGATGATGATGAGGCTCTCCCTCCAGCTATTGCCCCAAGGCCAGAGTGCACCAAATCCGTGAGTACTCTTGAACCTATTGGTATTGGATTTCTATAACCCCTTCTATATCCCCCTTCAAGGGATAAACTTCACTAAGTAACTCAATTATTGGAAATCATTTATTTCTGTTTTTGTATTCAGTGTCTGATGTGTAGAACCCATTGCCCATTTTGCTCTATACATATTTTTATCACAGGCAACCTTAATCCCCACAGTGTTTCATAATCTTTTATCTGCATGGAACAGCATTAATTTTCACTGGTGCAAGCTGCATCATTAAATATATACCTAGCAGTTTGTAAGAGAGATCTGTTCTGGAACTTCTTAACAGTCTTTTGTGGTATCTGTAGAGTGCTCTGGATAGACCTCCCAAAATCACAAAAGCAAAATACCTGCAACACTGAAGACAGAAGAGAGAATGCTGGTTATAAACTGAATGATCTCCTGAATCTATTGAGAAATTATTTCTGTTCGTATTAATGGTCTTTCACTAGAACCAAAGAAGTTTGAGTAAAAGTGTGAGATGTAATAGATTTTTAGCAAGTGCAGAGACAGGGTAAGGAAAGAGGGCAAGAAGCAAGATCTTTAAGGTGGATGTCAGAAGAGATGGCGTTTGCTTGGCTGCTGGTGTTGGACAGAGTGAAAGTGTCAGTTGAGGCCAAACTCATCATCAGTCCCTCCTCGACTGCCTGGTCCACACATTCCTCCCCACGATCTCCCACCTGGCACTTATCCCTGCAAGCGTAAGTGCTACACCTGTCCCTACACCTTCTCTCTTACCACCATTCAGGGCCCCAAACAGTCCTTCCAGGTGAGGCAACACTTCACTTGTGAGTCTGTTGGGGTCATCTATTGCATCCGGTGCTCCTGGTGCGGCCTCCTCTACATCAGCAAGACCCAACGCAGATTGGGGGTCTGCTTTGTCAAGCAAATCCGCTCCGTCCGCCACAACAGACAGGATCTCCCGGTTGCCACCCACTTCAACTCTGCTTCACATTCCTATTCAGATATGTCCATATATGTCCTCCTCTACTGCCATGATGAGGCCAAACTCAGGTTGGAGGAGCAACACCTCATATACCGTCTGGGTAGTCTCCAGCCCCTTGGTATGAACATCGAATTCTCCAACTTCGGATAATTCCCTCCCTCTTCCTTCCCCCATCTTACTTTCACTCTGTCTCCTCTTCCAGCTGCCTATCACCTCTCTCATGATTCTGCCCTCTTCTACTACCCATAGTGCTTTCCCCTTACATTCCTTCTTCACCTTTCCTACCTATCCCCTCCCTGCTTCCCCTCCCCCACCACTTGATCTTTCCTCTGGTTGGTTTTTCACCTGGCACCTTCCCCACTCCCCCCCACCTTCCTTATAGGGCCCCTTCCCCCTCCTTCTTCAGTCCTGACGAAGGGTCTCAGCCTGAAGCGTTGACTGTTCGTTTCCATGGATGCTGCCCGACCTGCTGAGTTCCTCCAGTGTGTTTGTACACGTTGACTTTATAGCTTTCCTTACTTTTTTTTTATTCTGATTTTTATCACCTCTGGTGGTCTGATTTTGAACATTTCTCTGCATTTATTTTATTCATTCCTGTGGGATGAGTTTGAGACGAGGTGCTAAAGGCAGTGGCTGTTGTCTAAACTCAATAATGTTCCTCTGGTTTGGGTTTTGTAGAACTGTGACATGCAACAAACTGTATTCCAGCACATTAGTACATAATGGGAGATGAAGTGTGATTTAAGGATGTTTTAAAAAGCTGAATTGTGTATGCATTATTGTGTGTGTTGGTATAATCTTGCAGTTTCTGTAGCAGCATTTACTTTTTTTTAAGGTTTACACACGTTCGGTGATAGATCCAATCCCCCCTGCTGCCAGCAAGGAACCAGGTGGTGATGGCACTAAGGAATCCGAGAAAGCAAAAAAGAAAACTAAGATGACGGATGATGAGATTATGGAAAAATTGAGTAAGTGCTTATAATTTTTACAAGCAATTCTCTGGAGTAATCACACTGATATTTAGATTTAATGTGGTAGAACTGATGTGTGTGTTGGATCTTCACATAATGCAGCTGTGAAATTCATGGAAAGAGCTTGGGGAAGGGTTTTAATAAGTGACTTGAACATTAGTGATGTTACCTTGAAACACTTCACTTGACTGCCAAAACAATCAATCCTTTGAATTTCAGAATTAAAACAGGAGCCTCAAGAATGACACATTGTGTTTTTCAACACCACTTTATTGGTGGTTTGTCAGGTGTCTTCTTCCAAGTGGACAATTGCATTTTGTGCTTACTTATGGAAATAAGTAATAGATTATGGAAGAACATTACTTAAACTGATGTTCCACCTTATTATAGTTAAAGGCAGGGGAATTGTTTAACTGCAACCTCTTTGGCGATTTATATCAATAATTATCTTGGTTTTATACTCTAAAGTTCTTGAAATTTGCACATGCACCACTGCAACCTCTATTTCTCCCTTGTGATTTACTTAATAAATCAAATATTAGGGGCTCCACTCCATTCTGGTTAAAATGAAATAAGTGAAATCTGGGATCAAGTCAAATGGACAGCATTGTAATAGAGTTGCTGTGTACTGCAGAGGAGAGGTGAGTGTGGTCTGTGCTGTGAACAGTTTCTGACTTGGATCATATGGTAATATTGATCTTGACTGTAAGTAAGCACTGAGCATTTGGGCAGGTGAAATCTGCCTATAATTTTGTGCTGTATATTGCAGAGATGGGAGATTAAGCACTGCATTGTGAGAATTCTAATTGGGTGCTGTGCATTTGGAGCACTGAAAAACTATTTAAGTTCAAGTTTAATTGTCACTCAACCATACATGAATATAGCCAAACGAAACAGCATTTCTTTAGGCCAAGGAGCAAAACACATTACTAACAGCACATAACACAAATAGCATATATACCGTAGATTTCGCACTACAGAGCGCACCTGATTAAAAGCCACTGGCTCTAATTTTAGAAAGAAAATCAATGTTGTACTTGTACAAGCCGCACCGGATTTTAGGCCGCAGGTGTCCCACGTTGTAATATGAGATATTTACACAGAAAGATATTACACGTGAGGATTTTTTAACTTTTAATTAAATCCGTATGGTAACATAAACAAATACATATTGCAAATGCTTTTTTTTCGAACCGTGCCTCTAACACGGCTACTTTTAAATATACATACGTATCGGTAACACACAAATTACGTTGCATATACTTTTTTACTGAACAGTGCACGAACAACATTCCAATATCTCCTAACGACGTAAAAAAATATATACTGCAGCCTACCAGGAAAAGTTATTGATCGCCTTTAACTTAAAAGCAGCGTTTTCGCTCGGGTAATGTGCTCCCCCCCCAGCTTCCCGTTTATCGCAAACCGGTATTTCCCACAAGACGCGGCGAAACCGGATGTGACGTCATAGTATCCCGGGATGTACAGAAAACAAATAGATAGATAGATACTTTATTCAACTAGAAAATACTAACAAATGAATTACTAAGCGAAAATATTATAAACTAAATAACTGCCATAAAGGCAGCACAATGCTTTTCTTCGAGTGTTTTCCATGTTGATGAGGGTGAGTACAAATGACTGATTTACAATAATTTAATTGTGAAAGTGCGCTTGATTTATCGTACAATTTCATTGGACCTCTGTGAACTACTCATCAATTTTATTGGTCTACTGTTATGAGGCAAAATGTTGTTGGCGGCATGAAAAAAAATCATGCATTAGCCACACCGTAGTAAAGGCCGCAGTGTTCAAAGCTGTTCAAAGCGTGGGAAAAAAATAGCGGCTTATAATCCGACATCTACGGTAATTATGATTTCAGAAAAACATACAGCCACAAAGAAAAAAATAATCATCTAGCCCAAATTCATAAGTGTAGACTGTAGATTTATGTGATGTTGTTTTGGTCATCATGTTCTGCCACTGACTTGAGCACCAACAGAAGGGCCTAGCCCCCAACCCAATACAGATACCAGTGCACCCCACAGTGGCTCTACTGCACTTCCTTGGCGCCTCCTGTCCTGGGTAGCTACAACAGGAGATCCTGCATCCTTAGTGTGGTCCTAGTCTGAATCATAACCAAAGCAGTGCAGCTTCCCCACCGTCTGTCTCGTCAATGAACTAGTGAAATGGACTGAGTAACTGAGTTCTCAATTTTAGAGCAATTAACTGTAATTAAAGATTGTCCATTTGAGGGGTGGAAAGTGAAGGACATGGGTTGCACCTGGGTGCTGTGCACATTTTGAACGCAGTCTTTGGAAGAATTAAAAGCACAGAAGACTTGAGAAATATGCATAGACAAAGTTTGTTTTTAATTACAGGTGATTTAATGGTGTATGCTAATGAAGAATTTTTAAGATAATGTGGAAGTAGATGAGGGAAAACTTGTCATTTTTTGTCAAGTCAGGGATTTTAAGGGTTTGGGTCTTGGTCAGGTTAATGGAGTAATGTGCAGATCATCTGTGCTGACAGCATACAGAATTGGTTAAAGGAGCTGAATGAATTACTGTTCCTTCTAATAACTGAGTACTCTTCATGGAGGTGATGCAGGTCACAGCACTCAATGGGGAAAGGATGAAGTTCACAAGAGGTGGTGGTCTAATCTCCAAATTTGACAGAGGATTTGTAATTGAGGTATTTTGATTTGTACTTAAGGACTATGCTCTGGGTTGTGATAGTTTGGATATTGGAGAAGATCTGTGAACCATTTGAACGTCCTGAGGTTTTTTATTGTGTTATAATCTCATTTGTCCATCTTTATACAGGAAGTATTGTGAGTGTTGGAGATCCAAAGAAGAAATACACCAGATTTGAGAAAATTGGACAGGGGTGAGTTCTGATTCTTCAGCTTCTATGTAACTTTTTGTCAGGATAGATGTATTAGGTTCTGGAAGACTGATAGAATATGACTGAGTTCTTGAGATAACCTTAAAGCTCTGATCATTGTAGTTTTTAAAAACAACTTTTCACCTGTTGGGAATCCAAATTACACTTCATAGTGAGAGGGGTTTCAATTCATATTAGTGCACTAATGCAGAAATACTTTGCTGTCCTGATTAAAGGTCTCTGCCCGAAACATCAACTGTTTATTCCTCTCTATAGATGCTGTGTGACCTGCTGAGCTCTCAATATTTTATGTGTATTACTCCATTTTCATTATCTCCAGATTCTCTTGTATTTATATGTATTATTTTGTTTCCTCACAGTGCCTCTGGGACTGTATTCACTGCTATTGATGTGGCCACAGGACAGGAGGTAAATCACTGCTAAACCTGGAAGCTGTCTATTACTAGGCTAAGGTTGGGGGTTTTCCACTTCTAAGCAGCAAGATACAAGGGCAGTAAACAATTTACTGGTGGAACTGTGCAGGTTGAAAAGTATCTGTTGAAGGGGGCAAGATATTGTCTGTATTCAGTCAAAGTCAGGTCCCTGCCCCAAAACATCATCAGTTCTTTTCCCCCTGCAGATGCTACTCAATCTGCTGAATTGCTCCAGCAGATTACTTGTTGCTCCAAAGTCCAACATATCCACGATCTCTTGTCTGTAAGATATAAGGATATTATGAGCAGTAAGGTGCACCAAATCCCCAAGTTATGATTTTCAAATTTTTACAGTCACATTCAAAATGTGTAACATCTACCTGAACTGTTCATAATTTGGAAATGAACAATAAGTGTGTGGGAGACGGACAGGTGTGATGGGAGACTGAGCAGGCACGGAAAGAGCAGTTGCCAGCCAGTCTCGTTGACTATGAGCGGGTGAATCTCCTTAGCACTTGCAGCATTGCTTGGGTCAATGCAGCCCCTAATTGTTGTGGATCAAGGGGAGAGGAATCACTGAAATGTTCTATTGCACTCAACAACTACAGAACATTCTGTAGTGCTGCAACAGCAGGCAGTTCACCCCTCCAGTGTCCCAAATGCTCACTTATATGCACTGGGTGTCTATATATCGGGTGTTCATAATATGGGAGAACTTGTACTGGTTTCTGGAAAGAAGCTTTACTTGGGTTGTGTCTATATAAGGAAGGTATTTTATATGGATACTGACCATTACTGATCTTGGGTTTAGTTTATTGCCCAAAAGAGGAGTAAAGTCGGCTTGTTAATGATCTGTGGGTGTTGTGAAGAATTAGGTGAAGCCTGAGGTGCTGTTTGAATTTATATGGCTGCATGATCATTGTGAGAAGGTAATTTAGAAGTTTTATCCAGATGGTGCTGGAGAAATACTCTTGCCATCCATGTGGGAGAAAACTAGGCATGGCAAGATGAGGCAGACTGTTTCTGTAGTAATGAGTATATAGTGGCTTTGTCTGCTCCTGCCTGTATGCAGAGCATCGTATTTATGATGGGGTTGTGCTGTGATAGTGCTGCATTTGGACAAGCTGCATAACCATGCCATTCATGTTCTTTCCCAGGTGGCAATCAAACAGATCAACCTGCAGAAACAACCAAAGAAAGAGCTCATCATCAATGAGATCTTGGTGATGAAAGAGCTGAAGAATAGCAACATTGTCAATTTCCTCGACAGGTAATAGAGAAAGAACAGGTTTGTTTGCACACTACCAGTTAGAATCTGCTTTATGCGTTTCCCCATCCACCTCTAGGTACGGTGAAGTAATTCCTCTTTGTAGTCTCTCGGCTATTGCCTTGTGACTGCTGAGTGTATGTTGTTCTCTTTATGATATTCCTCAGAAATGGGTTTGTAACCTGTGCTAGAAATATAGTTGAGAAGCTGTATCTGCAGCACTCTTGTTGTTAATGGACCATTGTTACAAACAACCACTGCCTTTTTGTCCTAGCTACCTGGTGGGAGATGAGTTGTGTGTTGTCATGGAATATCTGGCTGGAGGTTCTCTGACCGATGTTGTTACAGAAACCTGTATGGATGAGGCACAGATTGCTGCTGTGTGCAGGGAGGTAAGTGTTGATACAAAGTTTCTTTCCAATTCTTCACCATCTTTCTTATACTAATAGGGAAACGTGGCCATCGTAGTCAGAAAATAAGGGAATGTCATTTAAATCTGAGGTGTGTTGGAATTTCTTCTATCAGAGGGTGGTAAATCTCTGGAAGTTTTTACCCTGGGGCAATGTAGACCATGGAGATCTTTAAAGAAAAGGTAGATGTATTTTTTTGAAAGATCGGTATAATGATGGCGATGGGAGCTGCCACATAAGCCTGTAGAGATCTCGGTCGTGGCCCCTTTGCATGGTTTCTATTTTTTTCATCACTTATGATTCAGTTACCCATAAGAGTGACGGCTGGCATAAGCTGCTTCATTTTCATTCATTTTCACCTGACTTCTGCTAGTTTACAAAAATGCCTGCGGGTCAGCTGATTTCTGAAGCAGATTCCACAGCTCTATCACCGGAACTTCAGTGCTATACCATGGATTCCTCTTGATTCCTTGTTTCAATTGAAAATACTAAATGAGCTACAATTTCTGATATTTTATGATTTCTTTCTATACATATTATTGACACTTGCCTGACGAATTATATTCTGTTTATAGGATGGTGTAAATATGGCAAGGATTATTCTGCCTTGTACATTGCTTTACATTTTGCTGATCTCTGCTTCTAAATAATAAAAAAAATCGAGTACTGTCAACCATTTTTGAAAAATGTGCTTCTGATTTCTCTTATCTCCACCTACATTTACCTAGTCTTCTTCAGGTCCACCTGCCTTTCCCTGGTCTTCTTCAGGTCCACCTGCCTTTCCCTGGTCTTCCTCAGGTCCACCTGCCTTTCCCTGGTCTTCCTCAGGTCCACCTGCCTTTCCCTGGTCTTCCTCAGGTCCATCTGCCTTTCCCTGGTCTTCCTCAGGTCCATCTGCCTTTCCCTGGTCTTCCTCAGGTCCATCTGCCTTTCCCTGGTCTTCCTCAGGTCCATCTGCCTTTCCCTGGTCTTCCTCGGGTCCACCTGCCTTTCCCTGGTCTTCCTCGGGTCCACCTGCCTTTCCCTGGTCTTCCTCGGGTCCACCTGCCTTTCCCTGGTCTTCCTCAGGTCCACCTGCCTTTCCCTGGTCTTCCTCAGGTCCACCTGCCTTTCCCTGGTCTTCCTCAGGTCCACCTGCATTTATAATGAAGAGAAAGGAGATGGGTTGCTTTTAAAGGTGAAAGCAGCAAAAGGAAAACAGGCCCTTTGACCAAATGTACCCATTTCAATCAACTACACATCTACACTCATCCAGTTGACCAACTCTAGGTCTGAAGCCATTTCAGCCTTGGCAATTTCAAGTGCCCATTTATTTACTACTGAAATGTAGTGACAGTCCCCACTTCCGCCATTCAGGCAGTATGTTCCAAATTCCAGTCACCTTCTGGGTTTAAAAAAAATTGTTTCCCATTCCTTCAAAGATTTTGCTGCTTACTCTAAACCTATGCTCGTTAATACTTTTCACCTCTTTTAGAGTGAAAGCTTTCATGTTATTTACCCTGTATTTGCTCCTGAGAATTCTGTACATTTCAACCAGATTGCCCTGTGGTCCAGGAAAAACAAGCCCAGCTGGCCAGTCTCTCCACAAAACTGAAGCACTATAATGAAAGAATGAATCTGTACATCAGGGCATCTCATTCACAATCTTTGTTTTGAGATTTCCAGCACTAGAACTTAGTGCCCGATCTTCCCTTTCTTTCTGTTTAGTGCCTACAAGCATTGGAGTTCCTTCATGCGAACCAGGTCATTCATCGAGACATCAAGAGTGATAACGTGCTGCTGGGAATGGATGGATCTGTGAAACTCAGTAAGTAACAGTTTGATTCCCATCATACTGAAGTACTTCTCCTTACCATTAGTGAAAGGCTGCATTTCATTAGGCTTAGATCTGGGAATTGAAAAGGAATTCGAAAGAATCAAAACTACAGATGCTGAAAATCTGGGGGAGAAAATGCAATACTGGTAATGCTCAGGTTAGGCAGCAAATGTACAGTACATGAGAGAGGAACTGGCCTAAGTTTCATTTTCATTTTTTAAATCTTTTTTATTGATTATTATTAAAGATCAACAAAAAAAACATTAAGGTAATCAAGTCAATATGTCAGTATGTACAATGAAGAATTAAATTAGCAAATAACTGATTAACAGAGCTAAGCAATATATCAATAATAAGAAGAAAAAATAAAGTGTTAAGAATAGGAAAAAAAAGAACCTGTACTAACTCAGAGAAAAAAAGACCCTACTAACTTAAAAAAAACAGGAAAAAAATCCATTGGGAGCACAACCCTGGAGCTATACATCACACAAGCTTCCATAGAAGAAAAACATCAATCCGCCAACTCAAATCCATTTAAACAAAAATCGGAAGGAAACCATATTAATTAACTCAAGTCAGATGATAGTAGCGGGCAAATGAACGCCACCTTTTCTCAAAATCAAATCAAGGGTCAAAAGTTCGACTTGTGATTTTCTCCAAACTAAGACATAACATCATGTCCAATATAACCAAAAACACATATAAAGTATATTAACAACCCAATAATACATCCTTAAATTAGGCAGAGCAAGATCTCCATCCTTTTTAAATTTTTGTAAATGATATTTACCAATTCTTGGTCTTTTATTATTCCAAACAAAAGATGAAATAATAGAGTCAACCTGATCAAAAAAAACTTCTTTGTTTAAAAAAAAAAGGGATATTTTGAAATACATATAAAAATTTTGGTAAAATCATCATTTTAACTGCATGAATTCAGCTGGCTAACGAAAGTGTAAGTGGATTCCATCTACAAAATAATTGCTTCATAAAATCCACTAAAGGAACCAAATTAGCTTTATAAAGGTCTTTATGATTTTTAGTAATAATAATACCGAAATATTTAAAAGAGTCCGTAACTCTAAAAGGAATGTCATCATATATAGAAGCAGAATCATTTAGGGAAAATAATTTACTTTTAGGAAGGTTTAGTTTATATCCCAAAAACTTCGCAAATTCGTTCAATAGTTTCAATAAACTAGGAATAGATTCTTCAGGATTTGAAATATAAACTGAGAGAACGTCAGCATAAAGGGAGATCTTATGAATGGTCCCATTTATGAAAATTCCATGGATATCTTTAGCTTCACAAAGTGCAAAAGCCAAGGGTTCCAGCACCAAACTAATTAACAAAGGGACTTAACAGACATCCTTGTCTCGTACCCTGCAAAAGCTGAAGAAAAGGAGATCTGCAAGTATTGGTAATAACAGTAGCAATAGGGCTTTTATATATCATTCTGATCTTGAGATTTCAAAGTGAAAATTCTATGTGCTCTTTCGATATCAGGAGGTTGAGGTAAAATATCCAGAAACAGAGATTGAAACAAGTTAGCAAAATAGTCCAATAAATCCCACTCTCAGATCCTTCCTTCAGTCCAACAATTCAAATATTATTCCGACGAGATCTTGCTTCCAAATCAATAATCCTATGTTGTGACTTTTCCAAGTGGGCTGAAATATCTGCTATCTGACGCTTCGTCTCTTTAAGTTCAAAATTTAAGGAAATAATATTTTCCTGCACAAATTGAAAACTCTGGTAACGACTTCATCTCAGAAGAGGTAGCATCAAGTTTTAACCATGTTGTTGTCTATTTTCCTGTCGAGAACCATCAGTGAATGTTCTAAACACTCAGCCCAAACAGGCGTATCCTCTGATTTTTCTTTTGAAGTTTTCCCCTCTCCATTGCTAGATTCAGGAAGCTGCTTTCCACTTCTTAAAGATAGTGACATAACAACAACTATTCCCCTCTAAGATCCAACAAATGAAAGTTAAAAATTCGAAGTTTAAACTGAGGAAAAGGAAGAATTAATCGCAGCCACACAAAATGTGTGTCACTCCATTGGGCAGTAGGCAGAAACTACTGCTGGCCTAAGTTGATTGAAAGGGAATACTACCAGGGTTGACAGCAGAGCAGCAATGGCTGGAGTTTCTAAGAGCAATTCAAAAGGTGCTGAATAGGTAAGTGCCAAAAAAGTGGTATTCTAAAGGCAGGATGATCCAACTGTGTGTGACAAAAAGATGTCACAGCCAACATAAAGGCAAAAAAAGAGCATATAATAGACCAAAAATTAGTGAGAAGTTGGAGGATGAGAAGGCTTTTAAAAACCAACAGAAGGCATCTAAAAAAGCCATATGGAGAGAAAAGTTGAAATATGAAGGTAAGCTAGCCAATATCAAAGAGGGTACCAGAAGTTTTTTTGGATATACAAAGAGTAAAGGAGGCAAGAGTGGATATTGGACCATTAGAAAATGAGTCTGCAGGGATAGTAGTGGGGGACAAGGAAATGGCAGATGAACTCAATAAGTATTTTGCATCAGTATTCACTGTCAGATACACTAGCAGTATCCCTGAAGTTCAAGAGTATATGAGAATGCAGTTGCTATTACTAGAGAGAAGGTGAACGGTCTGAAGGTAGATGAACCAGATGGACTACACCCCAGGGTACCAACAAAACTTAGTTGAAGAGATTTTGAAGGCATTAGTAATGATCTTTAAAGAATCACTATATTCTGGCATGGTACCAGAGGATTGGAAACTTGCAAATATCACCTCACTCTTCAACAACGAGTGTGGCAAAAGGAAAGAAATTATAGGCTAGTTACCCTGACCTCAGTGATTGGAAAGATATTGGAGTCGATTGTTAAGGATGAGGTTTCGGGGTACTTGGAGACACATGATGAAATAGGCCAGTCAGCATGGTTTCCTTATGGAAAAATCTTACCTGACAAATCTGTTGGAATTCTTTGAGGAAGTAACAAGCAGGATAGACAAAAGACAGTCGGTGGATGTTGTGTACTTAGATTGTCAGAAGGCCTTTGACAAGGTGTCACAAATGACACAGCTTAGCAAGATAAGAGCCCATGGTGTTTCAGGAAAGATATTAGGATAGTTAGAGTATTGGCTGATTGGCAGGAGGCAGAGAGTGGAGTATTGTGAGTAGTTTGTAAGAAAGGATGTGCTGACATTAGTGAGGGTTCAAAGCAGGATCCCGAAAATGATTCCCATATGAAAGGTTTATCATTTGAGGGCTATGTGCTTGTATTCACTGGAATTTAGAAGAATGCAGGGTGATCTCATTGAAACCTATCAAATGTTGCAAAGCCTGGATAGAGTGGATGTGGAGAGGATGTTTCCTATAGTGTGGATAGTCAAGAGCTAGTGGGCATAACCTCCGAATAATCGGACATCCATTTAAAATGGAGATGAGGAACAACTTTAGCCAGAGAGTGATGAATCTGTGGAATTCGTTGCCACAGGCAGCTGTGGAGGCCACGTCATTGGGTGTATTTAAGGTGGGGGTTGATGGGTTCTTGATTAGTCAGGGCATGAAAGGTTATGGGGAGAAGGCAGGAGAATGGAGTTGACAGGGAAATGGATCAGCAGACTCAATGGGCTGAATGGCCTATTTCTGCTCCTATGTCTTTTGGTCTTGTGTAAAAAGAGAAACTTAATATTTCAGGTTGAATCCCCTTCATCAAAACATGTTATACATAAAACTTAAATGTAGTCTTGATATTTTGTTACCTTTTTGTTTTAACATTCTCAGTTTGACTGATCCTCCAATGTTAAGGTCTCTTGGCTGAACAAAGATTGATACTAGTAACTGTGGATACTAGGATTATGGCAAATTGCACATATTGTTGAAGTTGCACAGTCCCTTCAACACAGATCACCATTCCGTATGTTGGCTAGTACAAGAAGATGTTACATTTTCTCTACATGTTACAAGGGGTGTTCTTTCCACAAACTACAACAGCAGTTCGATCATATTTCTCACTGAAAGAATAATATTCTGAAATCTGCAAATGACTTTTAACAAAATCTCCCTTGTTTGTGTTCACTTGTTATCCCAGTAAGATATTTTAACATTGTTTTGTTTTATTTGCACCCATAAAGCCGACTTTGGCTTCTGTGCCCAGATTACACCAGAGCAGAGCAAACGCAGCACCATGGTAGGGACGCCTTACTGGATGGCACCAGAGGTGGTGACGAGGAAAGCTTATGGTCCCAAAGTTGATATCTGGTCGCTGGGAATCATGGCAATTGAAATGGTGGAAGGAGAACCCCCATATCTAAATGAGAATCCACTGAGGGTGAGTATGCTTTCACTGGTGGTCTTGTATATGAAGACTTGAAGTATATTGTCATTATTAAGTCATCTTAACTCTAGAAAGATGTCAAGGGACCTAGGGTGCTTCACACTGCTGGAGATAGAACGTGGAGATTTTAATGCATTTATTTTTATATTATGAAGATGCTCTCTGGCCCCTTCAAAGTATGTGGTTTAATATTTATTTATCGAGCATGCGATGATAATTGTGTGGAATGGACCACACTGCAGATAGTGGAGACAAATGATTTGATTAAAAATTGGAAGAATGAAAGTTAGATGGGAGGTGGGAGGGAGACAAAAGGTTTCATTGCATTTGACTCAGCCAAAAGATCACAGAATCCTGTCTGATTATGTATTTCCTCTCTTTCTATTGTCTCTTCTATTTTCGTAGACCTGTAGTATGGAAACAGGGGTCACTATCTATGCTAACCAGTTGGCACCCATCTGTATTAATCACATCTACGTACTTAGTCCATAGCCTTCTATGCCTCAGTAATTTTAGACACTTCAATGCTGCCACCATTCTCTCTGTCAATGCATTCCAGGTACCTGCCACTCTCTAGGCGGAAAAGGACCCCTCTGATACTACCCCCCCCCCCACTAATTTGTAACCCTTGATACAGTTCCCCTTTTTAAAAAAAAAAGGGAAATTCAGAGAGTGTACTTGGCTGCAGGTACAATTGAAATGGAAAGCCCTTAGGACCCCCCCCCCCCCCACCAACACCGACTCTCGGCTCTCCTGCCGGCAAATAAAACTGAAGATCTTGGAGCAAGATTGCAGTATCAAGGGGATATGAGGGACTGCTCTATACTTTGCTTCACGGAGTCATGGCTTGACATTTCAGACGCAGCGCAGCAGCCAAAGGGCTTCACCATTCACAGCAAAGACAGGACAGCTGAGTCTTTTAAAGGTAGAGTGGACAGAGTACAGTTCATGATTAACTCATAGTGTTCCACCTATGTGGCAATTCTGACTCAATCCTGCACACCCAACCTGCAACATCTAGGTGCACATACCTCCCTTGGCCAATGTCAGGCAGGCACTGGGGGAGCTGAGCACGAAACAGCACACCCTGATACCTTCCTTATCATTGTGGGGGATTTCAACCAGCCAGTTTGAGGAATACTCTGAACAACTACCACCAACATATTACTTGTGGAGCCAATACACTTGACCATCGTTACACCACCAAGAACGCTTGCTGTGCCATCTCATGCCTTCACTTTGGAAAGTCCAATCACCTTTTAAGTCTGAAAAAACAATTCCGATTAAAGTTAGAGACAGAATCAGATGCACATGAGTTCTGACAGGCTTTACAGGCCATTACTTCCCACAAGCCGAAACCTAACATCATGAATGGCTATGGTATTTCACTTCCAGAAGAGCTCAGTGCCTTTTACGCATGCTTTGAGAGGGAGAATAAAACTACACCTGTGTGAATCCCTGCAGCATCTGATGACCCCGTGATATCTGTTTTGGAGGCCGATGTCAGGACACCTTTCAGGACGTGAAACTTTGCAAGGCTTCAGGCTAGGATGGTGTACCTGGCAGGGCTCTGATAATCTGTGCCAGCCAACTGGCAGGAGTGTTCAGGGCCCAGAAAGAGCAGGGTGAGCTGCCTCAATGACTGTTGCCTGGTTGGACTCACATCTACTGTGATGAGGTGCTGTGAGAGGTTGGTCATGACTAGGATTAACTCCTACCTAAGGAAGGACCTGGACCTGCTGCAATTTGCCGATTGCCACAAAAGATCCACAGCGGATGCAATCTCACTGGCTCTCCACTCGGCCTTGGATCACCTGGCCAACAGCAATACCTTTGTCAGGCTGCTGTTTATTCATTACAGCTCAGCGTTCAACATCATCATGCTCTCAGTACGAATCAACAAGCTTTTCTCATTGCTGCCATCAGGGAGGAAATACAGGAGCCTGAAGATGCAAACTCAATGTTTTAGGAACAGCTTCTTCCCCTCTGCCATCAGATTTCCAAACGGACAATGAACCCATGAACACTACCTCACTATTTTTTTATTTTTGCTCTCTTGCACTATATTTTGTTAGGCTTTGCAATGTACTGCTGATGCAAAGCAACACATTTCACAACATACACAACAAGCTGGATGAACTCAGCAGGTTGGGTAGCATCCGTTGACTGCTCATTTCAACGGATGCTGCCCGAGCCGCTGAGTTCATCCAGCTTGTTTGTATGTGTTGATTTGACCACAGCATCTGCAGTGTACTTTGTGTTTACATTTCACAACATCTGCCAGTGATATTAAACCTAACTATGATTTGGGCCCAGTGTAAAGATCAGTAACTTTAAATTCATATAATCAGGCTAAATTGGAATGCAAAGCTGATATCAAAGTTCAAAGTAAACTTATTATCAAAGTACATATATGTCACCATATACAACCCTGAGATTTGTTTTCTAGTGAGCATACTCAATAAATCTATAATGGATTAATAACCATAATAGAATCAATGAGAGACTGCACTTTGTTCAACCAATGTGCAGAAGGTAACAAACTGTGCAAATACAAAAATAAATAATAAATAAGCTATAAATATCGAGAACATGAGATGAGAAGTCTTTGAAAGTAAGTCATGGAACATTTCAGTGATGGAGCAAGTGAAGTTATTCCGTTTGGTTCAACAGCCTTGTGGTTGAGGGGTAATAACGGTCCCTGGACCTGGTGGTGTGCGTCCTAAGGCTCCTGTACCACCTTCCTGATGGGAGCAGTGAGAAGAGAGCATGTCCTGGATGGTGGGGCCCCGGACAATTGATGCTGCTTTCCAGCAGCAGCCCTCCTTGTAGATGTGCTCAATGGTAGGGAAGGCTATACCCATGATGGACTGGGCCATATCTACTACTTTTTGTAGGATTTCCAGTTCCAGGGCATTGGTGTTTCCATACCAGTTTGTGATGCAGCCAGTCAATATACTCCCCACCACACATCTATAGAATTTTTCAGAGTTTTAGATGTCATGCTGAAACTTTGCAAACTCCTAAGGAAGGAGAGGCATACCATGCTCTATCCGTAATTGCACTTGAGTGCTGGACTCAGGACACCTCCTCGAAAATAGTAATTTAAAGTCGCTGACCCTCTCCACCTCTGATGAGAGCTGATTCATGGACCTGTGGTTTCCTCCTCTTGAAGTCAATAATCAACTCCTTGGTCTTGTTGACATTGAATAAGAGGTTGTTATGGCACCACTCAGCCAGTAATAGTGATAATGGTACAGTCTGATCAAAACAACACACCAGTATCCAATCCTTGCCTAGTCCCTAGTCTAACTCAAAGCTCACCAATGCCTTCAGAAGTGGCTCAGCAATCCACTCAATTCAAAGGTCAGTCACAATCAGTGAATGCTGGTTTAGACAGCAAATTCAAATCCTACAAATGAAAAATAAATAATTTAAATGACAGTCATCAATTGGAATTGATTTATTTTTGTCACATGTACCAAGGTGAAAATTTCGTTATGCATGCCATCCATACATATCATTTCAAAACATAAGTAGTACAAGGGAAATCAAAGATGCAGTATAGTGTTACTGTTACAAAGAAAGTGCCTTGTGGGCCATGACAAGGGTAGATTGTGAGGGCAAGGGTTCATCTTTAACGTACAGGAGGTCCGTTCGAGAACCGAAAGGTGGGAGAGAAGCTGTCCTTGAGCCTGGTGGTGTGTGTTTTCAAGCTTTGTTCCTAAGATCCCCAGCTTTTCTCATTGTATCTGGTGGGACTTGTTCATTAAAGCAGGTTGTTTTCTCACACATTGACAGGTTCACAATCATTTGAGGGATATTAATTAAATGAAGCTTTATGTAGTTCCTCTGACCTAGTTGAGATCTTTGCTAGAAACAAGGAGGAGATGAGCAGGGTTCCACCCTGCCTTTTTAATCTAGCAACGTTTCATTTATCTATATACATTGTAGGCCTTGTACCTCATCGCCACTAATGGGACTCCAGAGCTTCAGAATCCAGAGAAGCTCTCTGGAATCTTCCGTGATTTTCTGAACCGCTGCTTGGAGATGGATGTAGAGAAACGGGGCTCTGGGAAGGAACTACTGCAGGTATTGATCCTATTTTAATTTGAAATTTCTGGCCAGTATCAGTCTCTCCAAATGCTTGCTTTTTATATGTAAATTCCCATTGATAGGTTTCCACATCCAAACAATTCTTTATATGCATGTGTGCAAATTCTGCCATCATTCATTGTTACCATTATTCATGAAGGATCTCTACGACTTCCACTAATTTAGTAGAATTTTGCTTTCCTCAAAATTAGAAAATTAATTCAGAGGCCACTCCCCCCCACCCCCTTTTCTTCTTAATGCTGGTCATCTCCCTTCTCCACTCAGTCCTTATATAATTTCAACCTGAATCACTGACAATCCACCCCCTGCACCTGTTCAACCCCCAGTATCTATGCTGCTCAACTGTTTCTCCAGCCGACTGCTGCTCTAGATTCTGACATCTACACTCTTTTGCATCTTAGAGCCTTGGTAACTTCTCCCCCTCCCTTAAGTTTAGCATACGTCGTTGTCCTTCCTGTCAGCCTAGAAGCTGGTCACTACATTTAGCTAGTACTATGCTAACTGTTGGTATTTTTTTCAATGGTATCAAAGGGTCATCTTTCTTGCTTTGTCCTGCAGCATCCATTCCTGAAGCTGGCCAAGCCCTTATCCAGTTTGACGCCGCTGATTTTGGCTGCCAAAGACGCGATGAAAAGCAATCGCTAGCTCTCCTCAATGACTCCCTTCTGCCCCAGAGATTCGGAATCAAGTATTACGGTCTGCAACAAAATGCCAGAGCAGCTGGCAGGCCCCACTCGGGCATTACACGTGCCTACCACCAGCTAACCCACACAAGCAAGGTCGATGCTGCTTTTATATTTCCAAACAAAAAGTGGTCCCTCTTCCTTCCCTCTATGTTTCAATACTTGAATTGCAGATTGAAAGACAGATTAGCTGCCGCTTCTGTGGAATTTGGACTTCTCCCAGCATGCAGTTCGCTCTGCCAGTTGCTTGTCTTCTAAGGACATTACGTACTGTATTGGGTGAGCGGGGCTTTGGGATGTTCTGCTTAATGCCTTTTTATGTATATTATGTATCTTAGTGGCGATTTGCATTAGAATTCAGGAGAGAAGCTGTGTAGCTGTCTTTTATAAAAGAAAAAATTTTATTGTTTGTACTAACTTTCTGGAGTTCTGACTAGTCACCAGCACTGACTGTCGGGACCAAGTACCAGCTTCCTCCATGCTTGTGATCAGTGTGATGAAATTATTTTGATGTTAGTCACAAAATGCCTTGATGATTGGTGTGCACACTCAAAAGAGAGCTGTAGGAGTTAAATTTTTCTGTGGCTGTAATTGGGCAAATGTCGATGGATTCAAACTTGCAATAAGATGCTTGGCCCAAGTTATCCTAATATTGTTTTTGCAGTGGGACCTTCTCTGCATTGTTGCCAGATCCCCCTCATCTTCATATTGCAGCCACAACAATGCATTAAATTATCTTAATGTTGGGTGCATTCATTGATGCTTCACTGACTCCTAAGGCTTCTGCTGATGGAATGAGTTGAATGTTTAGTATTAGAACAGGTTAATCAGAATCTTCAAGCAGTATTCCCATCTGATGTACACAGGTGCTACATTGTGATGGCACAGACCCAAATGCCCCATAGTCTTATTTATTTTCATTTAAAAGAAAATTGTTTTGATTTATTTTCACTGTCGTTTAAAAACTGCGATGTGTTTACAGTAACAGTGGTTAATGCGTCAGGTTTCTGTAGAAAGCGACCTCTGCATTTTCAATCTTTTGCACTGCACCAGCAGTGTGCAGCCCCAGAGAGTGATGAGTGCAGTAACTGCATCCAGAGAACTCCTGATGTTCATACACTTCTCATTCTACACTGTATCCTCTGCAGATAACCCCTTCCTGTGTGCATCTTATAGCTTTGTTACTGCACTGCACCCAACCTCCATGGATACACTGTGAAAAAAAATGCATCATTGCATTGCAAACTTACCACTGTGCATCACTGCACAACAAAAACATTGCATCAAGCCGCACTCCATGCAGCACACTGCACATTTCATATGGTCCCACACAATGTACAACATCATACATTGTCTATAAGCAAAACAATCGTTGGGAATGTGAGATAGGACACATGGAGAGATGGTAGTGGAGAGCAGAGTTCTCATATCCTCACTGTGTTACAATGAGATGTAGTCTCCAGGGAAGGGATGGGCCAATTCAGATAACTGGGGCTGTCCTGCTACCCTGACCTGTACAGTACCACAAGGCAGTGATGCAAAAGTTCAACCATTCAACACACTGTGACTGTGGCAAACTATCCAATGGATAATACTCCACACACCTCACTGGTGGTTCTGATAAGAGTGTTGGTGAATTCTGTGGCTAAATTACTGCAGTATTAAAGGAGAAACTATAACAAAGAGATGAACACATCTATTAAAGTGCCTAACAGTAGAGTCTGATTTTACTGGGAATTTGGGGTTTTGGACTCTTTTCTAATTAATACTAAAAAAATAAAATTTTTAGATAACACAAGTGTGTAATTTTCTGTTATTGTATTTAATCATACTGATATTGAGAACATAACTCACAGAAATAAGATCACTTATTGGACTTCATGAAGATGGGGCTGGTCATAAGAAGATCAGCAAAGTTGATGTGCATTATTTATTTAGAGCCCAGCTCATTCATCCTTAAAAAATTGTTCAAGCTGTGCCTGGTTAGTTAGCAGCGGACAGCAGTCTTGAGATCTTGCCGGAGATGTTCGATTGGGTTAAGGTGAGAATTCTTGACTGGGCCACTCAAGGATTTGTGCTTCTCTGTTAGTCATTTCCATGACTTGTCTTGAACAAAACAGTCAATTATAGTGCAAAGTAGTCGTAGTAGCATAAGTGATCAACATCTCTGAAGATCAATCCTGGGCTCAACATATTGATACAGTTACAAAGAAGGCATGAGAGTGGCCATATTTCATGAGGAGTTTGTTATGTCACCAAAAACTCAAACAAATCTCCACAGATGTACCATGGAGAGCATTCTAACTGGTTGCATGATCATCTCTATGGAGCGGCCACTGCACAAGATCGAAAGAAGCTGCAGAATGTTTTAAACTAGTCAGCTCCATCATGGGCACTATACTCCCCAGCACTGAGGACACTTTCAAAAGGTGATGCCTCAAAAATGCAGCATCTGTCATTAAGGAACCTCATCACCCAGGACATGCCCTCATTTGTACCATCAAAGAGGAGGTACAGGAGTCTGAAGACACACACTCAATGTTTCAGGAACAGCTTCTTCCCCTCTGCCATCAGATTCCTGAATGGACAATAAACCCATACACACTACCTCACTTTTTTCTGCTCTTTTTGCACTAATTTATATATGTGTGTGTGTGTGTGTGTTATTGTAATTTGTAGTTTAAAAAAATTATGTATAACAATGTACTGCTGCCACAAAACAACAAATTTCATGATGTATGCCAGATATATTAAACCTGATTCTAATAGTATTGTTAAACTGTAGTGATAAGGGTTTTACCAGTTGGTTCAAGAACCAAATAGTTGAAGGGAAGTAGCTGTTATTGAACCTGGTGGTGTGGTATTTCAGGCTTCTGTACGTCCTGCTCAACAGGAGCTGCAAAAAGATGGCATTTCCTGGATGATGGGGATCTTTGATAGGTGTGGTTTTCTTAAGGGCCTCCTGTTGATAGGACTAATGGTGGGAAGGGATATGTGCATGATATACAAAGTTCAAAGGAAAATTTGTTGTCAGAGTACATACATGTCACCACATACAACCCTGAGATTCTTTTTCCTGTGGGCATACTCACAAATCTATAGAACAGGTTCAACGAAAGAACAACAACATAGAAAACAACAAACTACAAATGCATGAAATAACAAGATAAGGAGTTCTTGCAGTGAGATAACTGGTTGTAGGAACATCTCAGTAGATGGGTGTAGTTATCCTCTTTTGTTCAAGAGCCTGATGGTTGAGGGGTAGGAACCATTCTTGAACCTGGTGGTGCGAGTCCTGAGACTCATGTACCTTCTACCTCATGGTAGCAGCAACAAAACACCATGACCTGGAAGGTGAGGATCTTTGATGATGGGTGCTGCTTTTCTACAGCAGTGTTTCATGTAGATGTGCTCAATGATTGGGAGGGTTTTACCCATGATGTACTGGGCCAAATCCACTACCTTTTGTAGGATTTTCTATTTAAAGGTATTGATATTCCCATATCAGGCTGTATTGCAGCCTGTCAGTACACTTTCCACCACACATCTGTAGAAGTTTGTCAAGGGTTTTGATGACATGCCGAATCTCCGCAGACTCCTGAGGAAGTAGAGGCGCTGTTGTGCTTTCTTTGCAATTACATTTATATAATGGGTCCAGGACAGGTCCTCTGAGATAGTGACACCTAAGGATTTGAAGTTACTGATCCTCCAGTGAGACCCAGCTCATGGATCTCTGGTTTCCCTCTCCTGAAATCTGCAATCAGTTCTATGGTCATTGAGAGTTTGTTGTTATCGGCCAAATTTTCAATCTCCCTCCTGTGTGCTGATTCATCACCACCTTTGATATGGCCCACAGCAGTGGTGTCATTTGGCTGAGCCTATCACTCACTGCAGTTTCTTACATTACTGCTTTCTAATTGACATACTAGACCGGATACTTGCAACAGTACATCTGTAAATTTGTTAGTGTTTGATGACAACTGAAACCTCCTTAACCTCCTAAGAAAGTAAAGATGCTGATGTGCTTCCCTTATGATTACATCTATGTGCTGGACCCAGGATTTGATGTTAATATCAGGAATTCAAAGCTGTTGTCTCTCTACAGTGCCTATTTCCCCCAGTGTAGACTGCTGCATGTCTGTCCTCCGTCCCCTTCCTGAAGTCAACAATCAGCTCTTTTGATGCTGAGCGAGAGGTTTTTGTGGCTCCACTCAGCTAGGTGACCTGTCCCACTCCAGTCAGCTGACTCATCACTGTCTGTGATTTGTCCAACAATTGTAGTGTCATTGACAAATTTGAGGATGGCATCACAAGTGAGGTGTTTGGTGAGGGTGACTCGGTCGACCAATTCAGGAAGATGAGAAGGAAGAGTTTACCACAGTCTCACAACATCTGTGTGACTTACGTGAAGGCCATTTCAGCACCGAAGACCAGTCAGCAGTTAAAATAAAATTGTTTAGGGCATGTGGGCATTAATTTAACAGGTAACCATGGTAAGAAAAGTTGATGGAGTGGAAACTCACAAAGATAAGGGGTCATATTTTAAGGAGATATAAGCATCATAATTACCTGGGAGGAGTCTTTCAGCCCATTGAGGCTGAACACCACATCCCTGCCTACCAAGTATCCAAGTTCCTCTGCCTTAAAAATATTCATAAACTCTGATTTTTTGCCACCTTTTACAGAGGGGAATTCCAACCTCAGAGAAAAAGAATGCCTAGTCTGTGAGTAATTGTTATAAAACAATGAGTTCTAATTGTAGTTCCTCCACTAAGGGGGAGATATGGGTCATGTAAGGGCAGATGAGTCTTGATTTAATTTGGCATCATGTTGAGTGTAGATGTGATGGGTTTGTTCCTGTGGTGTCTATGTTCTTGCTCTTCTAAACTCCAGCAGATACATAGTCTATCCAGTCTTTTCTCATCAAACAACCTGTCCATTCCACTTATCAGACCAGTGAACTACTTTTGAACTGGTTCCAATGCATCAACATTCTTTGAATTAAAAAAAAGCTAATACTCTAATACAATACTCCTGATTTGAACCCACCATTGTCCTATATAACTGAAGCACAACTTTTGTATTCAATTTCCCTAGCAATGAACAATAGCATTGTTGTTTCATAGTTACTTGTCCTTGTACACCAATCTTATGAAGATCATGTATTATCATCGTAAAATCTTGCATCCTTATTTTTAATTATATAGAGATCTTTGCCCACTCGCTCCTGTAACTTCATGTCTTTTAAACTTGCTTACCTGCCAATGATGATGGTAGACTTGGAGGGGTTGGTTCTGGAGGGGAAGCGTTGTTGGAAATATTTGATGAGGCAGTAATGGAGGGAGAGGGGTGGTGAGCAGTTTAATGGAAATAAATTAATGTATTAGGTGGCAAATCTTCCAGATGAGATGAGTTCAGAGGGGATGTGAAGAGAGATAGAAAAGAAGCTATATAAAGATTGTTAAAGATGTGAAGCAGGGAATAGAACAGGAACAGGCCCTTCAGCTTGTAATTTTTGTCCTGTCCCTGATGCCAATTTTAGGTAATCTCATAATGTCAACAATTCCTTTCTCCCAACAGGTGTTGCTGACCTGCTGAGTTCACCCAGCAGTTAGTTAGTTTGTTCCTTTTACTTAATCCCATCTGCCTGCATGTGGTGTGTATCCTTTTGCTCCCAGCCTTTTCATATATCTGCTTCCACCACTTCCCTGCTAACAGTTCTAGGCACCTACCTGTCTCTAAAACAATAGAACCTGCCCTACAAACTAAATATCCATCCTGTCTTTGTCCCTGGTAGTTTTAATTTCTTCTATCAGGACAGGCAGGAGTTTAGCTGGAGCATTTGGTGGTACGTGAAATGAGACAATGGAACAGTTGACTACAGTCCAAGAGCATTGCATTTTTCCATCCTCACCTATAACAAGGGAGGGCAACTTAGAGTGATTCTCTGGTGAAGGAACATGAGGCTGGAGAAATTGGCAGTTCAGAATCTGGGGCAACTGTGATGGAGCAGGAGATGAGACAGTAGCTGTAATACCACTGCAGTTTTTGTTACTTTCGGTTTGGGTTCCGCGTGGGCAACGCAGTGACACAGCTGGGCAGAGCCCCTTCCTCAGCTCTGTTCACTTGTGTTCTATTCTAACTTCGGGTGCAGTGCTTGCATGACTGATTTTCCTTTAGGTTCTCTGCTTTCCTTTTAACTCATGGTTGGTAAATTGTTCCTAGTGTGTGGGTATGTGGGAGACTGGTAAATGTCCCTAGTGACACGTACAATCGACGTTTCAGGTCAAGACCCTTCAGGCCGAATCGTCGACTGTATTTTTTTCTATCGATGCTGCCTGGCCTGCTGAGTTCCTCCAGCATTTTGTGTGTGTTGCTTGGATTTCCAGCATCTGCACATTTTCCCTTGTTTGTAATTGTCCCTAGTGTGCTGGTGAGTAGGAATTGGTGTAGATGAGTGTGAATGGGTGGTGGTTGGTTGGCACGTACCTGATAGACTGAAGGCTGAGTGACCATGTCCGGTACATCTCACGCTACAGATACTTCCTGTCCGTTATAACAAGTATGTAAGAGACTTACGGTGCCACGCTTCCTTGGTATAGCGTTCTCCATCTTGTGACAACGCTGTAGTTGTTGCTATTTCCTGACAGATCCACCAGCCCTCGGGCACTGTCTGTGTGCGAATTGACACTGGGCGCTTTGGTTTCCCAAAGCAATCGGCTGCTGTAAATTCTCTCTGGTGCCGGTGCCTGGCAGTGGAGTCGGAGAGGATATTGGGGGGGGGGGGGGGGAGATGGAGACAGGTTATAGGGAATAGAACTGGTGGGGTTGATCTGAGACAGGGTAATGGAAATGATATCAAGTCTTCACTGTTGCAGGATTTTATTTTAGTGCGCAGACTAGTTCTCCAATCGTTGCTATTTAAACGTTTCCATCTGCCTGCTCTGATTTCCTCGCACGTTACAAGGATGTACGGTTAGGGTTATTGAGTTGTGGGCATGCTGTATTGATGCCGGAAATGTACCCGGCACAATCCTCGCAGATTTGATGCAAACGATGCATTTCGCTGTACGTTTTGATGTGCATCTGACAAATAAAGCTAACCTTTAAAGATATTTAATTGAAGGGCTTTCGAATAAGAGCAAGTGTGGGGTAAGAATATGGGAATGGGATGAATCTTCCAGTGAGCTGGTACAGCGAGACGGGCAGAATACTCATAATCCTTTGTCTCTGACCCTTTCATACAGAAGGTCAACACACTGTGGTCTTGTACTTAACCATTTTCTGCTACCGTGATTACATTTGGATTTCTTTGGAGATTCGAGAACTCCTGGAACTGCTTCCAAATCTCGAGTTTCTGGGGGTTAGAAAACTTGTTTAAAATTTAGGACAGAACGCCAAACATGAATTGATGGGTATTGATTCACAAATCATATGTTTATAAAAGTGAAAACAACTGCAGATGCTGGAAATTGGAAATGATGCTACAAGCACTCAGCAGGCCAGGCAGAAATGGTAAACATCCAATCGAGTTGCCTGCATTTGGCCCATATTCCACGGAACTGTTCAAATGTCTTTTAAATGTCATAATGTTGATACACATGCGCATCGAGTCCTTTTAAACGACTTCTCTCTCACTTTAAACTTCTACCGTTGGACTCCTCTATCCGGTATTAAAGACTGGCTAGTCATCTTTTTGGCCCACATTAAGTTCTGCTGTACGTCCATTTTAACACCTGCCCTTGCAGATTCGGAGGTTTCAGTAAGCCCAGGTCAGAGTCTTCGCCGCTGAAATGATTTGCTGTTGGGAGGGTTCAATTTCTCAGCTTGGGCTTTTAAGCACCTCATGAAGGAGAAAGGGATTGGTGAGAAAATATTAATGAAA
The DNA here is from genome assembly GCF_048418815.1 of Hemitrygon akajei. Taxonomy (NCBI): domain Eukaryota; kingdom Metazoa; phylum Chordata; class Chondrichthyes; order Myliobatiformes; family Dasyatidae; genus Hemitrygon; species Hemitrygon akajei. Next base: position 113,985,020 of record NC_133126.1, read on the forward strand.
AAACATGCTGGGTTGAGCCAAAGGCTTTTATAATTCTTCCAACTGAACCATGACTATGGATCCCAGAACAGTCATGGACTTGCGTGTTCACGCCCACCAGTTTATTAAACCCTGATTTATCGCCACAACTGAGAACAGGAAATCCGTTCTGATGAAAGTAGTTTTAGAAAAACAATTACAACTGTTTATGTGAATAAATCTCTTTCAGATTTGTGAACAGATATGACATGAGATTATCTTTGTACAAAAGTAACATTTCAATGCTTTGTTCTCACGCCGCCAGACAACCAAAGCCCAAATCCCCTCCGGTATGGTGGAGATAGATCCTCCTAACCAGCGTCAAAAATCTGTATACCCTAATAATCTGAGCAAGCAGAAACACTGTAGTGAACCAGAAAGGAAGTTTGATTACTACCGTACAGCATGAGTCAAACCATTCATAACCATACTATTTCGAAACCATTCCGGCCATGCCTCAGCCGGGCGTTCTCATTATGTTGCATCACCGCCTGACATGGAAGAGGTTGCAAAGGGTTTTAAACCCCCATCACGGCCACAGGCCTCCCACCGTCGAGGACATCTTCAAAAAAGCGGTGCTTCAAGAAGGCGGCATCAATCTGTTATGAATGTACCACAGCTCTGAGGGGCCGAAGGGTGCGGGACCAGCCCCCTCCTTCCTGAGAATCGCAAGATCGCTATTAATTCGGGTCTTGGACCCAGGAAATGAGAAACAATGCAACGGATTTGACCATTGTTCTTAGAGACACCTGTGTGAATTGCGACTCGATGCTACGTGCCAGCTCTCAGGGACATGGACACCCTCGGACAATGTGGTGTGGGGATGGTATCACCCTACCTTGATTGACATTTACAAATCTGACAGTCATGATAAAAAGGAGACTGCAGGAGGCAGTACCCCAGCGACGCACCAGAAGGAGAGACCATTGCTCATCGCTCCCGTGAGAATGGGAAGCTGTTCGGGAGCCATGTGTGATTTGGTTCCCCTAGCTTGGGGAACGAGTGGCTGATAACCCCGAAAAAGACTTCGAAATGACAACGGGGAACCCACGTTCCCGATTCAACGAGTTGAGTCCAAAAGGCTGGCAAGTTTATTTTCTCTCTCCAACACGTGAGACCCCAGCGGTCCCTGAAAGGCTAAAAGCCTGTATGAACTTCAGAGACTTTGATATTTCCATCGGACAATAATTTACCCCTAGACAAAACGATAGAGCTACTTCTTATTGTTGATTATTACTATACCCGCGCTTTAGATTGAGTATTGACGACGTATATTATCTGAATGTTTGTATTAACCTTACTTTTGTGCCCCTTTATAAATAAAAACGTTTAAAAATAGTACCATCAGATTTCAGCGGACCTCTCTCTCTTTGCTGGTAAGTGACCCAGTTACGGGGTTCGTAACAAATCATAACGAACCTTCACATCGGCAAGGACTTCTTTCTCATTACTACCATCAACCAGGAGGAATCGGATCCCGAGGACCCCAGGCAGCGTTTTAGGAACAGCTTCTTGCCCTCCGCCATCAGATTACCGAACGGTCCATAACCAGTGAACATGACGTCACTCCATTCGCACTCATCTTCCCGCCATCAGCCTCTGCGTTATCATCTCCAAAGGGATCCTACCACTGCCTCCTCTTCATTTCTTCCCCCTCCGCTTTCCACGGGGATCGCTTCTTCTGTGATTCCCCTGTCCATCCGTCCCTCCCCACTGATCTCCCTCCTGGCACTTATCGCTGCAGGCGGCCAAAGTTCTTCATCTGCCCCTTCACTTTTTCCTCGCCTCCATTCAGGACCCCAATCATCCTTTCCGGGTGAGGTAACACTTCATCTGCTAATCAGCTCCCGATGCAGCCTTCTCTACAATGGTGAGATCCGTTGTAAACTGGCACCTCCACTCCACCCGCCAAAAGCGGGACTTCGCTGTGGCAAAACACTTTAATTCCCATTTCGACATGTCGGTCCACGCCCTCGTCTTGTGCCCCCGAGTGGAGAAGCAACGCTTTATACTCTGTCTGGGTAGCCTCCTACCTGATGACATAAAATCGATTTTTCCTTCCGATAAAAAGTAAATTCTGCCCCCCCTTTCTATTCCACACTTTGACCTCTTACCTCTTCTCACCTGCCTATCACCTCCCCTGGTGCCCTTCTTCCTATAGTCCATTCTCCTCTCCTATCAGATTCCTTCCTCTCCAGCCCTTTACCTTTCCTACCCTCCTGGCTTCCCTTAACAGTTTCTATCTGCCCTCCCCCACTTTTTACTCTAACGTTTTCCCGTTTCCTGCTCAGTCCTGAAGAAGGGTCTCGGCCCGAAACGTCCACTTGCTGTACTCTGGCTCTGAGGTGACTGATGATAGATAACACTGGGCGGGCTGGCGCTCTCTGTCCTTCTCTTACCCAGTTCGGTTTCACTTGCAGCTGCACATGTTCACCGTTAGGTGGAGCTTCAACATCACTATTACCTTGTGGGAAAACGTGTGAGGTGTTATATGCAGTGTTAAGTTTTTAGTGGGAAGTACCACATCGTTTATTAAGTATACATATTAATTTTGTCGCTTTAAATTGGGATGCAAGCAAACTTGCTAAATTGTTGTTGCTCCTCTCCGCCCCTTGTGGCGCTTCGGGGGAATTGCACGAAATAGCTCAATACAGACAGATTGAAAGCAGCAACGAGCCGGCCGGATTCGAACCCGCAACCACTCGCCTCGAAGGAGGGTGCGGATGCCGGATGCCACTACACCGACCAGCTTAGTGCCAAGAATATCTTGACTAAAGAGAATTCAAGTAATAGTTCAATCGTCAATAAGCTCAACCATCCGGACATCTGATTATATATAAAAAAACACTGAAAAGTGGCAATGGAGTAGCAATATATATTTAAGCCCAGAAAGGTGATGAATATCTTAGTGTAATTCCAGTCAGCCGAGATAATAGTGCTGGTGATTTATATCTAGACGATTTACACCAGCAAATTGAGAGAAAGCTTACGTCTAGACTTGCTGCACGTTTTGTTTCACATAAAACAGGTTGTAACCAGCGCATCGGTTGTGAAATGACACGAACTCGCAGCCTCATTTCCCTTATCTGGCTTGACCAGGGGATCTCGGTAACGTTGCACTCATGAGCAGCTGCAAGCAGGGAATCAAAGTTGTGGCAACTACAGGAGAGTTGACCTCACCCGCTTCCTCCCAGAGGCTAAAGAGCTGTTCCTTGAATTGCAGTGTGGATTCCGTCCTTCAAGAGCTTCAGAGGGTGGCCTTCACTGTAGAACCACACAAGAAAAAATGCATCAGCCATTCTGTCTTGCTATAGAGTGATACAGCAAGGAAAAATGTCCCTTTGCTCAACTTGTCTGAGCCCACTTAGATGTCTACTGCCAAGTACAAGAGCCTTTGACTCTGTTATCTGAGAGACATGAGAGAATGGTCAAGTAGAGCCGCCCACAGAAACACATCTCCATTCTATGTTGACACATGTTGAATTTGCTATATCTAGGATAGATCACAGACCAAACACCAGTGCAGACTGGGGTTAAGCTGGGCTGTAGTCAGTGCTCCAAACTTCATAATCTCTGTAGCTGCAGTACTAAACCTCACCCCCACCTGACTCCACCATCACCTCTATTGTCTGTCAAAATAGTAAGGGCTGAATCTTAAGTGATATCGGCCAGTATGTGAGTCGGAGACACTCACCCCACAACCCCGAGTATGCAATCAGTGGTAACTCTCTGAAGAGACCCACCATCATAAGGAAGAACCCTCCATCCCAGGCAGAGCATAGAAAGGATCGATCATCTGGCCAATGGCGATCCTACATTTTGGAGTTATAAATTGAGGTAGTATTGGTACAGGAGGAACAGTAGAACTCATGTTCTAAGTTGATGGCTTGGGGAAAACATGGTCACATTGTTTGTGCAGAGACAATGAAGTGTAAGCTTCGACTAATTATGAGCTGTGTGGTGAATTTCCTAACCTGGTTCCATTGACGAACAGTCAACAAAGTCATTTTCAACCAATCCAACAACTTACTGAATGCAAGCAATATTTTAGAAAAGTTTCAGTCAGGTTTTAGAGCAAACCACAGTATAGAGACAGTCCTTAACAAAATTGTCAATGACATTTGGCTCAGCACTAATGACAACAGAGTCTCAGTTCTAATTCTTCTAGATCTAAGTGCTGCCTTCCACACATTGACAACAACATTCTCCGAGATCGCCTTGAGAACTGGGTTGGCCTCACTGTTAGTGCCCTTAATCAGTTTCGTTCATATATCTTAGAGAGAATTTTTTTGTCTGTCTTGGAGACCAATTTTCTAAGTGATACGATGTACCTTTTGGTGTTGCTCAGGGAAGCTGTCATCATCCTCCACTCTTCTCCTTATCCATTCTCCCCTTAGGAGACATTATTAGAGAGCATAAACTTGATTTCTACAGTTATACAGATGGTACACAATTGTACATCTCATTTGAGCCTGATGATGACAACACCCTATCTTCCCTGACATCTGGTATGGCTGCAATAAACAACTGGATGAGTAATGCTTTCTTGAAACTAAATGAAGATAAAACTGAAATACTTTTGTTTGGCACCAAAGCCAAGAGATAAACTTCTTGATAAGCTTGGGAACTTGGCCCCCTTGTAAAGTCAGATGTAACAAGCCTGGGAGTTATCCTTGATTCAGATTTGAGTTCCACATGAAGAAAGTGACTGGAGCAGTACTTCTACATTTAAAAAATATTGCAAAGGCACAACTGTTTCTGTCACATTAAGATGCTGAAAACTAATTCATGTCTTTATATTGAATAGACTGAACTACAGCAATGCACTTCTTACTGACCTTCCAGACAATCTATTGACAAACTTCAACGCATTTAGAACACCACTGCTAGACTTTAACTAGAACATATCACTCCCAACCCAGCTACTCTGCATTGACTTCCTGGATCTTTTAGAATTCACTTTAAAGTGCTCTTACTTGCTTTTAAAGTTCTCAATAGCCTGGGACCAAAGTACATCAAATAGTCAGTTTGTTTGCTTCTGCTCCAACTCTCAGATCTTTTTCCACCGGTCTCTGAAATTTAGACAATCTCCCTCAAAAGGTAATTGGTAAGTCAGCTTTTTTGAACTACACTCCTAAACTGCAGAATTCAATATCTAAAACTATATGGGATGCAGACGCAGTTGACACTTTTAACCACCAGCTCAAAACCTACTTATTTAACCTTGCTTTTAACTAGCACCTTTTTGTCTTTTATTTTCATCTTTATTTTTCTTTTATACTTTTATCCCATTGTAAAGCACTTGGAGCTACAATGTATGAAAAGTGCTCTATAAATAAAATTATTGTTATTATTATTATTATTACTTTGATTCTATTAACTGCAGATGGTGGCAGGTGTAGGGAGCAGGCAGGGATTCTCCACAATTAGCCAAATCTAAGTCAAGTCAACCATTGCAATCTGATTCCAAATGAGAAAGCTATTTATTGTGCCCCCAATCCAGCAGCATTTAAAGTTGGTCTTGAACAGATTTTCCTGTCCAGTAGGAACAAAGGTGTTGTTTCACTAAGCTGTTGATGAAGCACTGTGCAGCTCGATGACCTTCGGCTTGTAAGGGTAAAATGGTGATAGACAGGAACTACAGGCAGGTAGTCACCCCAAGGCTACAGGAGACAGATAAATGGGTGACTGTCAGGAGAGGGAAGGGAGAACTTCAGATAGTGGAGAGCACCACTGTGGCTGTCCACCTGAACAATAAGTACTCCTGTTTTGAGTACTGTTGGGGGGAACTACCTACCTGTGGAAAAGAAACGTGGATGGTAGTTTGCCTAGGTCCACCATGTTTCTGGACATGTCCTCAATATCCTGGAAAGGGAGGGTGAGCAGCCAGAAGTCATGGTACATATAGGTACCAACGACGTGGTAGAGAAAGGGAGGAGGTTCTGAAACCAGAATCCAGGGAGCTGGGAAGGAAGCTGAAAAGTAGGACATAAAGACAATAATCTTGTGATTGTTTCCTGTGCCAAGTGGCAGTGAGGATAGGAATAGATTGAGGTGGCAGATAAGTGTGTGGCAGACAAATTGGAGCAAGGGGGAGGGATACAGATTTCTGGATAATTGGGACCTCTTCTGGGGCAGGTGTGACCTGTACAAAAGGGACGGGTTTGCACTTGAATCCAAGTGGGACTAATATCCTTGTGGGCAGGTTTACTAGAGCTGCTGGGAGTGGTTTAAACTAACATGGCAGGGGGATGGGAACCAGTATGATAGAGCTGAGGATGAGCCTGCAGGTTTACAGGTAGATGATGAAATATGTAATATGAATATAAGGAAGTAGAAGCCAATGATTGGGTACAAATGCAAATGGAGCAAAGAGTTAAATTGTACACAGAGGCAAAATTCAGAAGGGTGAAGAATGCCGGACTGAAGGTGCTGTATTTAAATACATTTAACATTCAGAATAAAGTGGATAAACTCATGACACAATTAGAGATTAGTCAGTATGACGTTGTGGGCATCACTGAGTTGTGGCTGAAAGAAGGCTATAGTTGGGAGCTTAACATCAAAGGATATACTTTGTATTGAAAGGACAGGTGGTGGTGTGGCTCTGTTGGGAAGAGATGGAATTACATCTTTAGAAAGAGGTGACATATGGTCAGAGAATATTGAATCCTTGTGGGTGGAGTTAAGAAACTGCAAGGGAAAAAAACATTATGGGAATCATATATAGGCCTCCAAATAGTAGCCAAGATGTGGGGTTGAGATTGCAAAGGGAGCTGGAAAGGGCATGTAATAAGTGTAATGACACAATTGTAATGGGGGACTTCAATATGAAAGAGGATTGGGAAATCAGGTTGGTGTCAGATCACAAGAGAGGAAATCTGTTGAATGTCCACGAGATGGCTTTTTAGAGTAGCATGTACTTGTGCCTAGCAGGGGAAAGGCCATCTTACATTGGGTGTTGTGTAATAACCCCGATTTTATTAGTCAGCTTAATGTAAAGGAAGCCTTAGGAGGCAGCGATCATATGATGGAATTCATACTGCAGTTTGAGAGGGAGAAGCATAAGTCACATGTATCAGTATCACAATGGAATAAAGGGAATTACAGAGGCATGAGAGAGGAGCTTGCCCAGATTGATAGGAAGAGGATACTGACAGTGATGACGGCAGAGCAGATATGGCTGAGGTTTCAGGAAATAGTTCACAAGGCGCAGGATAGGTACACAGAAGAAGTTGTTCTCAAATGGCAGGGATAGGCAACCATGGCTGACAAGGGAAATTAAGGACTGCATAAAAGCCAAGGAAAGAGCATATAATGTAGCAACAATGAGTGGGAGGTTGGATGATTGGGAAGCTTTTAAAATCCAAGTAAAGGCAACTCAGAAAGCAATGAGAAGGGAATAAATGAAATATGAGGGCAAACTAGCCAATTATATAAAGCAGGATACTAAAAGATTTTTCAGTTATATAAAGAATAAAAGGGAGGTGAGAGTTGATATTGGACCACTAGAAAATGATGCTGGTGAGATAGTAATGGGGGTCAAAGAAATGGCAAATGAATTTAAAGAATACTTTGCTTCATTCTTCACTGTGGAAGACACTAGCTGTATGCCAGAGGTCTGTGAGTGTCAGGGAGCAGGAGTGAGTGCCATTGCTATTTCAAAGGAAAAAAGCAAACTCAAAGGTCTTAAGGCGGCTAAGTCACCTGGACCAGATGGACTACGTCCCAGAGTCTTGAGAGAGGTTGCTGAAGAGATAACAGATGCATTGGTCATGATCTTTCAAGAATACTTGATTCTGGCATGGTCCCAGAGGACTGGAAAATTGAAACTGTCACTCCATTCCTTAAGAAGAGAGGAAGACAAGAAGGAGGAAATTATAGGCTAGTTAGCCAAATCTCAGAGGCTGGGAAAGTGTTGTGGTCTATTATTAAGGACGAGGTATCAGGGTACTTGGAGACTAATGATAAAATAAGTCAAAGTCAGCATGGTTTCTGTAAAGGGAAATCTTGCCTGAAATCTGTTGGAATTCTTTGAGGAACTAACACGCAGGATGGACAAAGGAGAGGCAGTGGATGTCACTTACTTGGATTTTCAGAAGGCATTTGATAAAGTGCCTCACATGAGGCTGCTTAAGAATATAAAATCCTATGGTGTTACAGGAAAGATACTGGCATGGATAGAGGAATGGCTGACAGGCAGGAGGCAGCGAGTGGGAATAAAGTGGATCTTTTCTGGTTGGCTGCCAGTGACTAGTGGTATTCCACGGGGGTCAGTATTGGGACCACTACTTTTCACATTGTTTAATAATTTAAATAGTGGAATTGATGACTTCGTGGCAAAGTTTGTGGGTGATACAAAGAGAGGTGGAGGGGTAGGTGGTGCTGAAGATGCAATGCAATTGCAACAGGACTTAGACAAATTGGAAGAATGGGCAGATGGAATAGAGTGTTGGGAAATATATGATAATGCATTTTGGTAAAAGGAACAATAGTGTGGACTATTATCTAAATGGGGGGAAAATTCAAATATCAGAGGTGCAGAGGGCTTTGGAGTTCTTATGCAAGACTCTCAGAAGATTAATTTACAGGTTGAGTCTGTGATAATGAAGGCAAATGCAATATTGACATTTTTTCAAGGGGAATAGAATATAAAAACAAGGTCATAATGTTGTAACTTTGTAAGACACTTGTCAGACTGCACTTGGAGTATTGTCAACAGTTATTTTTTAATTTATTAATTTATGGGATGTGGGTTTGGCCAGCTAAACCAGCATTTATTGCCCATCCCTAAGTGGTAATGAGCTACCTCTTGAACTGTGGCAGTCCCTGAGGTGTAGGTACATCCACAGTACTGTTAGGCCACTTATCTTAGAAAGGATGTATTGTCACTGGTGAGAGTCCAGAGGAGCGTCACTAGGATAATTCTGGGAATGAAGAGATTAACATATGAGGAACATTTGGCAGCTTTGGGCCTGTACTCACTGGAAATTAGAAGAATGGGGGGGGGGGGAGATCATTGAAACCTACTGAATTTCGAAAGGACTATATAAGGTGGATGTGGAGAGAATGTACACTCTGGTGGGGGTGTCCAGAACTAGAGGGCACAGCCTCAAAATTGAGGGATGAACTTTTAGAACAGAGGTAAGGAGGAATTTTTTTAGCCAAAGAGTGGTGAATCTGTGGAATGCTCCACCACAGACCGTGATGGAGGCCAAGTCCGTGCATATATTTAAAGCAGGAGTTGATAGATTCCTGATTGGTTGAGGGAATCATGGGATATGGAGAGAGGGCAGGTGTATGGAGTTTAATGCGATCCAGGATCAGCCATGATGAAATGGTGAAGTGGACTCGATGGGCTGAATGGCCTAATTCTGCTCCCCTGTCTTATGGTCTTGTGGTCTTAAGTACTGGGAATTATGGTCACTATTCTACCTCAATTCCTTTGAGTAGAAGTAGGCCACTCGGCCCATCGAGTATGCTCCACCATTCAATCACGGGCTGATCTAATTCTTCCAGTCATCCCCACTCCCCTGCCTTCTCCCCATATGCTTTGAAGCCCTGGTTAATCAAAAACATATCTATCTCTGCCTTAAATACACCCAATGACTTGGCCTCTACAGCCACTCGTGGCAACAGATTCCACAGATTTACCACCCTCCAACTAAAGTAATTTCTCCACATCTCAGTTCTAAATGGACGTCCTTCAATCCTGCAGTCGTGCCCTCTGGTCCTAGACTCCCCTACCATGGGAAATAACTTTGCCATATCTAATCTGTTCATGCCTTTTAACATTTGTAATGTTTCTATGAGATCCCCCATCATTCTCCTGAACTCCAGGGAATACAGCCCAAGAGCTGCCAGATGTTCCTCATATGGTAACCCTTTCATTCCTGGAATTATTCTCGTGAATCTTCTCTGAACCCTCTCCAACGTCGGTATATCCTTTCTAAAATAAGGAGCCCAAAACTGCACAAGATACTCCAAGTGTGGTCTCACACTTATAGAGCCTCAACATCACATCCCTGCTCTTATACTCTATACCTCTAGAAATGAATGCCAACATTGCATTCACCTTCTTCACCACCGACTCAATCTGTAGGTTAACCTTTAGGGTATCTTGCACAAGGACTCCCAAGTCTCTTTGCATCTCTGCATTTTGAATTCTCTCCCCATCTAAATAATAGTCTGCCCTTTTATTTCTTCCACCAAAGTGCATGACCATACACTTTCCGACATTGTATTTCATTTGCCACTTCTTTGCACGTTCCTCTAAACTATCCAAGTCTCTCTGCAGGCTCTCTGTTTCCTCAACACTACCCACTCCTCCACCTATCTTTGTATCATCGGGAAATTTAGCCACAAATCCATTAATCTCATAGTCCAAATCATTGACATACATCATAAAAAGCAGTGGTCCCAACACCGACCCCTGTGGAACTCCACTGGTAACTGGCAGCCAGCCAGAATAGGATCCTTTTATTCCCACTCTCTGTTTTCTGCTGATCAGCCAGAGGGTGGTGAGAGTTTTCAAATGCACCTTTAAGCACGTGTGTTACAGATATTTTTATTAGCATAAAGACTTTGGGATAAAAGTGCTCACACCAGCAGTGAGAGGAACCTGTGGATGCCAGGTGTAAACTGTCTGTAGATGATTGACCAACTCTTGCCTGGTTCTGCTTTGTAGACGTGTATTTGTTTGTACTGTCCTTGACTCTAGTGAATGTACACGTTTCCACTTAAAAATGCATCAAATGTTAAGAGTCACAGAGAGCCGGGTCTGAGGAAAACCATGGCCGGGCTCAACATCTCCGCCACCTATTTCTTTGCTGTTGTGGCTCTCTCTCAGGTGGTCAGGATGGTCTCCAGAAGGCTCTTTCTGCCCTGGGTTTATTGCACCTTCCTGCTGGAGCTGGTCTCCTGCTTCCAGCTGGGGGCTTGCTGGCTTGAGCTCAGGATGTTGACGGTGATTGGGCCGTGGGGAGGGGGGTTTGGGCGGGACGTGGTTCTGACTTTATTCTTCATCCTCGTCTTGATCCACGAGTACACGTTGGATGGTGCACACGCCAACCCCCTGGTCACCTTGCAGGAGCTGCTCTGCTCCAATGCTCCGCTGGCAGCAGCTGCTCTAAGGATCTTGTCCCAGTTTGGAGGGGTGCAGTTGGCCAGCGCCGTCACAAAGGTGTACTGGTCCTGGGAGCTGACAGAGTTTCATCTCATCCAGAACCTGATGGCCATTGACTGCAGCTCCACCATTCAAACATCCATCAGCCACGGAGCCTTGGTCGAAGCAGCCTGCGTCCTTCTACTGCACCTGGTTGTGATGAAGTTTGAGGGAGCAGCTTCTGGCTTGAGGATTCTGTCCAAAGCCCTAACAATCACCGCCTTGGTTTATATCGGTGAGTCTCCATTCAAAGCAAGTGTATCCGTAAGTATTGGATTGATTGTGGTTGGAAACAGTTGAAGGAGATGTTGAACTCAAAACTAAACTAAAACTGCAAGAGAGAAAATGCTGGATACTCCCTTCAGGTCAGGCAGCGTCTGCAGAGAGGAATGGAGCTAATGTTTCAGGTAAAGGCCTTCTGTCACAGCAACAAGACAGGCAGCTAGTAGAGGAAGTGGGTGGAGTGAAGGACGAAGGGGGAACAAAGGGAATTTCTGTGATAGGGTGCTGTAACTCTCAGGGTGAAGTTAATCACCTGTGTTTGTGTAATGTGTTACTAATATTGTAAAGTCTGAATAATGTTGCATAATCTGGGATTCTGGCTTTCAAGGACAGATACACATACACCTCTTGTCCTGATATGGACAAAGAAGAGAGAAAATGGAGAAGATGAATGGATTTGTAAAATCCAGTCTGTTACAGTTTGATTCCCATTGTGCACGGTGCTGCCCGTTGTGCAGGGGGTGGCACTGTAGCGGGGAGCTTTAGTGCAATTGCTTTACAGCACAGCGCTGACCGATCAGGGTTCAATCCCTGCCCCCGTCTGTGCATTCTCTCTGTGACAGCGTGGGTTTCCTCTGTATCCCAAAGACATCTGGGTTGAGTTAGTGAGCTGTGGGCACTCGCAGGCTTCCCCAGCAAGATTCTCGGACTTTGACACAAATGGACGTATTTCACTGACCATTCTGATGTTTCCGTGTACGTGTGACAAATGAAGCTAATGATTTCTTCACAACTCACATCCTTCCCATTAGCCAGTGACTGGATTTCATTAACCTTGCATCTAGAAACTGTACAAAACATTGAAAACCTAGAAGAATTTAACAGATGCTGGAAGTCTAAAATGTAAACAGAGACAATTTTTTGGGTCGAAGACCCTTTTTAATAGTTTAAGAAAGAAATAAAGACTTGTTTAAAGTTTGAGAATTCAGTATTGAGTCCTGTAGGCTGCAGTGTGCCCAGGTGGAGGATGGAGTGTTACAAACTTTGCCGAAGAACTTCAGCGATCCGGATTGATACAGGTTTCGATCTGAAACGTCCATCCTTTTCTTTCCTCCTGCCGACATTGCTTGACCTGCTGGGTTCCTCCAGCAGTTTGTTGATTGCAGAAGCTGAGGTACTAGTTTTAGGCTGTGTTACAGCAGTACAGGAGGGCAGGGTGGGAGTGGAACCGCGAACCGGATTTGGAGAGGGATGGTGAACGGCAGAGGGAGTGGGACCGTGGATGAGGGTAGGAGAGGGACGGTGATGGAGTGGTAGAGGGATGGTGAACGGGAGAGGGAGAGGGGCTGTGATTGAGGGTAGGAGAGGGATGGTGAATGGGATTGGGAGAGGGGTGGTGAATGGGATTGGGAGAGAGGTGGTGAATGGGATTGGGAGAGGGGTGGTGAATGGGATTGGGAGAGGGGTGGTGAATGGGATTGGGAGAGGGGTGGTGGACTGGAGAGGGAGAGGGGTGGTGGATGGAATTGGGAGAGGGGTGGTGGACGGGATTGGGAGAGGGGTGGTGCACGGGATTGGGAGAGGGATGGTGAACAGGATTGGGAGAGAGGTGGTGAATGGGATTGGGAGAGGGGTGGTGAACGGGATTGGGAGAGGAGTGGTCAATGGGATTGGGCGTGGGATGGTCAATGAGAGAGGGAAGAGAATGCCTCTGCTCATTTCCCACCGGCCCACCTCAAGTCTTTATGGGGAAAATATTGTGGGGTGTATGTAGCTTGGTCAGAGATCTGCCATTATCTCACTGAGAATGGAATGGGCTTGAGGAGATAAAGAGCACTCTTGTCTATGAAGGTTCTCAGTCATCCAGGTCATTGGGGATCAAGCAATAGCAAATCAGGGCAACTGGACGTGTTGTCTCAAAGTCATTTTGCCACTCATCCGAGAGGCTTCTTCAGTTCTGATCCGTGGTGGGTAGTTTTCCTGCTTCTGAACACTGAGTTGTTTAAAGGGATAGCAACACATGAGGGTCATGAGGTAATGAGAGGGTCATTAGTCTTATCTTTGCCTCAATAGAGGTATTGTCAGATATTAGCACATCAGGGTAGAGATATGAGCACATCTGCATAACCAAACTGGTACAGGTGTTGTTAAAAAAGGGGTTGATAACATTGGGCAAGAATATTTTTAAAACGTGTAGATTCGTCAGAAATTTTTGTGGTTATGATAGACAGCTTGAAGCTGAACACTGATGTAACTCCAGACTACTCGTATCACATAGGAATTTGGAAAAAGAAGAAATGAACTTTTATTGAATATAATGCATTTAATTGCATGATGGTGCTGATGATTTGCAATAGTTCAGCTAAGCTAAAGATGTTTTGTTGATGATTTTCATTTGAATTGAATTGACTTTATTTATTATATCCTTCACATACATGAGGAGTAAAAATCTTTACGTTACATCTCTGTCTAAATGTGCAGTTTAAAGTAATTTGTAATAAATAGTATGTACAACAGGAAGAGGAAGAAACTGAGCCAGAAACTGGAACTAAAACAAGAAATTAAACTAGAGGTTTATACAATATAGCATAGGAATGCAATTGTATCAGTGTGAATTAATCAGCCTGAAGAAGCTGTCCCAGACCCTGTTGGTCCTGGCTTTAATGCTACGGTACTGTTTCCCAGATGGTAGTTGCTGGAACAGCTTGTGGTTAAGGCCCAGTACTCAGTACTCAGTGTCTGAGGCTTCTCGCTTCAATGTCCAACAATAATCAGCCAGCATTGATGGGTTCCAGTTGCCCTGATAACATTTCTCCATGACCGCAATATCCCGGTGAAACCTTTCACTGTGCTCGTCACTGACAGTGCCAAGACTTGCAGGGAAGAAATATAAATAGGAATGCAAAAAATGTGAGGAGCCCAGGTTTTGTCTTGGTGCCCAATGTTACGAGTATATACACAGTAAATGGTAGGGCATTGAGGAGTGCGGAGGAACAAAGGGATCTGGGAGTTCAGATACATAAATCCCTGAAAGGGGTGTCACAGGTAGACAGGGTTGTAAAGAAAGCTTTTGGCATCCTGGCATTCGTAAATCAAAGTATTGAGTATGGAGTTGAGATGTTATGGTGAGGTTGTATAAGACATTGGTGAGACCAAATTTGGAGTATTGTGTGCAGTTCTAGTCACCTAACTATAGGATGGATATCAGTAAGATTGAAAGAGTGCAGAGAAGATTTACTAGGATGTTGCTGGGTCTTCAGGAGTTGAGATACGGGGAAAGATTGAACAGGTTAGGACTTTATTCCATGGAGCATAGAAGAATGAGGGGGGATTTGATAGAGGTTTACAAAATTATGAGGGGTATAGACAGAGTAAATGCAAGTAGGCTCTTTCCACTTAGATTAGGAGAGATAAATATGTGAGGACATGGCTTTAGGGTGAAAGGGGGAACATTAGTGGGAACTTTTTCACTCAGAGAGTGGTGGGAGTGTGGAATGGGCTGCCATCTGATGTGGTAAATGCAGGCTCACTCTTAAGTTTTAAGAATAAATTGGATAGATACATGGATGGGAGAGGTCTGGAGGGTTATGGGCTGAGTGTAGGTCAATGGGACTAGCAGAATAAAGTTTCAGCACAGACAAGAAGGGCTGAATGGCCTGTTTTCTGTGCTGTAGTGTTCTATGGTTCTATGGTTAAAGTAGAGCTTATGAACGTTCTTAATAGAAGGAGCGTTGCTCTCTCGTTGAGACTTAAGTGACTCACCACAAATATAACGGAAAGTGTCGAGGCTGTTGCAACACTTGCAAGGCACTTTGCTATCACAAATACTCCTGAAAATACAATTACTGTATCATAATAAGTACACACAATATGCTATGCTTGTAGAGCATGCACATCAACGTGATCGCAAACCACTGTACTGTACATGTAAATGTGATGCATAGAATGGTGTGTGTGTGTGTGTGTGTGTGTGTGTGTGTGTGTGTGTGTGTGTGTGTGTGTGTGTGTGTGTGTGTGTGTGTGTGTGTGTGGGTGGTGTGTGTGTGTACCCAATGACTTAGTCTCCACAGCTGCCCGTGGCAATGAATTCCACAGATTCACCACCCTCTGGCTAAAACAATTCCTCCTCATCTCTGTTCTAAGTGGACATCCCTAAATTCTGACACTGTGCCCTCTGGTCCTAGACTTCCCCGCTATAGGAAACATCCTTTCTACATCCACACTGTCTAGGCTTTTCAATATCCAAAAGGTTTCAATGAGATCCCCCGTCATTCTTCTAAACTCCAGCAAGTACAGGCCTAGAGCCATCCAATGCTCCTCGGACATTAACCCTTTCATTCCTGGAATCAATCACATGAGCCTCCACTGGACCACCTCCAGTGCTGCACATCCTTTCTTAGATAAGGGGCCCAAAGCTGCTCACCATACTCCAGGTGAGGCCTCACCAGTGCTTTACAAAGCCTCAGCATTACATCCTTGCTTTTATATTCTAGTCCCCTCGAAATGAATGGTAACATTGCATTTCCCTTCCTCACCACAGACTCAACCTGCAAGTTAACCTTTAGGGAATCCTGCAGAATGACTCCCAAGTCCCTTTGCACCTCTGATGTTTGAATTTGCTCGCTATTTAGAAAATAGTCTATAGCTTTATTCTTTTTACCAAAGTGAATGACCATACGCTTTCCTGCACTACATTCCATCTGCCACTTCTTTGCCCATTCTCATAATCTAAGTCCTTCTGCAGACTCACACTGCTTCCTCAATACTACCTGCCCCTCCACCTACCTTTGTATCTTGATCACAAAGCTATCAATTCCGTCATCTAACTCATCCATATACAATGAGGAAAGGTCACAATGTCGGCCCCTGCGGTACAGCACTAGTCACCGGCAGCCAACCAGAAATGGCTGGTCACCCAATCTTCTATTCATAGTAGATCATTCCTCTAATACCATTGGCTCTTAACTCATGTGTGGCACCTTCTCAAAGGCCTTCTGAAAATCTAAATAAACAATGTCCACAGGCTGTCCTTTGTCTATCCTGCCTGTTACTTCCTTAAAGAATTCCAACAGAATTGTCTGGCTAGACTTCCCCTGAAGGAGACCATGCTAAATTTGCATGAGACATTTGCATTAATCCAGACCCATTCCAAAATCTAGTGATTCTTGAAAGCTCATGACTTATGCCTCCATAACATCTTCAGCTATCTTTTTCAGAACCCTGGAGTGTAGTCCATCTGGTCCAGATAACTTATCTACCTTCAGACTTTTCAATTTCCTAAACACCTTCTTCTTAGTATCAGAAACTGCTCTTACTTCTGCCCTGACACTCTTGAACTTCTCATTTACTGCTAGAGTCTTTTACAGTGAAGATTGAAGTAAAATACTCATAAAGTTTACCTGCCATTTCTTTGTCTCCCATTACCAACTCTCCAGTGTCATTTTCCAGTGGTCTGATAATCCATTACCGCCTATCTATTACTCTGTTCTTATCTGAAAAAGTTTTTGGTATCCTCCCTAATATTATTGATTAGTTTTACAGTCCATCATTTTTCTCTTTACGGCTATTTTATTTGCCTTCTGTTGCCTATCCTCTAACTTCCCACTAATTTTTGCTCTATTATATGCCTTTACTTTTGCTTTTATGCTGTGTTTGACTTCCTTTGTTAGCCATGGTTGTGTCATCCTCCCTTTAAAATACTTCCTCACCTTTGGGATGTATCTGTCATATGCCTTCAGAATATCTCCCAGAAACTCCAGCCATTGCTGTTCTGCCATCATCCCTACTAGTGTCAATTTTGGCTAGCTCCTCTCTCATGACTCTGTAATTTTCTTTACTTCACTATAACACACCTAACTTTAGGTTCTCCCTCTCAAACTGCAGGATAAATTATATCATATTATGATCACTGCCTCCTAAGAGTTTCTTTACCTTAACTTCCCTAATTAAATCTGGTGCATTACATAACACCCTACCCAATATTGCCTTCTCCCAAATGGGCTCAACCACAAATTGCTTGCAAAAGCCATCTCATAGGCACTCAACAACCCGATTTTCCCAAACTACCTGCATGTTAAAAGCTCCCATGTTTATCATAACATTGCTCTTTTTACAGGCCCTTTTCTATCTCCTGTTGTACCCCATATCCTGGCTGTAGTTTGGAGGACTGTAAACAACTCTCATCAGGGTCTTTTCCCTTGCAGTTTCTTAACTCTACCCACAAGGATTCTACTTCTGCTGAACCTCTTTCTAAGAATCTGATTTCAATTTTTAAACAAAAGAGCCACACCTCCTCCTTTGCCCACCTGCCTGTCTTTCAATATAATGTATAATCCTGGTTGTAAACTCCCAACTCAGTGGTACCCACAACATCATAACTGTCAATCGAATTGTACTACAAGATCATTTACCTTATTCCAAATACATTCAAGTATAACACCTTCAGTCGTCACCCTTCACCTTCATCACCCTTTTCAGTTTTGTCTCCATGATACACTTCGACTCATCCAACAAACTACAATTTTTCCCTAACATCTGCTTGTCCTCCTCCACAGTCTCACTACATGAGGGGATAACTTAAAGTGGACTGGAATGCTTGAGTGTACAGACATTAAGAAAGAGGATGTACTTTTGAAAGGTATTAAGTTAGATAAATCACTGGGACTGGATGAGATATACCCTAGGCTACTGTGGGAAGCGGGGGAGGAGATTGTTGAGCTTCTGGCAATGATCTTTGCATCATCAGTAGGGACGGGAGGTTCTAGAGGATTAGAAGATTGCAAACATTGTTCCCTTGTTCAAGAAAGGGAGTAGAGATAACCCAGGAAATTATAGACCAGTGAATCTTTCTTCAGTGGTGGGCAAGTTGTTGGAGAAGATCCTGAGAGGTAGGAATTATGAGCATTTGGAGAGACATAATCTGATAAGGGACAGTCAGCATGGCTTTGTCATGGGCAGGTCATGCCTTATGAACCTGATTGAATTCTTTGAGGATGTAACAAAGCACATTGATGAAGTAAAGCTGTGGATCTAGTGTATATGGATTTCAGTAAAGCATTTGATAAGGTTCCTTATGCAAGACTCCTTCAGAAAGTAAGGAGGCATGGGATCCAAGGAGACCTTGCTTCGTGGATCCAGAATTGGCTTGACCACAGAAGGTAAAGAGTGGTTGTGGATGGTTCATATTCTACATGGAGAATGGTGACCATGTAGAACAGGTATCTGTTCTGGGACCTATCCTCTATGTGATTTTTAAAACTGACCTGGATGAGGAATTAGAGGGTGGTTTAGTAAGTTTGCTGATGGCACAAAAGTTAGGGGTGTTGTGGATAGTCTGGAGGGTTGTCAGAGGTTACAACGGGACATCGATAGGATGCAGAACTAGACTGAGAAGTGGCAGATGGAGTTCAACCCAGTTAAGTGTGAAGTGGTTCATTTTGGTTGGTCAAATTTGAAGGCAGAATATAATATTAATGGTAAGACTCTTGGCAGTATGGAGGATCAGAAAGATCTGGGGTCCACGTCCATGGGGCACTCAAAGCTGCTGTACAGATTGACAGAGTTATTAAGAAGACATATGGTGTGTTGGCCTTCATCAACTGTGGGATTGAGTTTAAGAGCTATGAGGTAATGTTACAGCTATATAAGACCTTAGTTAGACCCCACGGAGCACTGTGTTCAGTTCTGGTCGCCTCACAACAGGAAGGATGTGGATACTATAGAGAGAGTGCAGAGGAGATTTACAAGGATGTTGCCTGGATTGGGGCACATGCCTTATGAGAATAGGTTGAGTATACTTGGTCTTTTCTCCTTGGAGCGACGGAGGATGAGAGGTGACCTGATAGAGGTGTATAAGATGCTGAGAGGAATTGAATGTTTGGATAGTCAGAGGCTTTTTCCCAGGGATGAAGTGGCTAACACGAGGGGGCATAGTTTTAAGGTGCTTGGAAGCAGGTACAAGGGGGATGTCAGGGGTAAGATTTTCACAGAGAGTGGTGGGTGCGTGGAATGCACTGCCAGCAGTGGTGGTAGAGGGGGATACAAATAAGATCTTTTAACAGACTCGGGTACATGGAGCTTAGAAAAATAGAGGCTATGCGCCAGGGAAATTCTAGGCAGTTTTTTAGAGTAGGTTACATGGTCGGCACAACATTGTGGGCCAAAAGGCCTGTAATGTGCTGTAGATTTCTATGTTTCTCTCTGTTACATTCTACATCCACTACTTGTTTACCAACAGCCCTATCACTCCAGTTCCAACCACCATGCCAAGTTAGATTAAACCTTGCCCAACATCTCTAGCAAACCAAGTAGATATTGGTCCCCCTCAGGTTTAGGTGTAACCCATTCTTTTTGTACAGGTTATACCTTCCCCAGAAGAAATCCCACTGATTCAGAAATCTGAATCCCTGCCCCTCCACTAATCCTCAGCCACACATACATCTGCCAAGTCATCCCATTCTTAGCCTCAGTGGTGCATGGCACAGACAGCAAACCAGAGATTACTACGCTGAAGGGGCTGCTTTTCAGCTTCCTACCTAACTTCCAGTATTCTCTCCTCTGGACCTCATCCCTTTGCCTACCTATGTCATTGGTACCAATATGTACTATGACCTCTGGCTATGGATAATCAATTACATGAAGCACCATTAAAAATCTCATATAACCATATAACAATTACAGCACGGAAACAGGCCATCTCAGCCCTTCTAGTCCGTGCCAACGCTTACACTCACCTAGTCCCACTGACCCGCACTCAGCCCATAACCCTCCATTCCTTTCCTGTCCATATACCTATCCGATTTTACTTTAAATGACAATATCGAACCTGCCTCTACCACTTCTACTGGAAGCTCATTCCACACAGCTACCACTCTCTGAGTAAAGAAATTCCCCTTCGTGTTACCCTTAAACTTTTGCCCCAACTCTCAGATCATGTCCTCTTGTTTGAATCTCCCCTACTCTCAATGGAAAAAGCCTATTCATGTCAACTCGATCTATCCCCCTTATTATTTTAAATATCTGTTGGAGGAAAGATACAAATTTGTAGAGAGGTGCCACAGCTGGGACCGGGTTCAATTCTGACCTTTGGCGTTGTCTGTGTGGAGTTTGCACATTCTCCCTGAGCTCTCTAGGATTTCCCACGGGTGCCGTGGTACCCTTCCATATCCTGAAGATATTGAGGGTGTTTGATTTGCCTTGCTACATTATCTCTTAGTGTAGGTGAGTGGTGAAATGATCGATGTGCTGATGGATGTGTGAGAGGGAATAGGTGCTAGAGGTACAGGGGAAGAAAGAGACGGAGAATGGAATGATGGGATTTCTCTTCTGGGAGCTGGCATAGGTCGATGGTCTGAAAGGCCTCCTGGGTCATCATATGGAAAGAAGTATTTTGCTAAGTTTAAACCTCTTCCTCCTTTCTGTGAAGAAAAAAGGACATTCGATGTCCCAGACACTGTTATATGATTAAACAGTGAAATTTTGGTTTATGATACCGTAGATTCCGGACTACAGAGCGCACCTGATTAAAAGCCGCAGGCTCTAATTTTAGAAAGAAAATCAATTTTGTACTTGTACAAGCCGCACCGGATTTTAAGCCGCAGGTGTCCCACGTTGTAATATGAGATATTTACACAGAAAGATATTACACGTGAGGATTTTTTAACTTTTAATTAAATCCGTATGGTAACATAAACAAATACATATTGCAAATGCTTTTTTTCGAACTGTGCCTGTAACACGGCTACTTTTAAATATACATACGTATCGGTAACACACAAATTACGTTGCGTGTACTTTTTTACTGAACAGTGCACGAACAACATTCCAATATCTCCTAACGACTGGTAAAAAAATATATACTGCAGCCTACCAGGAAAAGTTATTGATCGCCTTTAACTTAAAAGCTGCATCATATGCGTGCAGCGTTCTCGCGCGGGTCTAATGCGCTCGCCCCCTCCTTTCCGTTTATCGCAAACCGGTATTTTCCCCACAAGACGCGGCGAAACCGGATGTGACGTCATAGCATCCCGGGATGTAGTACAGAAAACAAATATACTTAAAACACTTTTAACTTTAACTAGAAAATACTAACAAATGAATTACTAAGCAAAAATATTATAAACTAAATAACTGCCATAAAGGCAGCACAATGCTTTTCTTCGAGTGTTTTCCATGTTGATGAGGGTGAGTACAAATGACTGATTTACAATAATTTAATTGTGAAAGTGCGCTTGATTTATCGTACAATTTCATTGGACCTCTGTGAACTACTCATCAATTTTATTGGTCTACTGTTACGAGGCAAAATGTTTTTGGCGGCATGAAAAAAAAACATGCATTAGCCGCACCGTAGTAAAGGCCGCAGTGTTCAAAGCTGTTCAAAGCGTGGGAAAAAAGTAGCGGCTTATAATCCGGAATCTACGGTAATTAATTTCTACCTGTCATGTGGTGGTGCTTTTGAATTGACACCAGGGTCAGTGAAGAGGCTGCTGGATAGTGTGTAGTATATCAACAATGGGGTCAATATTACCCCTGCACAATGTTATCCCTCAGAAGACAGTTAAAATGAATAGTCAGGTGTGTTTATTAGTGGCAGAGTGCGTTCTGTACCATCTTCCCTCCAGCCTCCCCTTGCTCTATCGTGGTATCCCCATTGAGGCCTGGTTTTGTTTTGAGAGTTGTTAGTTGTAAATGTTCAACACCAGAAATAGAATGAGAGCCAATGGGTGTGATGAACTGAATGGACCAACTCAATGCTGTATGAATCTGTGACTCCTTCTCCCAGGGTCTCAGTCCTCCCCATTACTAATCACGGTCTCTCTCTACTGCCACAATCAGCTGTCCCTCAGACCCTGATCCCAGGCTGGTCAGACAGCCCTACTTCTCCCACTCAATGCACTGTACCCTGTTGCCTGTCCGTGGCCATCTGGCCTTCCCTTTGGTGAACAGGTAACCAATGGAGTGAAAAATTATAATAAAATGAAGTTTGTCCTTGGATACTGAATTACCATATATGTACACTCACGCATCCCTCCAAACACACTCACATTCTTTCGGTTAATGAAAACGACATGATTTGGCCAGATATACCTACCGTAGATTCCGGATTTTAAGCCGCTACTTTTTTCCCACATTTTGAACAGCTTTGAACTTTGCGGCCTTTAATCTGAAGCGGCTAATACATGGTTTTTTTTCATGCCGCCTCGTAAACATTTTGCCTCATAACAGTAGACCAATAAAATTGATGAGTAGTTCACAGAGGTCCAATGAAATTGTACGATAAATCAAGCGCACTTTCACAATTAAATTATTGTAAATCAGTCATTTGTACTCACCCTCATCAACATGGAAAACACTCGAAGCATTGTGCTGCCTTATGGCAGTTACTTAGTTTATAATATTTTCGCTTAGTAATTCATTTTCTAGTTAAAGTTAGAAGAGTTTTAACTATATTTGTTTTCTGTACTACATCGCGGGATGCTATGACGTCACACCCGGTTTCGCGGTGTCTTGTGGGAAAATGCCGGTTTGCGATGAAATGGGACGGAGGGAGGGAGCGCATTACGCGAGCGGCTTTGGATCTGAGCGAACGCTGCTTTTAAGTTAAAGGTGATCAATAACTTTTCCTGGTAGGCTGCAGTATATATATTTTTTACCAGTCATTAGGAGATATTGGAATGTTGTTCAGTAAAGAAGTATATGCAACGTATATTTAAAAGTAGCCGCGTTACGGGCACGGTTCGAAAAAAAGCATTTGCAGTATGTATTTGTTTTTGTTACCATATGGATTTAATTAAAAGTTAAAAAAATCCTCACGTGTAATATCTTTCTGTGTAAATATCTCATATTACAACGTGGGACACCTGCGGCCGAAAATCCGGTGCGGCCTAAAATCTGGTGCGGCCTTTACAATTAAAAAATTGATTTTATTTCTAAAATTAGAGCCAGCGGCTTTTAATCAGGTGCGCTCTGTAGTCCGGAATCTACGGTAATATTTTTTTAAGTTGTTAATGTTCAACAATCAACAACTGAAGACACACACTCAGCAATTCAGGAACAGCTTCCTCCCCTCGGCCATCCAATTCCGGAATGGGCATTGAAACTATGAGCACGACCTCACTTTTTTATTATTTCTGTTTTTTGCACGATTTTAATCTATTCAATATATGTATACTGTAATTGATTTACCGGTACTTATTTATTACTTTTTTTTCTTCTTCTTCTATATTATGTATTGTATTGAACTGCTGCTGTTAACAAATTCCACGGCACATACCGGTGATAATAAACCTGATTATTCTGATTCTGAAATGGCAACTTCACAGTGCCTCTGACTTTGGCCTCTTCCACTGCTCCAATGAAGCCCAACATAACCTGAAGGAACAACACCTAATCTTCCACCCATGCACTCTGCAACTCATGGGACATGATACTGATTTTCAGATAACCAGCCTTTCCTGTTCATGTCAGAATTTCCTACCTGCAATGTTATTGTTGTGCCAAATCTTTCCAGCGTTCTGTTTCACATTTCCAGCAACTGAAATGTTCTCCACTTCACAGTTCCAGCATTCTTTAATTCTGCCTGTATCCTGCCCTTGATTTACATGTCAGATGTAGACTTGCTCAAAAACAGCTGTTACCAATTAACTCTCCCTAATTGCTAACCACCATATAACAACACAAGAAGAAGAACTCTCCCTAATTCCTGCCTGATGCTCTTGTAATTTTCCCTGCTTCAATTTAATCCTCTTCTGCCGGGTCCTTACATCCTTATCTATAGCTATCCTAAAACTTAAGGAGCTGTGATCACTGTTCCTTAACTCTTCACTCATTGTAAAGATGGTTACCTAGCCAGGCTCATTACTCAAAACCAAGCCAAGTACAAACCCTCCTCTTAATGGACTATCTACATATTGAGTTAAAAACTCTCCTGGATTCACCTATCAAATTCAGTCCCACCTAAGCCTCTTGCACTTAGAGGTCCCAGTTAATATTAGGGAATTTGAAGTACCCGTGACAACTTTTGCACCTTTTCTTAATCTGCCTACATACCTGTTCCTCGATGTTCTGGTGGCTGTAGCACAATCACATCAGAGTGAATCCTTCCTATTTTGAGCTCTATCCATATAGACTCAGCAGATGAGCCCCTGATATTGTCCTGAGTGCAGCTGTGATACTGTCTCTGATTAGTAAGGCCACTCCCATCCCTTTCTCTATCGTTTCTAAAACATCACGACCCTGGGACATTAAACACCCATTTCTGTCCCTCTCTCAACCAAGTAATGGCCACAATATCATAGTTCCATTTTGATTATATTCCTAGGATTAAAATACACACACTTCAAACTATCCATCCCATCATATCTATCACTTTGCTCCTGCCAATTTTTACTGCCCAACATCCACCTTCCTCTCCATCCCTCCACTTTCTGACCTGGTGCTCTAGTTCCCATCCTCCTGCCAAACTAATTTAAACCTTTCTGAGTAGCACTAGCAAACCTCCTGGCCAAGATATTGGTTCTCCTCCAGTTTAACTGCAGCCTGTCTCTCTTGTACAGGTTCCCCCATCCCCCCCCCCCCCGCCCCAGAAAAGGTTCCAATTATCCAAGAACCTGAAACCCTGCCCCCTCACTCGTCCCTTTGCCAATTGTTCATCTGCACTATCATCCTATTCCAGCCCTGACGTGGCACGGGGAGTAATCCAGACTTTACTACCTTGGAGGTCCTGTTCTTCAGCATCTTCCCTAACTTCCTACATTCAGTGCGTAGGACCTCTTCCCCCTTTCTGCCTATGTCATTGACACCAATGTGCACTACAACCTCTGGTTGCATACCCTGCCCTTTGAGAATATTCTGCATCAGCTGTGAGACATCCTGGGAGACAACACACCATGCTGGTGTCTCTCTCACAGCCACAGAATCTTCTGTCTGCCTCCCTAATTGTGGAGTCTGCTAACACTATCATTCTGCTTGAGTTTACTCTTCCCTGCTGAGTCTCAGAGCTGGCCACAGTTCACTGGCCTGAGTGCTGATGGGCCATCCCTACCAGCGTTTTGCAAAAGGAGACTGGTCGTGGGAGAGCCCTGCTCTCACTGCTTACTCCCCTCACCCTCTTCTCCCAGTGGTCACCCATCTCCTATCTGAAGCCTGCACTCTGGGTATGATAACCTCAGTAAAAATCTCATCTGTGAGAACTTCCTGATGATCCTGACTACATCCAGCTCTAACACCAGTTCCTTGACCTTGTCAGTTAGGAGTTGAAGCTGGGAGCACTTCCTGTAAATGTAGTCATCAGGTAAAAATCCCACACCTTACAGGAGGAGAATTCAACTGCCTTAACTATCATCCTGCCTACACTTGTTATATCTTTGCCTCTAAATTCTTAAGCTTGAGTTCTACAATCAACAAAATGATTCCAAAAGGCCCAGCACCCTTAGACCTCGCCTGTTCTCACCAAAGCCTCCCTGGCTGACTCACACAATGGCCCTTGTTAAGTTACTAATAACTCAAGCAATCTCCTGCTCCACAGACAAGTCCCGAGAGGCCCCGCTCACCTTTTAAAACTGGCATGTAAAGTTCACAACTGCCTCCAACTCAGTCTGTGATCTCCCACTCTGCAGACAAGTCCCCATATAAATAAAACATTTCCCCCCCTCTGCTTTCTACTAAATAACCGGTTCCTACTCCTTGGAGATCTTTATTCAGGCCATTTACATGCAACTGCTTTCTATACCATGAGAATGAATATTAATATTCAGAATATTGCTACAAATTTACATTTGTCTTTCCCAGCCTAAACTGTTATGTTTTGTTACTCCAAAACATAAAACTAATTGAAAGACAAACACAGAGCTGGGAGTACTCTAGTTTTGTTGTTACTTTAGTGAGGCGCATGCACATAACGTGGTGACGCAATGACATATGCCATTTACGTACTTTTACATATAAACCGTAATGAATTGTGTGAACAACAAAGAAAACTTCATCAAACAATATATTTACAATATTATTGAAATATCACTGAAATATTAAATACAAAACACTCCTCCCTGCTTAGCTATAAATTCCAACTCAATATAGAATGCATCTCAACTCAAGTATATAATATATTGCACTTTATTCTACACACACACACAAAATACCTTACTATATAATACAGCTACTGTGTAGACATCCGCACATAGTGAATCTTAAATTGTCCCATTCATGCCTAGAGATTTACTTGCTGTGGAGGATTTCTTACTCTTGTGGGATAACGTCTTTCCTGACAAGGTGAGCGGGGTGGCTGGGGGGGTAGGGTGGTCACTCTGCTTGGCAGGTGAGACGTTTGGCTGTGAACTTATGTATCTCAGGTTCTGGGGCTTCCTCCGTGGTGGTTGTAGGAGTTGACTCTGGGACTGCAGGAAGTGGTTCTGACAATTTTGGACACCCTTGTTCTCTAACAATTGACTCTGTTCTCCTTGACTGATCAACATGTCATCACCAGATGATATCCGATCTCCACTATGTAGGGGAGGGGTCAGTGCTGTCCTTGATCTTTTCAAATATACACTTTTGATCAGCTCTGTAGTCCTCCGCCAGGACTGCTCATCCAGGAGTGAAACAGCGAATCTCGTCATTTGAGGAGCACTCGATTTGTCTCAGCTGTTTGTCCTGTATACTCCTGCTTGAGGAGATCCAAGAGTGAGCACTAGGGACAACAGGGAGCAGCAGAGCTGGTGAGTTGTTGGCTGTGGAGTGTGCTGTATTGTGATATGCAAGGAGGAAATTGGCAAGCTTCTGATTCGGTGTTGGTGTAGTGGACAAACCTTTCCGCTAACCCATTTGTAGCTGGGTGGTACAGAGCAGATATAGTTTGTCTTATTCCATTCATTTTTCAAGAATGAGTGAAACTGTTCCACAATGAACTGTGGTCCATTGTCTTTTACTAAGGGCTCTGGAACACCAGCCCCCTGTGAAGAGACTTGTCAACACATCGACAGTGTGAGAGCCTGGAGTGGAGGCCGCTTTGTAGCTGCATCCACCACTGCCAAGAAATTTGTGCTCATGAATGGTCTGGCACAAACCACGTGAATCCTCTGCCAAGGCAATGCAGGCCATTCCCAGGGATGTAGATGTGCTGCTTTTGGCATCTTCTGGATGTGTTGGCATTTTGCACAGTGCATGGCAAGCTGCTCCATCTGCTGATCGATCCCAGGCCACCAGACAAAGCTTTCAGCCAACACGTTCATTTTGGCCATTTCTAGATGACTGGCATGTAGCTCCTCCAGCACTTTAACTCCCAGCTTGAATGGTACAGCAACCCTCAATCCCCACATGAGGCAAACTCCACCAAGGGCAAGTTCATCTTGTCGCTGGTAAAAATGGGGGAACTGGAGTTTCTGCTGCACGTTCCTGCCACTTTGGGTGGCCATGTAGACCTGAGACAGTGTGGGGACTTCCTCCATTTTTCTTTGGATCACCTCTACCGTCATAGGGAGAGTTCAATTTGCATTAGGGAGTCTTGTCTTTTGTAGATCTTACCAGATATTTCTTTTCAAAGAGTATATAAGACAATCTATCATTTCCATGAGTAGTTGTCCTCTTGAATTTGATCTGTTAATTGTGTCCTCCAAGAAACAGAGCCCATCTCTGCATTTGTGCTGCTGCTGTAGATTGAAAATGAACACTAGTGGTTGATGATCAGTAGTGAGGATAAATTGTCTTCTGTAAAAGTCATGGTTAAAATTTTCACACCCCAAACCAGATTCAAGACCTTTCTGGCAATCTGTGCATACTTTTTCTCTGCAGTGGTGAGGGTATATGATGCAAAGACTATGGGCTGCTCACTTCCATCACTCACAGTGTGTGACATGACTGCACCTAGACCAGAAGTTGAGGCATCACAGGCAAGCTTCACTGGGCAATGTGGATCATAATGTGTGAGTGCCGTGTGTACCATCACCGTTTCCTTCGACTTTTGGAAAGCCACCTCACACTGCTTTGTCCTTTGCCATTTCTTCCTGCTCTGTAGTAGTGAGGTTTGGCGGGAACCTGTTAGAGTGATTAACAAATCCTAATGAAACACTCGGGTTTCCTCGGCTGCGTAAGACTAGGGAAGACAACCTCTGGCCCTGCCAAATGGGTGAGATTGAAGCCATCATGTGGGTGGAGCTTAGGAGGACGATGGCACCTAATGGCGACTCCTTGCATCTTCAGAAACAGCTCTATTTCTATCTTTAATATCAATATTTTTCCCTTTCGGGGTTCTTTTGCAGACCCTGACCTGAAGTTCCATGCTGACTATGGTTCTTTGCGGGAATGGGACCCCCTCTCGGGGTCTCATGACTAGCCGCTATTTGATATACCACGGATGCGGCCTAGAAAACTTGCGCACCTTCAGGGTTCCGGGATTTCATGGCTTTGGAGGTGGGCGGATTTGAGGTCGGTGCTGCCATCTGGTGTGTCGTGTGGGAGTAAACGGAAGATCAATAGCAGCAAGCTGGCTGCTGGCTGTGTGCCCGGAGACCTGAGATCTTTGGGCACAGAGCTTGAAAAAAGTGACGCAACAGACTTTTAACATCGTAAATCAGCAAGTTGTTTGTTATGTCTCCCCTCTCGCTGTGAAATGGGGACACCTCTTTCTCCCTTATTAGGGGGAGAGAGAGAGAGAGAGAGAGCCTGTGGTATGTCGAATTACTGGGTGAACGGGTAGGCTTTGGGGTTCTGCAAGTCTGTGTCTTTATTGATGCTTTGCCGCATACCTGAGTGCTCGGTGGGGGTGAGTTGCTTTTTTTGCTGGTGGGGGAGGGAGAGGGGTCGTTGCTTTGCTGCTGCTTGTGTGTGGGGGGGAGCTGGGGGGGGCTTTGGGTTCTAACATTTAACTGTCTATCATTCATTCTTTGGGGCTGTTTTCGTGGATGGCTGTGAAGAAAAAGAATTTCAGGATGTATATTGTATACATTTCTCTGACATTAAATGTACCTTTGAACCCCCGGTTTGTGTGGATGCTGTGTAATTTGCTACCCTGTTACAAATTAATGCCACGAAATAACAGACTGCAAATGATTAAAGGAATTATATTAACGAATCTTAACTGAAGGGTTAGTAAAGAATAACAAAAAGAAAAGGGCCCATTCTAATTGAACAGTCAAATCTGCACAAGTTGGAGCTCATCTTGAACTCCTCTGTCACTCACACACTGGGCCCTCGGTCAGTGTGAAAGCACACACCACCTTCCGAACGTCGCTCACAATCCATCCCAAACAAATGGGTCTCTCATCGGATTGTAAGCTACGACCAGTTCTCCCCAGTGTCTTCTCTCTTCATCTCCTCTTGAACGTTTGCCTAAGACCAACCTTATTGTCCTTCACCAAGAAAAACCTCCTGCTAATTGGATGACACACATACCACATCATTCCTCATCTTCAACAGTAACCCAAACAGGCTGGAAGCAGAACAGACTGCTCTTACGGAGCTGCTAAATGAAATACATACAGCATTATAATAACGATGTGAACCAGGGCATCACACAAAAAAGGACCACAACTGTGATACATCCTTTGACCTTGGGGCATCCACTACTGCTTGAATTTTCTCAGCAAGCTTGTGTGAATCTTGTTCTCTGAACCCATAATCTTCTAATCATTTTAACATTGTTTTGAGATTTTGAAGGTGTTCCCTGTCATCCTCACCAGTAACAATGATGTCAACCAGGTAACACTGAGTGCCTGGACAGCCTTGTAACACCTGGTCTTTGCCAGAGTGCAGGTGCAGATGCAACTCCAAAAATAAGCCCATTGTAGCGATAAAGCCCTTTGTGAGTGTTTATGATGAGAAACACTTTGGACTCTTCTTCTGTCTCCGTCTGTAGGTAGGCCTCAGCTAGGTCCACTTTGCTGAAGTGTTTCCCTCCAGAAAGGTTTGCAAATATATCCTGTATCCTGGGCAGAGGGTATTGATCTGTTTTCAGTACTGGGTTGATGGTGACCTTAAATTCCCACAGTCCCTGAAAAACTGATTCTTCTTGACTACTGGGACCACTGGCATTGCCCATGGGCTCCACTCAACCTTGGAAATAATTCCTACTGCCTCCATACGATCTAGCTCACTGGCTGCTTTACCATGGATGACTTAAGGAACCAGACACACTTTGTAAAACTTGGGTGTGGCATTTTCGTTTAAGACTATTTTACTCTTGAGGTGTTTCAGTTTTCCAATGTCATCCTTGAACACTTGTGACATCATCCAGTACCTTCCTTAATTCACTTTCCATTGACTCTGTTGTAGAGGATGTGGCATGCAAATGGATGGATCTCCAATCAAGTTGTAGTTGCCTCAGCCAATCACAACCCCACAATACTGTTCCTCCTGTTTTTACCACATACGAGCCCAATGTGGCTTGTTAATTGTCGTATTTCACTGTTACAAATGTCATTTGTACAAGAATAATCGTTTCTCCAGTACAAGTTCTTAGTCGGATATCTGCAGGCTTCAATTCAGTATCTTTGAAACGTTGTTCAGATTCATTTCGTGGAATGACTGAAACAGCCGAGCCAATTCTATTTGAATTAATTTACCATTCATTTCTGGTGTAAGCCATATTGTTTGTCTATTGTTAGTTTTCACATTGTAAATCTCAAGGTGACCAGTTCTGTGTCACTCTTATCATTATCAGATTTTTAGTCAACAGCATGCAGATTAGTGTTCTTTTTGAAATTGCAACTTGACTTTTTATCTTTTTCTCTTCCCTGTGCCCATTTATTCTCGTCTGCCCAATATGTTCTTTGTGTATGTCCTACTTTATTGAATTTTCTGCAAGTTTCACCTTTAAACCTGCATTGGCCTGGTGTATGTGAACCCCTGCCACAACAGTAACACAATTTGTCTGGCTACGTCAGTTTCTGTTTAGTCATTGCAATTTTGTTCACGCTCGTTCTCATTCCTGGCTGCAACTCAATTGCGTCTCTGTTTGCTGTTTCCATTCAATTGCTCTTCTAAATGTCAGTTGTGCTTCAGTAAGGATCTGTTTTAAATATTTTCTTGTAAGATTCCACAAACTAAACAATTTCTCAGTGCATCATTAAGCCCATCACTGAACTGACAATGCCCAGACAATATCTGCAGTTCAGCTATGTATCCTGAACTGGACTCCCTTCCTTTTTATTCCACTTATCAAATCTAAAGCATTCTGCAATCAAAGATGTTTTTGGTTCTAAATATTCCCACATTACTTTCATGATATCAGCAAAGCTCATTTTAGCTGGTTTGGATGGAGCAGTTAAACTTCTAAGCAAACTGTATGCTTTCCCACCTATTATTCTCGGTGAAACTGGCACTCATTTCTCTTTGACTATTCCATTTGCTTTAAATTACCGCTCAATTCACGCAGTACATACAAAATCTAGTTATTCATTGTGCAATCGAACACATCTAACTTTCTGATGTAGCCAGCAATTTCTGCTCTTTTATTTATTATTATTATTATTATTATTATTATTGCCTGGTACTCGTTCTTTATGAAACCATGAATTTCATCCATTTTCTCTTTTAAAAAACTCTATCATTCTACCCCTTTCTGAAGAAGCATGTGCTACACTTTTTTAAAAACTCAAATGTCCCTCTGTGCTTCATCAAGTAGGTAGTCATCTCAGTTTGATAACTTCCTCATCACCGGTTTTGTTTTGTAACTCCAAAA
The DNA here is from genome assembly GCF_048418815.1 of Hemitrygon akajei. Taxonomy (NCBI): domain Eukaryota; kingdom Metazoa; phylum Chordata; class Chondrichthyes; order Myliobatiformes; family Dasyatidae; genus Hemitrygon; species Hemitrygon akajei. The sequence goes on from NC_133126.1 coordinate 114,017,098, forward strand.
CATAAAAGTAATAAAAAAACACAGAGCCAGGAATAACTTATGTACTCCACTTTTGCTTTTACACTACTTTACCGAGGCACGGTGGTGTGATGATGTACAACCAGTAATGAATTATGTAAACAGCCATGAATCTGACAATATATTTACAATATTACTCCAATATTACTGAAAATTTAAGTACCTAACATAAACCATGACTCGAAAGAATGATAGCTCTGCTGACAGTGTGTGTTCATACAATGTACCTAATGATCCAACATGCAGTACTGTGCAAAGCTAGATTTTTTAATATAACTCTTTTGTTTTAGATATTTACTTTTTGTTTTCTTCATTAGTGTGTCATTAGAAAAGAGCAAATTTTAGATTTCCAAATATTCATTCTCCAAAAAATTAAATGTTAGAGAAATGTATGTATTTTGTTAAAGTAACTTTATTTTTTCTCCAGTGCTGCTGAAAGGTTGTGGCCAGAAACATCGACTGTACTCTTTTCCAATGATGTTGCCTGGCCTGCTGAGTTCTTCCAGCATTTTGTATGTCTTACTTGTTATTAAATAATAGAACACTTTTCAAAAAAACAACAATGATTACTTTGTAGGAATATAGCTCAGTGCATGATTAAACAAAGATAACAAACAGGTACTAATGACTAATGACATGAGTTACCTGAACTAGACTGATTAACAGTAACAGAAACAGGTGTAGAATGAATCAAACTGGGGGAAGGACAACCAAACTAAACTGTGGCAGATTTGACAGTTTAACCTTCAAATCATCAATTCCTACTCTATGACAAGAGTGAGCACAGCAACAAGACACAAGGTGGTCATCTTGCATCAGCAAGGTCTCTCCCAAGCAGAAATTTTGCAGCAGACAGGAATTTCATGATGGACTGTCCAAGCTGTTATGAAGAAGCGCAAAGAAACAGGCAAAGTGGAAGACCAGAAACACCGTGGTCGGCCACAGAAACTGAGTGCAGCAGACAAGAGATAGATCAAACTGGCATCCCTTCTAAATCAGAAGTCCAGCTCTGTTATTTGCTCTGAACTCACAGGAACCACTGGAACCTAAGTATATCCCTCTACAGTCCAGAGAAGACTTGTTAGACGTGGTCTTAATGGAAGAGTTCCTGCCAAAAAGGAAGAGGATAAGACATGAGAGAATCAAATGCAACAGTTGAAAAGTGTGTATGGAACTGGAGGAGATAGCAGAGGTACTTAATGAATACCTTGCTTCAGTATTCACAACGGAAAAGGATCTTGGAGATTGTAGGGATGACTTACAGTGGACTGAAAAGCTTGAGCATGTAGATATTAAGAAAGAGAATGTGCTAGTGTTTTTGGAAAACATCAAGTTGGATAAGTCACCGGGACTGTACGAGATGTACCCTGGGCTACCGTAGAAGGCGAGGGAGGAGATTGCTGAGCCTCTGGCAATGATCTTTGCATCATCAATGAGGACGGGAGAGGTTCCGGAGGATTGGAGAGTTGCAGATGTTGTTCCGTTATTCAAGAAAGGAAGTAGGGATAGCCCAGGAAATTATAGACCAGTGAGTCTTTCTTCAGTGGTTGGTAAGTTGATGGAGAAAATCCTGAGAGGTAGGATTTATGAACATTTGGAGAGGCATAATATGATTAGGAATAGGCAGCATGGCTTTGTCAAAGGCAGGTTGTGCCTTACGGGCCTGATTGAATTTTTTGAGGGTGTGACAAAACACATTGATGAAGGAAGAGCAGTAGATGTAGTGTATATGGATTTCAGTAAGGCATTTGATAAGGTACCCCATGCAAGGCTTATTGAGAAAGTAAGGAGGCATGGGATCAAAGAGGATATTGCTTTGTGGATCCAGAACTGTCTTGCCCACAGAAGACAAAGGGTGGTTGTAGACGGATCATAGTCTGCATGGAGGTTGGTGACCAGTGGTGTGCCTCAGGGATCTGATCTGGGACCCCTACTCTTCATGATTTTTATAAATGACCTGGATGAGGAAGTGGAGGGATGGGTTAGTAAATTTGCTGATGACACAAAGATTGGATAGCGTGGAGGGCCGTCAGAGGTTACAGCAGGGCATTGATAGGATGCAAAACTGGGCTGAGAAGAGGCAGATGGAGTTCAACGCAGATAAGTGTGAGGTGGTTCATTTTGGTAGGTCAAATATGATGCAAGAATATAGTATTGATGGTAAGACTCTTGGCAGTGTGGAGGATCAGAGGGATCTTGGGGTCCGAGTCCATAGGACACTCAAAGCTGCTATACAGGTTAACTCTGTGGTTAAGAAGGCATACAGTGCATTGGCCTTCATCAATCATGGGATTGAGTTTAAGAGCCGAGAGGTAACATTGCAGCTCTATAGGACCCTGGTCAGACCCCACTTGGAGTACTGTGCTCAGTTCTGGTCGCCTCACCACAGGAAGGATGTGGAAACCATAGGAAGAGTGCAGAGGAGATTTACAAGGATGTTGCCTGGATTGGGGAGCACGCCTTATGAGAATAGGTTGAGTGAACTTGGCCTTTTTTCCTTGGCGCAACAGAGAATGAGAGGTGACCCAATAGAGGTGTATAAGATGATGAGATGCATTAATCATGTGAATAGTCAGAGGCTTTTTCCCAGGGCTGAAATGGATAGCATGAGAGGGCAGATTTTTATGGTGCTTGGAAGTAGGTACAGAGAAGATGTCAGGGGTAAGTTGTTGTTTTTTTTTCTTTTACGCAGAGGGTGGTGAGTGCACGGAATGGGCTGCCAGCAGCGGTGGTGGAGGTGGATATGATAGGGTCTTTTAAGAGACTCCTGGATAGGTACACAGAGAGATAAATAGAGGGCTATGGATTACCCTAGGTAATTTCTAAGGTAAGACATGTTTGGCACAGCTTTGTGGGCCTAAGGGCCTGTATTGTGTTGTAGGTTTTCAATGTTTCTAAAAAGTCATTCCCTGAAGTGGAAACAAAGCCAAGTGACTCTCCTACACCCAGAGACACAAGGGTCGGGGTGTAGAACTATGGCAACAAGTGCTTTGGACTGTTGAGTCACAACTTGAAAATTTTGGCTCAAACTGGAGATAGTTTGTCCATTGAACAGCTGGAGAGCATTACCTAGATGAGTGTCTGCAGTCTGGAGTGAAGCACCGTGGAGGTTCCCTGCAGGTCTGGGGCTGCATTTCTGCAAATGGAGTTGGTGATCTGGTCAGAATCAATGGAATGCTCAATGCCTAGAGGTACATGCATACTCTCATCCATCACGTAATACCATCCGGTCTGATTGATCCCACCTTCATTCTGGAGCTGGACCGTGACCCCAGACACACGGCCAAGGTCATAAAGAACCACCTTCAGTGAAAAGAAGAAGAAGAAGGAGTTCTGCAACAGATGGTATGGCCTCCACATCATTGCGGCCATCCGGGATTTCCTGGAGAGACAGAAACAAGCGAGACAGCCAAAGTCTGCAGAAGAACTGTGGCAAGTTCTCCAAAATGCTTGGAATGACCTTCTGATTTTCTTATAAAATTACGTGACTGTACTTAAGAGAATTGATGCCGTCTTAAAGGCAAATGGTGGTCACTCCAAATATTGATTTGATTTAGCTTTTTTTTATTGTTTATTGCTCTTTAGAGTATTTTCTTGATACTTAGAAACTTTGCATTTCATTATTTTTGAAATCAACTTCACTTTATAGATTTTTTTAAACATGTGCCTAAGACTTTTGCATAGTATTGTAATAGTCTTGAAGTGGGTGGCACCGTGACACAGCCATTAGAGGTGCTGCCTCTAGCCACAGCGACCTGGGTTCAATTCTGACCTCTGGTGCTGTGTTTGTGAGGTTGGCACATTCTCTGAGGAAATGTGGGCTTCTACCACTTAGTCTAGTTTTCTTCCACATCCCAAAGATGTAGGTTATTTGGCACTACATGTTGTCGCTCATGTATCTGGGGTGTGTGTGGCTGTTGATGGGGATGTGGGACAATGAAACACAATTAGTGACAATGGGTGGTTGATATGGACTTGTTGGTCCCACCCTCCTCAGCGCCACATCACTGTACCATATCCTCACAACAAAATGCCTCTGCCTCACTCTGAGAAACATTTCATGAGACCTGCTGCTATTGAATAACAGAGACATGTTCTGCCCATCCACTGACATTAAAGAAATCTCTGCTGGTGAGTAATACGAGTCTTACTGCGATGAGTGGTGTATTCTCCACAGGAACAGATGACAGTAAATCTACAATTTCCAAAGGTTCACTGGGAATTTTGCCATGTATCACTTCTGTATCTGTTGCCATAACTTGCTAATTATAATTTGGCAATACCTGTGCTCTCATCGTACCTTGTGTCACATTCAAGTTGTACAGTGTTGGGGAAAGAAGAGTGGTAGGCCATGGTTTGTTCAGCAAAACTCATGCTCCTGTGTTTCTGTGAGGTATTTAATTTTCAATATTAACCATTTTTCTTTTCCTGTTGACATTGCTGGGTATTTTCACTATATTGACAGAAAATTCCGAGTTTCATCCGTTACTATAGAGAAAGGTTATTACAACAACACACAAAATGCTGGAGGAACTCAGCAGGTCTGGCAGTATTATGGAAATGAATAAAGAGTTGACAGTTCAGGGCAAGACCCTTCATGAATGCTGGAGCTCCTCCAGCATCTTGTGTGTTGCTCTGGATTTCCAGCATCTGCAGAATCTCTGGTGTACAAAGTTATTAGATACTATTACTGCAGATATAATAGGAATTTGAATTATAATAGGAGGTTGAAGTTGATACATTCCCTGTATTTCAAGAAGATTTGATTATAAGTGTAGATAGGCAGTTCACTCCAAATACATTGGGCCCTGGTGAGACTGCACCTGGAATATTGTGCACAAGTCTGAACCTGCCTACCTATGGCAGATATGCTTGCAACAGAGGGAGTGCTATACAAGTGCCACTGATTCATCCCTTGGTCATCAGATAAAGCGACGTTAAGCAGATTGGGTCTATAGTTCACTAGAAATTTGGGAGATTTGTAAGTCACCAAAGACTCCAGCAAATTTCTACAGATGTACTGTGGAGAGCATCACCAGCTGTTATATAAACTTCAATGCACAGAATCGAGATAAGCTGCAGAGCTTTGTAGGCTTAGCCAGCTCCATCATGGGCACTAGCCTCCCCCCATCACTCAGGACATGCTTTGTTCTCACTGTTACCATCAGGAAGGAGGTACAGGAGCCTGAAGGCACACGCTCAGTGATTCAGGAAGTTTCTTTCCCTCTGCTATCTGATTTCTAAATGGACATTGAACCCATGAACACTACCTCATATTCTTCTGATTTTTTTAATACTGTTTTTAATTTAACTATTTAATCCACACACACATTATATATAACTATACACACCCATATACAAGTATATATACACACACACACTTACTGTAAATTAATGTTATTTTGTTTATCATGTATTGCATTGTACTGCTGCCGCTAAATTAACAAATTTCACGACATATACAGTATGCTATTAACATACAGACATATACATTTCACGACATATACAGTATGCTGTTAACATACAGACATATACATTTCACGACATATACAGTATGCTATATACAGAGTGCTATTAAACTCGGTTTTGATTCCATCGAGGACTCCTTCAATAGGCAATGCCTGAAGAAGGAGGCATCCATCACTGAGCACCTTCACCACCCAGAACATGCCCCCTTCTCGTTGCTGCTGTCAGGGAGGTGGTCCAGGAGCCTGAAGACACACACTCAGCATTTCAGGAACAGCTTCTTTTCCCTCCACCATCAGATTTCTGAATGGCCTATGAACACATGAGCACTACTTCACCATTTCGCTCTTTTTTTGCACTATTTATTTCTTATTATAACAATGTTTCTTATACTTCTCAGTATTGCTGCCACAAAACAGCAAATTTCACTACACATACAGTATCATTGATAATAAACATACTGATTGAATTTTGAAGAAAAAATGACGATCTCACTATAATGTGAACAAATTCTTGCAGGGCTCAGAGGGGAAGCAGTTGGTGCTTTCCCTGGTTGGGATGTCTAGAAACAGGATCACGTTCTCAGAATAAGGCTATTCGGGGCAGAGGTGAGGGGGTAGTGAATCTTTGGAGTTCTCTTTTCAAGAGGTTTCTGAAGGTTTTGAGACTAAAAATAGTGGAACTTTGTTTTTAAGTGACTGAAGGGATGTGGAATTAGTGCAGGAAAACAGTGCTGAGGTGCAGATTACCCATGATCTTACTGAACGGTGGAGCAGGGAGCAGGAGCTGAATGGTCCATTCCAACTCCCAGTATGGTCTCGGGCTTTTTAATGCCACCCATACCATTCCTGTGGTGGAGAGTTTAATTATTGTTATGTATGGTGTCTAATCTGTCGTTTTGATCTCCTCTGTAGCTGGCCCATATACCACAGGTTTATTTAATCCAGCACTTGCTTTCTCTGTCACATTCCACTGTTCTGGGAACACCTTAATAGAATACATGGTCGTCTACTGGTTTAGTCCATTCATCGGTAAGTAACAGCATCCTTTCCAATTCACAAGGTCTGGCAGACTCAGACAGCAGTGCTCTAGATTCATAATGGTCACCTCATTAGGGTCTGTTAGTTTGCCTAATGGTGACTTTAACACTGTGACACTGAAGTTCATTTATGTGTTCACTTCATGACCTGTCCAAGTAGCTTTGCGTCACCATATTAATGGACTGGAGACACCTTTATGGAGATAAAGGATTGGTCAAAAAGGAGAAGCCTACTGACCAATAGGAAAGGTGGGGGGAGAAAGTTGTAAAACAATAAAAAATATTATTGAATGATAATCAAACAGATTTTAATCACTCAAAAATTACCTGGACAGAAATGGCAGGAAATGAGTGTGGGAATTGATTGCATTTTAAAAAAAAAATACAAGATATTAGTTGAATTAATTCAACACTAAAATTGTAGTTTTAATTATAATATTTTTTTACTGACAATTTGTATTTTTTTGTATCTTTAAAAAAGCTCATGTATTTTTCACATTATATGGCATTTTGCCTCCACTTACTGGTAGATTTGAGTATTGCAGTTGCATAA